>NC_054377.1:79710836-80062503 GCF_017654675.1 Xenopus laevis
CAGCACCTAGAGCTCAGTGAGCTGAATGTCAAACACTGCCTGGTTCTGTAGGACTCCTGCTACATCACTGCAGGACTCTGATTGGCTTGGGCTATAACAGCAGTCTCCGCCTGCGCCAGCCCTACGGTGTCCATTTTAGGACAATCATTAACCAAATTCAAGCGCATTCTGCCCTCTTCCCCAATAAAATCTCCATATTGCTAAGAAATTCTTATTTTACCATCACCACCTACCAGTTATGGAGTCTTCTCTTGCTTTATGCTGACAGGTCCCACCTGACACATTCATACTTCTCCCTGCTGTTTGCCATTTTAGTTACGCGATCTTCTCTTACTTTTTCCTGACAGGTCCCAAGCTTCCCCATTCACCCGCCTCCCTGCGACATCATCCATGGGCCCGCCTCCATGTGACGTCATGGCTCAGCTGTTTTGTTGAACTTTTCGCTACACTAGCAGCACTGTATGATCATTACTATTTGTATAGAGATTGCTTTATTACATGTAGTAATTTAATGAAAAACTAAAGATTAATTAAAGAACCAGGGCAGAAATACAGTACAGTATGTGCTGTTCATTATGTACTATACCAGCCCTAGGCAACCACAGTCCTTTAGCTATGCTCCAGTAGCCCCCATCCTCTTACTCTCACCCCCAACTTGAACCTCCTTACCTAGCCGGTAAAACACCTGCCGGGGCCGGTATTACAAATTTACTGGTAATGTAGCTGCCGGTAAATTTGTAATACCCTTTACAAAAGCCCTTGCCCTCCAGTAAAAACGTACATTACCTCCGGCTTCTGCGAATGTGGCCCCGGCCCTTTTGCGGCGCTACCCTGTGGCTCCAACCCTTTTTACGTCGCTGACCATTGGCTCCGCCCCCTTTTGCATCACAACCCGCCCCTTTATTATCCGCCCCCACCACTGGCCAGTATTTTTTTTTTTAAAAAGGTGGCAACCCTAGCTGCAAGTCACAGTTTCCCCAAGAGACTAGTTTATCTTAACTTGTTACAATTGTTTCTTTGCTTATCTTAAATTGTTATAAAAGTATGTAATTGCACCAGCACGTATACTGGGTTCTCTGCCAAAAGCCAATTAAGTTTTAGAAACTTTCTGGCTGTTCAGTGCAGGAGATCAAAGAAAGTTGGGACACTTCAGGTTGAGCTGTCAAAATCAGGACTGTCCCGTGAAAAACGGGACAGTTAAGAGGTATGGAGATGCTGAACCTGGTTCAATAAGTTCAGTATATGAAATATGCATTTCTAGCCATATTCATTTCTTGAGTTTAGTTCTCCTTTAAATGGACTTAAAAAGAGGGTGGTTAATATTGACTGGTGGTGGCATTACAGCCAGGGCCCAGCTAAAATGTATTAGAAGCAGATATGAGGAATTACATATAGCTGAAATCGCAGGTCTGACTGTTAAGCTGTATGGTATGTAGCATGACTGAGACATGTACATTAGAATGTTGATTGAGAACAAAGTAGGGCTTATGAACCAGAATGTATGTTAGAAAGGTGAAGTAGGAGAGCCTCGAGGATGACTTTACAAAGGGGAGGGATAAAAGAGCAGCGCAGGGCCGATTGGAGATGCAATTATTCTGTAGCCCATAAAAATGATGGAGAGGAGAGACATAGGACGACATCACAGGGAGGCGGATGAATAGGGAAGCTGGGACCTGTCAGGAAAAAGTAAGAAGACATAGCAATAATGACATGCGAGGCTTCTCAAAACCCATGGGTCCAGTGGGTTTACCCATGGGTCAAGTGAGTTTGGGCCAGCTTCCATACAACTTTTGCGAGTTGTGGGCCAGTTCAGCTTATACTTTACTATTCACTAAGCCCACCTGTGGTTTTACTATGGCCCGATTATGCAGCTAGTTGTCAATATTTATAGACTCATGTCTGCATGTCCCTGCCCTGCCACTTTTAATCAATACAACCCAATATACAGCCTTTTTGCCAATGCCAAGAGCTGAGCAAGGGTTAGTAATACTCATTTGCCCTCTATTACATCAAAACATAAAATGTCAAGAAAATGTTTACTGAGATAGCATTAGTATTGGTAATGTGCAGGTCTGGCCAAAACCCACAGGTTAGGCACAGCATCCATACAACTTTTGCAGGTCGTGAGTGGTTTGGACCTTACTATCTGCCCACCCCACCTGCTACATTACTATATAATATATCTCTAGACCTCAATATTTATAGACTTGTGTCTGCATGCCCCACCCTTTTGTGACTTCAGAGAAGGACGAGGAGAGCACAGGTCTACAAATACGGAGGTTTAGCATGTTAGGCATGGGAGCAGATCAGAAGCGGGCATGTGGGTGTGTGTCACAACTTATATTGGAGGGAGGAGGATGAATAGGGTAGGTGAGACCTGACAGTAGAGGAGCTTGCATAACTATTACCATCAGTGGGGGAGGTGTGATAAAGACTTTTTGGCAATATGGAGATTTAAGAGGGGGCATGGAGCAGGACGCATTTTTGATTTTCAGGAAGATGTCTTAAAATGGACACCATATAGTCTGTTCAGCTACAGTTGCCACACATATGGCCTAGTGTGTGCAGTAGAGTGGACAAAAAGCTGCATATGCACCAGCCTGTGGCAACAGAACAAGTTGACTCTGTGGTGTTTGCTCAGAAGTACCCTGGGTTGGTGGTTTTGTGCAAACAGGAGCACCAACCCAGGGTATCAGGTGATTATAATCACTGTGTGGGTGCCAACATGCATGCATGAAACGTGCAAGGATATGGCGCTCCCTAAATTTGTTTCACATAAAACTGATGAAAATTATAAATAATTTCAAACATGTCTTCCTGAAAATGTAAAGAACTCAAAGGACCCTGCACACTTTTGCTGTGTTGTCCAGTAACTTCTAGTTATAAACTGCAAATATTGACACATACTTCTAACTAGTCACCACCTACAGGAACAAACCCCTACAATATAGGTAGTAGATACACCTTACACAACAAATGCAATGACCATAAGGTTGACACCTGGCAGTTTTTAATCAGCCTAGCCTTTAAAAATGATGCTTGATTTCAATGTTATTAATAGAGAAGAGAGTAAAATATGAATATGAAAATATCAATGGGAAGCTTTGCATTTATAAATTAACTTGTGTTGAGGATTGGAGCAATTAACTTGTGTTGAGGATTGGAGCAAGATGTTTGGCATGTTGGAGTGCCATATTTAATACCTCATATTTCCTAGTTGACCATAGTGTGTTCCTCTCAATCTCACATGTTCCACACAGTTCCGGCCACCAAAAATGTAACTTTACAGTAGCACAGTACTCAATAACTAAAGTCTTTGATAAACTAATCACATTTTTGAATAGTCACACACTCTACCCTACAGCCTAAAAACGTATGATGGGTATCACCAAGTTACTACCCATAGCCTGTTGTGTATTAGGAGGTGCATGGGGCTTTTGCTAGAGGTATGCTCTGGCTGCTAGGTAACTTTATGGGGATGATTTATTAACTTTTCAAAATTTCAAAGTTCACGATTTTATTTTGATTCTTTTTTTTGTCAATCATCTTTGAACACAGTTGTGCTGATTTATAAAGATTGGACAAATCTGCACTGGGGCAGTAGCCTGTAGCAACCAAACAGTGGTTAGCTTTCTATTAGCCAGCTGTAGGTTGAACTAGTGCAATTTGGTTAGTTGCCATTGGTTATTGCCCAGGTGCAAATTAGCCCAGGACTTTTTTGTTGAAAAACAAGCCTGACATAAAAAGCCTATGTTAATGACATGGAATGCTATGTCCAATACAAGACTGTCGTTTTGATTTTGGAAACATTTTTATTAATTGTGTTCACTGCACCCTTATAGTCACTTTTTGTATTATGTAGAATAATTGGGTTTAGATAACCACCTTTTTCATGCACGAGGGACAAACATTGGGTCAAATACTAATTAAAACAGATCTACAGGAACAATATGAAGAAAGGTGAAAACAGTTGCCAGTTGTTTGTAAAAGCAGGGCATCCATCATGGGGTGCAACTGTAGGAAGTCAAGTTACTGTTGGGACTGCTGGGCTATAACATATCTCATCCGAGTGGGAATATCCCAAGAGGCAGCACATTTCCATTAGATGGAGGAGACTCAGATAACTTTTCTCTGCAATTGGCAGGTGACCTGTGTGATTTTTAATCTACTGTAGCGGTTATGAGGTCACTCAGGCAATATCTGAGTATGTGTGTCAGATAGATCATTTACATGCTAAGCATCCAAAGAAGAACACAATGACTCTTGGTATGTCTCTTGTGGGTTACTCTAAACTGAAATAGCTGGCATTTTTCCAGAATATTTATTGTAACTTGTATGTGCGCAGGAGGGGGGGGGTTGCATCATCAGTGAAGGACCTCACAACTGGGGCAGGCAGCTCCGGGGGTGGGGGCTGAGTTGGCAGCCGCAGTGGGCTCTTGACCTCCCCAGTCCAATGCTGATTATATTCCAAAAGTCTGCACTTTTTAACCCAATCCGACATTAACTTACTCACCTAACTTACTCTGAAGGCCACACCTCTACACCCCTTGCTGCTTCCAGTTGAAAAAAAGTGTCTTTTATATAAAGGCATGGGCTGTTTTACATTTTTATGCAGGTTTACATGCAATTGAATTTGACAGTACAGACCAAGGCCATAGCACATTGTGTTATCATGCTTTCATGTCTTCAATGGTAGCCACATAGCATGCATTTCTAATTGGCTGGCACGTACTTGAGGTTTTTTTTTGCATCAAACTAAGATTGCTAAGTAGTAGACAACTTTTAGCACTTTTTCTGTATATTTTTTAAAAAATAGGTTTTTATATATTTTTACTCTGTTTTAGGGCTCTTACTGACGAGCGGTTGTAGCTGCGTTCCCCTGTGTTCCGTTTTTCTGTGTTCAGCTGCAGGGGAGCGCAGGAATAGACGCATTACATTTTTTCCAATGGGGCTGTACTCACACTGGCGCGTGTAGGCGCCGAACGCCGGTTGAGACGCAACATGCTGCATTTTTCCTGCAGTCGGCGCCTACACGCGCCTGTGTGAGTACAGCCCCATTGGAAAAAATTTAATTTGTCTATTCCAGCACTTGTCAGTAAGAGCCCTTGTAGTCCAAGGCATCTAGAAGCCTGTCAACAAAGGTGTAGCTAATAAGCTAATCAAAGACATTTTTACACAAATGCTTTCATAGTCTCCCAGGGAAAATTTCATGCAGTGGCCCCCCAACAAAAGCTTTTGCGTGCATCAAGGTTCACCCCTAATCCCACCTTGTAGACCATCTGTTCCACAGGGTCCTCCCACGGATACAGGATGAATTTACTTTATCCTGTTTAATGTATGATACCTGAAAGGTGAAAACCATTGTAAAAGCAGGGCATCCATCATGTGGTACAACGGCAAGTGTAGAAAGTCATGTTACTGTTGGGATCTTGAAAATTAATATTTATGCCTGTGAAGTTTAATGTGTGGAGCTCTAAATATTGCTTTACACAGACCCATTGGAAAAGTGCTTTATAGCTATATTAGAGCTATTCCTTGGGATTAACACCGCTGGTTCCCAAATGGTGTGCTACTTCCCTGAGTTGGCCCAAGGCTTTTCCGGGGACGGGTGTGTCTCAGTATGAAGGTCAGTTATAATGAGATATATTATTTCATTGTATAGTATGATGTTTATAAACTTGCACTGTAGCCCCTAAATAAATAAGGTTGCAGCTCTTTGCTGAATCATTCCCTTATTACTGCCAACCAGAAATTTTGGGGGGCCAGTCATTTTGCTTGAGAAGCTTATTAGCATAAACCTGTAACTATTTCTCTAATATAACAGGGCAGGGAACTAAGCGCAGCAGCATCTCTTGGTATTACTTCACCACTGACATTTACAGTCTAGTATAGGATTACAATTGGATAAATCAGAAAGTGCAGAGGTCACATAATGGCAAAAATAGCATCAGGGTCACTAGACACACTGCTAGAGAAGGTTAAGTTAATCATTCATTATTAACCTTTTAAATGCTGAAAGACCAATAAGATCTGAATAGAATACAGGTCTGACGCATATACTGCAAACACCTCCACTACTACAGGATCCGTTGTCCGGAAACTGGTTATCCAGAAAGACTGTCTCCCATAGTCCATTTTATCCAAATAATCAATTTTTTTAAAAAAAATGATTTCCCTTTTCTCTCTAAAAATAATACAGCGCCTCCAAACAAAGATATAATGAATGCTTATTAGAAGCAAAAATAGTCTCTTTGGTTTATTTAATGTTTACAAGATAGTCTAGAAGACTTAAGGTATGAAGATTCAAATTATGGAAAGATCAGTTATCCAGTACCATCTAAGATGTTAGGTAATACCAAGTTGTACTGTAGTTTCCAGATTATATACTACTGGTTACTTACAAATTTAAATTCTACCAGTTCTGCCTGTCCCTTTCCATAATGCAATTTAAAATATTGTCTGGTTGGTTAAGCCACGCAAAAAAAAAAAAAAAGATTCTCTGAGGCTACATTTTTAATGTTATTGTTACTTTTCATTGCTTATTTTTCTAGAGGCCCTTTCCTATTCATCAGTCAGTAATTCCAAACAGCTGGCATGATGTTGCTAAGGTAAGTGAATATTTAACCATTGAAACTTCAAATTGTATAGCTGCAGAACAAAGTTAAAAACGCACAGAAATATTGAAGACCAACTGCAACTTGTCTTAGAATACTGCGGTCTACACTATATTAAAGGTTTTTTAGAAGGATTAACTCTTTCAGCACTTATTTGTTGCTAAGTTTATGAGTATTTGAGCGATGTTGGCCAGCATGTTATTTGGGGATATGTGGCATAGTAAGATCAGAAAAGAATCTCCAGCAAAGAATGGATTAAAGAAGAATATACACATATATTCAAAATACACATATTTAAAGGGACAGTATACCCCCTAGTTCAACATAATTCAATAAATGGTGCTTATTTGCCTATTGTTTTTATCACAAAAAAAAGGGCTAAACAGGGAAATTAAAGCTACTACATGGTTGGTCTTTGTGAGGTAGATAATAGATTACCAGTATAAAACCCTCTCTTTGCTGTGATTGTTGTGGTTTAATCAGATCATTAGAATTCCGATTTGCATGGGGATTATCTGTGTTATCTACCTTGCAACAAGGTAGTTCAGATTGTTTGTTCGCTCTGTATAGTTCAAGAAATTGTAAATAAATCAATGGGCAAACAATAGGTTCAGCACAAGCCCTGTTCATAGACCTCATGTTGAACCCTTTGAGGATACATAAGGGAATTATTTATGTGGTGTTTATACAAATGGCCTGCAGGTGCCACTGTCTACATGAGTTACTGTGCATATTTCCTTTCAGCTTAAATGTGAAAGCTTACTGTTGTGTAATGGCTGCATGAGTCTCTGCTAATAAAGCACTGTTATACTATACTCATCCTCGGCTACCAAAACATAACAAATTGACGATGAGATGTCTCTTCTACCTCTGCAGCAGCCTGCACCTTTTCTCCCAAACCCTGGTGAGCCTACCATACCTTTTACTGCTTGGATCCGTATGTTTAAAGATTACATTATTGCTGCTGACCAAGGGGAGATTTCTGCTGCTAGAAAGCGTGCTTTACTTATTCACTGCCTGGGGGCAGAGGGACAGTGTATATTCTATACATTACCATTACCTGATGAGACTTATGAAACTACTCTTACTGCTATAAAGAACTTTTTCGTGCCAAATAAATGTGGTTGCTGAAAGATATAAATTCCGCCAACGTGGACAGTGTAATGGCGAATCCACAGAACAATTTGTAGCAGCTTTGAGAGAGCTGGTTGTTACCTGTGAGTTTGGGACTCTAACAGATGAAATGCTAAGAGACCAAATAGTGGAAAAAACAAACTCACCTCGCATTAGAGAAAGTGAAAGCTTACTGCTGTGTAATGGCTGCATGAGAACCTGCTAATAAAGCACTGCTATACTCTACTCATCCTCGGCTACCCAAAAAATAACAATTTATTACCATTGACTGCCAATTCCAGCATATTTTCCATCGCCAGGAGGAAATACCGCAGTGTGTACAAAATTGTTGCAGTTGTGCCGCATTTCTATGCGAATTGGACACATTTGTGCTGAAAATCTGGTTGATATCTTTCAGCATTTGGCATTAGAGAGATGCGTGCACCCAATTGTTTTTGTCGCAACTGCACTGCAGAGATTAACACTATGGGAACCCTGGAGCTACCACCTGGCTTGGAGTTGATGGTAGCTGCAGGGTTCCATCATCCGGCGCCAATACATGCAACTGTGCTCAATTCAGAACAGGAGGCAGGTGAAAGGCAGTGCAAGTATTCAGTAAGCTAAGTGCAAGTATTCAGTAGTGCAAGGAGAGCATACAAGCAGCTTTACTGAATTGGATTTTTCGTGACTGTAGGGAAATTAGTGGCCACATCACTTGTAGTTGTAAATGATCCCTAAAGTGTTAAATGAAATGCAATTATTAAGAATTGTAGACTGTAACAATAATCTAGACTAGCACCGTATTTAATATATGAGCTAGCTTGTTTTAGCTGTACATGTATGGGACCTGTTATCCAGAATGCTTGGGAGTGGGGTTTTACAGATAATGGATCTTTCTGTTATTTGGATCTTCATACCTTAAGTCTACTTGAAAATCATTTAAACATTAAATAAACCCAGTAGGCTGGTTTTGCTTCCAATACGGATTACATATAGTTGGGATCAAGTACAAGGTACTGTTTTATTATTACAGAGAAAAGGGGAATCATTTTTAAATATTTTAATTATTTGGATACAATGGAGTCTATGGGGCGAAGTGACTAATGCGTGTGAAAATTGGCCAGCGTGATGTCATTTCGGTACATCACTGATTTACTAACAGCTGCCGGCATAACTTCGCTAGTGAAGGAGATAGACTCTATCAGTACTTCGCTCCCTAACGCCTGGCGAATTTGCTCTCTGGCGAATGGACGTAACTACGCAAATTCACTAAGATGCGGATTTTACTGAACGTTACCTCTTGCACCAGACTTGCCTTCGCCACCTCAGACCAGCAAAGTGCAATAGATTAGATAGGACTTCCTTAAAAGAATAGTAATTTTACTAAGTCCCAAAAAACTCTAGCATCTTTTCCTTTTTCAGGGTGATAGGCCAAAAAATTTTTTTTGGGGTAACCGGCTTTCCCCCTACATTTCCTAACACATGGCACATAAACTATACAGTGGGCACGTGTAGGGCATTATAACAACTTTATTTTATTTTATTAAGGTTTCCTGGGCTTGTGTAATATAATGTATTTGCTGCAACATATACGTCCATTCAACTTTAACTTCCCGCCATATGCAAAATAGGCAACGCTAGCGCAACTTCGCCAGCGTTCAGTGCCCTGGACACAACTTCAGATTTTACTGAATTAGTGTTGTCCTGGCGAATCTATGCCTGGCAAAGTGTTGCGCTGTGAGCGAAGCCGTCGCTGGTGAATTTTCGGAAGTTCGTAAATTTGCCCCTATGAGAGATGGATTTCTGGATAATGGGTTCCAGATAATGGATCCCCTACCTGTATAGTAAATGGTATATTATGTTGATATATTGACCAGTAACATAACTAGGCCGATTCTGGCCCGGGGTACAGGCTGTGCCCTCGTACAATCGCACCACCTGCTCCCCCGCTAGTTTCACCACTGATGTTGACTGCATGTTAAGACGTGATTTGCTTACATTGTAGGAGGGGTATCACAAGATGTGATAGGTTGTATCTTTAAAGGGAATGTAAACCCAAATTAGAATCTTGCCTAATGAAAAACATTTAATTCTAAACAACTTTATTAATACATTCATTAAAAATGTTCAGTGGTTTTAAGTCATCATTTGTAACTGCAATTAAAAACTGTATTTTTCCTGTCTATACTGCTGTTTCTTCCACTTGAAAAATGTTTCTTCACAGGTCTGTTAATCAGCTGCTACTTTGTTTTATGTTAGAGCCATTAGGGCAGAGAACAGAAAGGGGCAAGAAGATACTGCTTTGGATAGCAGTTATATTTACAAATAACTTTAAAACCACTGGCAATGTGTAATGTGAGTATATATTTTATAGTTATCTTGGTTGTTACATTCAGTTTTGTTCCTCTTTTCATTTGTTGTCCATAATTTCTCAGAGGCTTGCACTTTATAGGTATTCCAGGTTTGAGAGAAGACCCTTTCAATATACTGTATATTTACATTCATTTGAATGTTGGTAAAATATTCAAAATTCCACCTTATAGAAAATGACTGGCACTGAACTGAGTGCTTATGTCGTCTCTCAGCCTGGGTAGATTTATTTAAATATTTAAACCCAGTTTTAAAAGTGCTTATTAAGGATAAATCCTGTGTAGCTTATTTTCTCATAAACTTAGATATTCAGGATAATATTGTAGGATCATTTGTCTCGTCTTGGTTTAGAAGAAATACCAAAGTAATGAGAACGATCTCCTCACAAGCTTAGAAAAAGCTAGAGAATTTTCATTTCATAATTTTCATCATGGAAGCCAAAACAACCACAACAATGGGGGGAGGGAAATTGCTTGTTTATACAGAGTTCATTATTTCTAGCTGTAGTAGGAGTGAAAGCAGGATAATACTCCTTTATAAAAAAAATAGCTCTGAAAATAGTTTAAATAAAAAGAATAGGCAGGATTGAAAGCTATCTAATGTATCTGCTGGTACAACCACTTCATACCATAATTTATAGTTGGCTCCTCTCAGTTTGTGACATAAAAGAGTCATGTAACAAGTTTACTGTATAAACTTGTTTCCATTAACTGTACTTTTGCTCCAGCCAATACCTGTGTAATTAAAATTTCCCTTTATCATACTTGGCCCAAACTAGCATTCATCCATATTTCAGCAATGCCAATTATCAACTTATATTTAATGAGGATTGATGAAGATATTTATTAACACTGAAGTTATGTTTGTGTATTACTTTCCCTTCTGTTTCACTTTTGGAATGTGCAGCTTGATGTTGTAAAACATTTGCATTGTACCATTTTGGTAACCCTTTCTGCTGGGTCTTTGTCCTTTGACTGCAAAGTGTTTCTTTATAGTCACTGCCTCATGTTTTTTTTAAAATATAAAATATTGCAATAAGTGTTTCCATTGTTGCTCAGCTATCCCCATTAGTTGTTGTTTTTTGGATATTTTTGCCTAAACCAAGTTATTACTATAGTAATAGTACATCACCACACTACTGCATTCACAGTTTGTGTTTATATAGTTGGTAGGCATAAGGCAGGGGCGTCCAAAGGGTAGATCGGGATCTACCAGTAGACCTATAGCTGGTGATAAGTAGATCTCAAGACACTGTCAACAGACAGCTTGTCTAAATCACCCTCCTGTTTCATGCTTCTCATTCAGATATTTATTACAATAAGGTTACAGAAGAAATAGTTTTTTGTTAAATATAGCAATATAAATTCTCATAAATCAATATAATAAGTAAGTAATATTTTCTATGGAACAGAATGTTAAAGTGGACCTGTCACCCAGACACAAAAATCTGTATAATAAAAGTCCTTTTCAAATTAAACATGAAATCCAATTTCTATTTTTTATTAAAGCATTCATAGCTGCTGTAAGCTCATTTAAAAACCTCCGCTGTCAATCAAATATTGTCTGCCACTCCTCTATGCCAATGTCAGAGGCGGGGCAGACAATTACTTTCACTTTCCATTCAGCACTTCCTAGATGTCACTGCTCTCCACACATTCCCCGTTCTCTTTACCATTTAATTGTGTAGCCAGGGCATGGGAATGGACATCGGTTCCCCCATTCTGGTGCACAAACAAGATTCTGAGATGATACAAGACTTGCCTTAATAACAGTGTCCACAAAATGGCTGCTGCCTGCTTGCTATAATTATGAATTCCCAGACTGAAGGAAACAAGATTCAAATAATTTATACAGTGTAATTAAAGTTCATTTTGCTTGACTAATGTGATAGAGTTTTGAATAATTTTTTTGGGTGACGGGTCCCCTTTAATGCTTTTATGGATGTAGATCAAAATGGGACAACATCACTAAAAGTAGACCTCGCATTAGTAAAGTATGGGCACTCCTGGCTTAAGGTCTGTATGTATGATGTTGGTACTACAACTTCCAGTATGCACCTGGAAGCTCTGATTTTGCAGTTCTTTTACAAGTAAAATGCCAAAGGTTACCCATCCCTGCATTATACAGAAGTGTTCCTCATAAAACAAAAACATCAAATGACTACAATTTATTTTTATATACATTTGGCATTTCACACCATGTTTGTTAATACATATTGAATCACCAGTTAACAATGTGCTATGTATTATACTGATTCCATGGCTGCTAGAAAATAAATCCCGACAATTCCCACATATTGGCTCACTGGCATTTAGGATAAGATATTTTGCACACAATTGTACATCCACTCTTGTTTTTCATTCAGTGGCATGACATGTTGACAGACCTAGAAGCAGAGAAAGCTGTTTGAATAAATCATACAACAAGAATACATTTTATTTTATTTAGTACAGGGGCATTGGCATAGGATCTCAAAGAAACCAATATAATTAATGGGGGTGTCAAAATTTATACATTCTCTTTTTAAAGATAATTTAAATGTCACTAAGGGAGAATTTCTTAGTGGGAAAGTAGAACTTTAACAAAAGCACCAAAATATCCTTTAAAGACACAAGTCATATTACAACACAGTATATTATATTCCTAATGTATTAATAGTTGCAAGGCTTCTTTTTAATCATCATAATCATATAAAGAAGCAGGAGGATATAGAACATTTCATAGGCATTTTTATTATGGAGAGGAAGTCCAATTCTTTGCTACTCTGCCTTTCCTTTTGCCATTTCAATAAATCACTTGTTTCTTCCCTCCCTACTCCTGCCAATTTTTACACTGACTGCAGGTAACTCTAAATTTAAAACCTTGTTCCCTCCTTATTTTTTCCCCTTTGTACGACAGTGCTCACTAAGTAGTCTTTATAGGGTAAATCTCTTCTGTTTATTTTGTTCCATTTGTCTTTACTATATTATTATAAGACTTGAGAAGTATTTGTATTTACCATGACTGATTTTGGTAGCAGCTCCACAGCGAACACTTGCAATCCTCGGCTGCTGATGCAGTTTTTACATTGTTCATTGTTGACTTGCAAAATCAGTTTCTCATCAGACTGCAATAAAGTAGAAAAAAAAAAAAAAAAAATATATATATATATATATATATATATATACATACAGTATAATAATAATGTTCACAAGGCAATTTTCAGAACATATATATATACACACACACACACACACACGTTGTGAAAATTGCCTTGTGAACATGATTTAGTCTAGTCCCATAAGCCCTATGGGGCAGGGATCTCCTTTCTACTGTGTCTCTTCCACATTACACTTTTGTACAGTGTATGATTGTACAGCACCGTATATTCTCGTAGACCTTTATAAATAAAGTTTTACATACATTCATTCAAAATACATGGTATTACAATAACTCTGACATTATAAGTGGAAAACAGGAGATACTTACTGTAAGATGGCTAAAGACGTTACAATTATGATCTTTCCTGGAAATGATATTTCCAGGAAAGATCGTTCATTTCAATACACATGTGCAGAGCTAAATAGTCAGATATACAGGTAGAAACAATAGAATTCTACCTGTACTGACGATTCAGCACTAACAATGGCTGATGTTTGGGTGCCTTCAAAGGGACCCGATCAAAATTTTCCGGCCAGCCCGATCCACGAGCCGACCAATATCCAAGTCTTCTGCCGATATCAGTCAGCAGGTCTCGCACCATACACGCACCAAACAACATTTTCGTGCAATATTATCGGTGCATCTATGGCCACCTTAAGAAGAATACATGTTCAATTATTTTTCAGTTAACAGTTGTAAGTGAAAGGAGATGCCACGTGAGCATTTACTGTATTACACTGCAGGTGTCAGAGCAAATGTCACCCCAAAAAGGGAGATATGTTATATCAGCAATAACAAGTGGCTAACTTAAGGTGGCCATAGACGCACAGATAATATCTTACAAAACGTATTTTCGGACGATACTCGGTGCATGTATGGTGGGAAAATGAGCCAACCATTATCGGCAGAAGACTTGGATATCGGTCGGCTCGTCTGAACATTTTGATCGGGTGCCTTTGAAGGCACCCAAACATCGGCCGTTGTTAGTGCTGAATCGTCAGATGCAGATAGAATTCTATTGTTTCTACCTGTATAAATGATGATTCAGCTCGTGTGTGTACACGTGTGTATTGAAATGAACAAACTTTCCAAGAAAGATCGTAATAGTTATGTCTATACAGGAACAACAATAGGTGACACTTAGAACTAGGGACCTTACTCTGCTCTCCCAGAATAATTCATACCTTATTTTCCATCACTGATGTGACATGGGTATCATTTTTGTATGTGTAGACAATGACATCTTCATAACGATCCATAGGCTTTGCATCCCCTTTGAGCTTGACCGATTTACAAACTGCCCCCTGCAGCTGCTTATTGCTGGATTCCAGGCTTACAGCTTTCAGCCGTGGGCTGCATTTTTCAGCATGGACTTCAATAACAAACGGGCATGCCTGTTGTACAAAATGATATGAACAGATGTTGCAGACTTTAAGATGAATCTGGATTCAAGTTTATTATTGTTTTTTAAATTCAATGAAGAATGTAATTATCACATAAGAAGAACATCTAAGAAAGTTAATAAGAAACAAAATGTACAGGGGTAAAGACAATATGAAAACTACTTTCTACATTTGTGCAACAACCAGAATTATAACAGGCATTAAAAAGGAACGGTTTCTAGTTTAAAAAATCCACTAAACTAATGGATGCTAAATCCTTTTCACAAAAAGGGTGTATTTTTTTAAAAAATTTATTTGATATACAAATGGCTAATAAGTGTGCCTCCTCAACCTAACCTAACTGAAACGCAACCATGCTGTCAGTGGTGTATTGTAAATATCTGACTTATGATAGAATCAGCCAATCAGAACAAGTTAACCCCCTTAGTGACTCACACCATGATTGTGTCGGTTATATTTAAATGTATAGGATTTTTTGGATCAAATGTATCAAAGGCTGAAGTTGAGAAGTCACCCTATCATATGTAAATGCTGCTTTGATATATATGGTCTGTAAGATTATAGAGAGCTGCGAGGTTTCTCTTTGTTGAACTGTAATGAGTATTATTTTCACTCCAATACATATGCCCCTTTTTGTTTTATTTATTCATATATGTGGGGTTAAGAAGAAAATTGGACATAAAATTAGTTTTAACTTGACCTGATCCTTTAAATCAAGATGTTTCTGTAATGTATCCATTTTTAAAGAGGTTGTGCATCTTTGAGTTAACTTTTAGTATGATGTAGAGTGATACTCGAGACAATTTGTTATTGGTTTTCATGTTTTTATTATCTGTGGTTTTTGACTTATTTAGCTTTTTATTCAGCAGCTCTCCAGTTTACAATTTCTGGTTGCTAGGCTACAAATTACCCCAGCAACCATGACCCCCATTTGAAAGCCTGAAAGAGTCAGAAGAAAAAGGCAAATCATTCTAAAAATGTAAAAAAAAAAAAAAAAAAAAAAAGCATGAAAACCAATTGAAAAGTTGCTTAGAAATGGTCATACTAAAAGTTAACTTTAAGGTGAACCACTCCTTTAATCCATTTATCTGTTTTCCTACCATCTTTTTCTTGCCTAAAAATCCAAGAAGCTTACAGAACATCAGTGGACTTACTCTAACATTCTTTAGTTCGGGTACATTCATTCAACTGTAGTTTATGTGCAGGCCCAGACTGGTAATCTGTCTATTCGGGCAAATGTCTGAGGGGCCGCTCTACCCTGCTGTCAAGTGGGCCGCCTGCTGCCTAATTAAAAGCGGAAAATTCATGGCTGACCTGGCTGCTGTCTTTTCTGCTGAAGTTAGTTTCTTTGGCTTCACGTAGCCTGCACTGTTCTCCCTCCTCAGTATTTCTGCCGGTTTGGTTTCAGGGAGTGTGCGAGTAGTTTTATTTGTTTAGCCGCGATTTTTTAAATCCTTTTTTATATCTATTTTTCTCATTTCACTTCACCAACTTAGACTATTTTGTGCAGATCCGTCACATAAAATAAGATTAAGAAACTTTTAAATTACAGGTTGGAATGTAACAAAATATGTAAAAAGCCAAGGGGATGAATACCTTTGCAAGGCAGTGTATACAAAGATTTGAGTCAATATTCATGTACTGACATTTTATCAATACTTATTTAATACCTCAGTCATTTCAAGTGCTTTGTTGTACCCCATGGTTTGCAGTGTTACCCACAGGTCACTGGGATCTCCTTCCCGGTCGTTCGCCTCCATGAGATTTAGCTCCATAAACCCCTGCCTTGTTAACTCGTTTTTCTTTGTTTCAAAATTTTCTGTTTAGAATAAAAGAAAAAGAGATGTATCAAGCAGCACAATCATAAAGAGTTCATTATGCACTACATAGCCAATAGTGATAAAAGGATTGAAATAACAGAAACCAACCAAAACATGCCTGTTATTAACCTGCACTGGATCTGAGCTAAACAACAGTTCAGCAGTTTTTTCAGGGTCCAATCTCACCTGTGACATCAAAGGAGATCAGGCCGAGATATGGATACGGTTAAACCCTGTTCCAATATGACCTATGTGCAGTCTCAGTGTAGTCTGAACCTATCATTCACCCCAATCCACACAGAACCATTTCAGGATGGGGAGGGAGGCATATAAGAGAGAATTTTTATTTGCTATTAGCTTTCAATTCTGTTTATTTCTTATTGTTAGGGTTGCTAGTGTCACCAACACTGGTAACCAAATAAAGAGTTACCGTGAAGCCTAATATTTCGATCTGTACTCATTATTAAAAAAATAATTTTAGCTTAACTACCCCTTTAACTTTATTTATTTATTTATTTTAAACTTTGTATTTATTAAAGCTTCACAGAGAAAAAAATATTCATACAATAGAATGTATTTCTCACAGTTATACAACCGGGCAAGAATAAAGAACATTTTGACATACATTCCCAGCTTGATTTTTATGCGGTTATGTACCTTATGATCCTATTCGAATAAGAGAAGAACTATTTATGTACTTTATGATCCTATTCGAATATGAGAAGAACTATTTAATGGGAAGGGGAAGAAAAAAACTGGGGGGGGGGGAGGGTGAGGGGAGGGGGTTTAACTTTATTTTTTTATGAAAGAACAACATAACTGCATGTTTCATCACTTATTCAGGCTGTAGGACACTCCCCCCCCCCCCGCAATAGGGAGATTGTATTCTGCTGCCAAGGCAGCAAAGGATTTAAACCATTTAGTATCAAAATAACTGGCCATTGTACTTAATTTTGAGCTTCTCTCAGAGCACTGCATCTGGCATGTTTAGAAAGTGCCTTTCTATCATACTTGAGGAGTTTTGTCCACACCAAGGCTAGTACTTTGAGGGTAGATGGATGGGAACACCTTTGGGTGTCCCCTCGGAGGGGAATGTCTATGAGTGCCACGACTGAGCCTGCTACCCCCCCTGACATAGGAAAGGCATTGTCAGCCAAGGGAAGAACCACCAGGCCACATACACTAGATGTGCAGCTAAATAATAAATAGATGAGGGAGAGCCAACCATCCATTTGACTTAGAAGCTGTCAATGTTTTAAGGCTAATGCATGGCTGTTTGTTGCCCCATATGAAGGAGCAGATCAGAGAATCTAGTTTAGCAAATAAGCTGGAAGGAAAAGGGTAATTATGAAAAAGATATTGTAGATTGGGGACCACAACTATTTTTTATTAAAGAGGGATCACTATCACTGAGAGGGATAGTGAAGATAAACTTGAATATTTCAGAAACAATGCAGAATATTTAATTGAGTTTCTTATTTCAGTATGATGAAGCTTATATGAAATTTTCATTTTCGTGATAGTTCCCCTTTGAGTTAACACAACCTAATAAGTTAAAGGAGACATTTAGGATACATGCATTTTGTAGGCAATAATGAATACAATATGGTGCTGGTTTAACTTTGGGCAAAAAATTTATATTATCCTTAAAGGGATTGTTCACCTTCCAACGCTTTTTTCCAGTTCAATTGTTTTTAGATTCACCAGAAATAAAGACTTTTTTCAATTACTTTCTATTTGTTACAGTTTTTTTCTAATATTGAAGTGTAAAGTTCAATTTTTTACCCTTAATATGTCTTTCGAAAGCAGCTCTGGGATGGGGGGGGGGGGGGTCACCGACTCTGTAAACTGTTCTAAATTGATACATTAGTTGATACATTTATCTTTGGCCCTGCTGAGCAGAATCCCTGAGTTTCATTAAAGGCGGCTGTTACATTGATACAATAGTTAATACTACGCATTCGGAAATGTGTATAAATAAATTTAATGTGCTCATTCATTGTACCAATCATAATTGTCTATCTGTGGGTCAGATGACAGCCCACTGTCACACCAGAATCTTCATGGCATAAATAAATCATAAGTGGGATGTTATAGAATCTAAATAATTAACTTAGTAGAGTATTCTGCACTATGCAGAGAATCATATGACACAGTATATGAAATAAATACATTTGTGGGTATAAAATCTGATAATTGCTAGTGAACAAAGCATCCATATTAATAAGCAATCATTGGAAAGAATGCGGACAAGCAGTAATTCCACCAAGGACATTCACACTTTTTATTATTCTAGTATCAATAAAAAAGAACCAGTTAGGGTAATGCCCAACTATATTAACTGTAATAAAAGACTATAACCTATTGCCCATGGCTCTTTTGTAATGAATTTCAGAACCTGCAAAATAATTGCATATTTATGTTTGAGAATCTATAACTGAACAAAGAGAAAAAGAAGGGAAAGGCACACCTTGGTGGGAACACCTGGGGAAAAGCTTTTACTTCATTCGCTTAAAGGGCACTTCTCACTTGCAATGCTTTTCCTCACCAGTGGTACATGCTAATAGAGCCCACACTCCAGTTGGGGGAAACAATATTTATAAAAAAAAAATAGCTTCCGGGCTGGGTGTCCATTTTGGGGCACATACATGAGCATAATGATTGAGTGCCAGAACTTTCTCATTGTATTCATGCATGTGATGTAAGCTTGTGAGATGCATCCTCCATGTTTATGTCAGACACATGCGTAAAATGATCAAGTCGGGAGATTGTCTCGTTATGCACATGAGCTCTATACAACATCTCCCAATGTGGGTGGCCTAGCTCTGGCAGGGGCTTTATAAAAAATAAAAACCATTTTTTTTGTTTCCCCAACCGGATTGCAGGCTATATTAACCTACACCTTTAGTGAAGGGAACAATTTCCGGTGACAGGTGCCTTTTACGTGATTTTAATAGAGACTATGTCCTTTTAAAGCGAATTAAGTTATGTTTTAATGCATTAATTTAGAATTTTCCTGCCAGCGTTTCTCACCAAAGTGTGCCTTTGCCTCCTTTTCCTATTTTGTAATATCTTCCCATCGGGCACCCACTGAGGACAAGTTCAACAGATGATTTGGAAGCCATGAAAAAGTGTTATTAGAACTGACTGAATATAAGTCTAGACATTAATAACACAGATCTATGTGCAACTGAAATTGAGCTAGTTAGAGCAAATTTTGATTTAAAGCAAATTTAAAGGGCAAGGAAAGTCATAATCACTGCAATGCCAAAAGAGTACTTTTGTGGGAGGGCAACATTGCCATCATGACTCAGTTAGCCAATGATTCATTTTTCCTGGTTGAGCACTGGAGATCAAAACTGTACATAATATTCTGGATGGGGCCTTACCTGCACTCTGTAAAGTGGAAGAGTGACCTCTTCTGCCATGAATGTATGACCCTTTTAATACAGCTCAAAACTTTGTTTGCCTTTGCAGCTGCTGACTGGCATTGCTTTTTACAGCCAAGTTTAGTATCTACAAGGACTTTAAGGTCCTACTCCATTTTGGATTTTTCTAACACAGTCCCATTAATGGTATAATGGCTTGAATATTTTTACATCCCAGATGCATGACCTTACATTATGGACAGTGATCGCATCTGCCATCTGATACGTTACTTAAACTTTACTTAAAATACACTCCCTTAAGTCATTAATGCACAAGTTAAATAAAAGTGGACCCAATACACAGGGCTGGGCCAAGCAGACGGGACGCCCTAGGCAACCCGGCCAGCCACACCGCTCCCCACACTGACCCCAATGTACGTGCAGACGAGTGCTATTATGAGAGTGCATATGAGCGTGAGCAAATCATATGGCTGCAACAGAGGAGAATCCAATAGAATATGGAGAAGCCGCACACCACACACTCCCAAAGGTTCTTATCCTGGTGCCCAGTGATAGAGGAATCGGCAGCCTCACAACAAGGGTAAGAAGAATTTCACCGGCACACAGGAATTGTAGTAGCAGGGCAAGCCCTTGCAATTTTATTATGCAGTAGTGCAACGTTTCGGGGTCACGCCCCTTTGTCAAGCTTGACAAAGGGGCGTGACCACGAAACGTTGCACTACTGCATAATAAAATTGCAAGGGCTTGCCCTGCTACTACAATTCCTGTGTGCCGGTGAAATTCTTCTTGCAACAGAGGAGAGGCAAAGGTGAGGGCAGTGGAGAGCAAGGCAGAGGGGAGGGCAGGAAAAGGTGGAAAGCAGAAGAAGGGAGTGAACATGGACTAGGGGTAGGCAAACCCTTTAACAGGTACCTGCCCAGCTACCCCATTGTTGGACCCTATGCAGGTGTCTCTTCTGCCTACCCCTAGTTCTGCCAATACAGAACCCTGTGGGACCCCTCTAAGAACCTTACTCCAAGTAGAGAATGTACCATTAACAACCGTCCTCTATATCCGATACTGTAGCCAGTTTCCTATCCATGTGCAAAAAAACATTACTAACACCAAGAGACCTTAGTTTAGAAAGCAGTCATTTGTGGGGCACTGTATCCAAATGTGACAAAATCCTAATAAATCACATCTACTACTCCCCCATAGTCCAGCTTCTTACTAACCTCATCATAAAAAGCATTGACATTTGTCTGACATGACCTATCCTTCATAAAGCCATGCTGATTGCTGCTCATAATGCCATTCACTACGACAACATTTTGAATGTGATCCCTTAACAAGACTTCAAATAACTTGCCCATCATTAATGTCACACTTAAATATTGGCATTACATCCACTTTCCTCCAGTCCAGATACCATACTGGATGAAACTGAATCTGAGAAAGATAGATTGCACACAACACACTGACACAAAATACAAACAAATGCCCAAAAATTACATAACAATATGTCTTGTACAGTCCTTTGCTTATTGTCTCTGGTCCCAGATCTGAAGGGCCCATTTTTTTTAAAAAAAAACAGAAGCTGCAGCTCCATCTCCCCCACTGGTAGTTTGGCCTTGTAGGGAATGCGGATTTTTGTGTTACTGAGCAATCCTAACCAAATGGCAGCCCATCTGCAATTGTTCCAAGAAGTAGCAATATTAATGGCAGATTCTTACAGTAAGAATTTAGGTGGACTTGAAGTCTACACTGAATATGAATTGTATAAATGAATAGATGAAATGAGAAGCCTATTTGGAGTTGTTGTATGTTTGGGCATCAAAGTGGAAGAAATAAACTGTGAATCCCTATACTATCTATGCAGCAATGCTTGCTTCCATGCTGTTTAAAATAGCAGACAATGGTGGTTTCTTACTAACCAAGTGCTTGGGCTACTTGTATGTTTACTACTACATCTCAAAAATATATTGCCTTCAACATACCATGATTTCCTTGCTTTACATTTCCTGTTAATACCATTTTAAACAGTGGAGGAATAGCTTATATCTGAAACCCTCTCTGTGAACCTATGAGAAACTAATCCTATTAGAATTCTTTTTGTCCTATAACAAATGATTTTGTCTCCAGCAAACCACATTTCAAGAGAACACATAATATTGTTACATTGGAAAGCTCATATAATGCAGACAAACTGTACTAACAGTGTTGTTCTCAGCAATGTAAAGTGTCTGTCCAAAGATCCAAGAATTCGATGCAAAGGAAGCAGGTGATATTAAGGTCATACCATAATAAATGTTATAAGCGTGTGGCCTTTATGCCAAAAGCTTTTTTTCAATGTCTTGCTGAAAGGTTAAAAGAAATGTAATTCAGTTCTAATGCATTCTTAATAGAAACCATAAAAATGCAAATGTTTTGCTCAGAGTTAGTGGACTTTTTACAGCATGCAATATACCATGTATTATCAAGAAGATAGTGCTACATATTTAAATCTGTTCCAAATTATCTCCCAATAACATACTTTTTTTTGTTAAATAACTGAAGTAAGTGACTTCATTAATAAAAAAACATCATCTTTGGGCAAGGTGAATAAAAGGCAGACTACAACAGAGCTTACCTTTGCACACCTCCCAGGCATCAAGATCACATTTTTCACCACTGGTTCTCATCTCAAAGAAATTATACTCTGCCAGGCTCAGAAGACCATTTCCATCTAAATCAATTATGTCAAACATGTCTGATAAAGCAGATCTATAATAAAAGCGTGAAAAAATAGGTACAGTTTATTGAAATTTTAGTTCTTTTAGGGGGGCTCTCTTTCCTAGCAGAATAACTGAAATAACCAACTCCAGCACAAACAAAAATTTTAGTTGTCATCATCCACCCCACTAGCTCTGACCTAATACATCAAAATAATTTACATAATATTACAATATGTGAATTACTAGCACTTGAAAACCTGCCACAGTGTGTTAATAGATTAATAGGTGCTGGGCAACCTGCAACAATTTAACAGAAGCAAGTTGTGTTATGATGCTACAACATTTGTGTATACCAATACAACACAAACATTGTCCCTCATATGCAATAAAAGGCACCAAGGTTGCAAAGTTGCAGTAACCCATAACAACCAATAAGATGTTTGTTTTTAAATAAGTGACCAATACAGGCAGTCCTCGAGTTACATACACCCAACTTACATACAACACATACTTACAGAGGCTATTACACTAATGTACTGTGATTTGCTTGGCCTTTATTAGAATTTAGCTTTAATAAACCACCTGCCCCAATCCCCTCTGGCATGTGTTGTCTACTGCGGTGTACAGAAAGGTAAAAATACATATGGCTATTACACTAATGTACTGTGATTTGCTTGGCCTTTATTAGAATTTAGCTTTAATAAACCACCTGCCCCAATCCCCTCTGGCATGTGTTGTCTACTGCGGTGTACAGAAAGGTAAAAATACATATGCACAGAAAGGTAAAAATAAATACTATGTTATGACAGACATCTGAAAATGTATATGTTTCAACTTACATACAAATTTAACTCAAAGGGGATCAATCGCAAAAAAGAAAATTTAATATAAGCATCATCTTTCTGAAATAAGAAACTTTCTAAATATAATCACTTAAAAATTCTGTACCATTTGTGAAATAATCAAGTTTTTCTTCACTTTCCCCCTCTGAGCAACCTGCCTCGCTCCATTCAGATTTCATGCAGTAGATGGAGCCAGTTTTGTTACTTTTTGTTTGTGCTGTAGTTGGTTATTTGAGCTATTCTGCTAGGAAAGGGAGCCCCCTAAAAGACGTATTAGACATACCTGTCAATCAAAATTTGACCCAGACCTCAGCAGGAAGAGATCATGGAGAATGACAGGTTGTGGAGAGTGAGATACTGAAGATTAACTTGAATTTTTTCTTAAACGGTACAGAATTTGTAATTGATTCTATTTAGAAAGTGTCTTATTTCAGTGAGACGAAGCTTATATTAAATTTTCATTCTCGCGATAGATCCCCTTTAAGAAGAAACCTACAGACCCGATCTCATTCGTAACCCAGGGACTGCCTGTAATTGCTTCTTGTTCGTTGGCTGCCATAGGTGATTAGACTTGTAGTAAACTTTGCACCTTTTGTTACATAACCACCATGTGTGCACCATAGTCTTTATGGGTTTTCAGATACAGTAGATGTCAGCTTTTACATAGATTAAGGCTAGGGTCACACGAATGGAGATCTTGGCCTGCACGTTTCACATTTCACAGCCGTTATCCGCCACACTTGCCTGCACCTGAGTGGAGACTATGCTTCCGGGTGCAGGCACTTCAATAAGAAAAGCAGCAGAGGAGAAGCCGATTCTTGGCTTCCTAGTGTGGCCCTAGCCTATGGGACCAAGGGAAATGAATGTAAAGCTCAGGCAAAATACATAAAATCTGGGAAGAAATAAACACAGTATATGTACAGAGAATAATCTGATACACACATGACATAAAATGGGGGTTTTACTGTAAATATCCCATGGCTTATTTCTTTGTTTGTACACAATTTGTAACATGCTATTTTATCCATTGGAGGAATAGAATGTTTTTGGATTTAAATTCAGTGCAACTGTATACTTCAGTGACATTGTAAGCTTTATTGAAAAAATAAACTAAACTTTATCCAGAAATACTGCAGCTGTGAATGTGATCTGCATACCTATTTGGTACATAAATCAGAATTTTTGCTACCATATATAGTCGCGTATAAGCCGAGTTTTTCAGCACCCAAAATGTGCTGAAAAACTCTACCTCGGCTTATACGCGGGTCAGCTAAAAAAGGTTGCCGCTTACTCACTGATTGAAGTGTGCAGTGACTCCTCCGTGCTGCCCATACTTCTCCCCGCTCGTGGCTTCCTTAGCCCTCAGCACCTCCCCTCTCAGCTCTCGTCACTCAGTACTCAGTACTGTGTGCGCATTACCGTATTGCGCGTAGGAGCGCACAAGAGTTTAGAAGAGGAGCGCTCGAGACGTGGATGAGGTTCGCGCTCACTCTGTGATACGAGCACGCACCTGTACAGGGAGCGGAGGCACGCGTCTTCTCCCTTTGTGACGTGCCCTGGGACGCTGCAGCCTCGTAATAGGGGGAAAGGAGGCGGCAGTTTACTTCTCCTTTAACCCTCCGTGTAAGTTTGTGAGCTACCATTGTCATTTGAGAGGGAGGACTGATTGACAAGAGCTGAGAGGGGAGGGGCTGGAGCAGAATTAAGCGAGGAGGAGGGAGAAGTATGTGCAGCAGCATGGAGGAGTCAGTGCATGCTTCAGATCAGTGAGTAAGCAGCAACGTTAAAGCTTTAAATTGGCCATGTCCTAAAATAATTTCTCACCCCCCTAGGCTTATACACGAGTCAATAAATTTTTCCAGTTTTAGGTAAATTAGGTACCTCGGCTTATACGCGGGTCGGCTTATACACGAGTATATAAGGTAATAATTTGCAATATCTTGAATTCACATTTAGTATGATATTAAACCTTGTTTTTGCATTTATAAACAAAGGATACAGAAACTTACATAACTTACATAGTGATGACAACACAGGTGACAGAGACAGGAAGGTGTATAGGGTTTAACCTTATGCAAAATCCACTGACCCCTAATCGACTGGCTTATTAGCAAATTCATTATGTTCATTACTTATTGGGATCAATTTACTGGGGGTAGTCACCTACATGAAATTTTGAGAAGTGGAATGACTAGCTATTGCTCCCTTTACCAAGATCATTTGGCACCTACATGTTTGGGAACAAGACATTTTCCATATCATGTCTCACTGGGCCCCTATAGTTCCTAAGCCACCAAGCAGTTGCAAGGTGGGTTCCTCTATAGTTACACCCCCTGCTTTTCAGTAAAATGAATTGTGGGTCAGGATCTGTGGTTGCAAAAGATGCCACACCCACCAAGTTCAAAATTGTTCCAAGCTAGACATTTGTGACGTGGCCAACAGATTTGGTCATAGGGGGTCCTAAACAAATAAATTGTAAAGGGCCCTAAAGTTTCTAATGGTGCCCCTACTCCTACATGTAAATCTGAATTCAAAATTATATTATTTTAACTCCCACTATTTTTTTATATACAGACATCCTCAATAAGACTTACTTAAATTCCGGCGTGAGAACTAAATCTTCGTTTCCATCTCTGTACACCAACCGAGCTTCTTTGATGGTTTGTTTTTTTTTCTTCCTCAGTCTACACCCTGTTGTAAATGGAATAAGCCAGTAAACACCAACTCCAAGCTCCCCTTTCCATCCAGAGGTCTACAAAGAATCAGAAGTGGTAAGAAACCAACCTTATTCATAATGATAAAATACATTCACTGTTTAAAACAGAATAAAATGAATATACTGTTAACTTTAGTTTTCATCAGTGTATTCATAATATTATCACAGATATTAAGGAGCAGATTTATCAAAATGTGAGTTTAGATTTAAATAAATTCTCACCCACATTCTATTTATTCCTATCGGATTTTTAGAAGCATATTTATCAGTGAGTGAAAGTTAGAACTCACAATTTGATAAATACACTTCCAAAATTCCATAAAAATTAATAGAATATGGGTAAGTTTTTATTTATTAAAATGTAAACTCACATTTTGATAAATCTGCCCTCAAGATTTCACTTTATTACTTTTTAACATTTTCAGCAAGTCATTGTGCAGTTGAGCAGGGACAGTTTTAGGGCACAGCAGAAGAGCTTTCTTAGGGAAAAACACTCATTGACTACTATTCTTCACAATGTAAGAGTTATATTCATGTACAGTCCATAAGTACAGTACATAACCCTGTTTGTACTAAAAGAAAGTTCCTTGCCTCTTTGTTCCTGAGCTCTGTGAAAGAAACCAGGTCTGCTCGGCCATTATTTTCCTTAAGAATAAACAGGGAAGTGTCAACGGACATCCATGGGGAAGGTTTTCCTGAAGAAAATAACAGAGTAATTAACATCCACCAATAATAAAAAGAACACATACGATTTTTGCTTTTGTTTGTTAACTTGTAGGTGACTTTTCAAATGTAATTGCAGATTGGTTGCTATGGGCAAGATCTGAATGCAGGGCCCCTATTTTGGCCAGATTCTGCTGCCACTCCCTGAATGAGATGCAAGTTAGGGGAAGGGTATGCAGGATGGATGCATTCGTGCCTTCCCTTGCCTGTCCCTCATGAACAGCGCAGCACGAGGTGTCTGCAATCAGATATGACGCAAAGAGTCCTGCCAAAATTTAAAGAGAGAGAGCAGGGTGCAAAGCACAAAAAAAGCACACTGCTACTCTTTTCTTGCTACCACTTAGTAAAGGAACCCTATAAATAAGTACAAACTGTGTGAAGGCATGATAATTAAGCATAGGAACATTATTTTGATATACAGTTCATAAAACTAAGCACTAGAGGGCAGAATATACAGTGCTTTAAAATAATACAAAGACTCTTTGTGATACCATCCAAGTGCTTAAGAAATATTGCCAATCATAATGCTAAAATGATTATGTTCCATTTTTCAGGCTGCTGATTGTGTTGCATAGTTTGGCCATATGATGACTATGTTTAGTCACTAGAGAACCAAATGTCTCATCATATATTCCCACAGATTTTTCATTTGGGCTGATGTGTGAAAAATAGAAAATGCTGTTAGTTGCTCTATGACACTAGAGAAAATCCCATAGCATTCCCTAATTCCCACATCAGAGTCCATTGGCTTTTTTCCTAATTGGGGTTCAGAATAAAGTTAGAAATTATCGTGTAATCAAGAGTGTGACATTTCCAATAACAAATACAGGTATTGGACCAGTTATTCAGAATGCTAGAGACCTGTGATTTTTTTTTTTCATTTTTCTGTGACTTGGATCTTCATACCTTAAGTCTACTAAAATCATTTTTAGTAGATAAGGATTATCCAATAAGGATTAATTATATTTTAGTTAGGAACAAATACAAGGCACTGTTTTATTACTACAGAGGAAAAGGCAATCATTTAAAAAAAAAATTCTTTTCGAATCCTTTCATTCAAAATGGAATCTAAGGGAAATGGCCTTCCCCTAATTCAAAGCTTTCTGGATACTGGATTTCTGATTCCATACCTGTACTGCAAATTGATCAGAATCAACTACTATACGTTTACGTGAAAATGCCTACCTTCAACTTTGCTGAGGTTTAAAGGTTTAATTGTAAGATAAACTGTTGACTTTTCAGAAACTTGTAATTTGTAATGATGGCTGATTATATCACCATTGTCCTCCAGAAAAAAGCATCCTTTGGTTGATGTGGTATGCCAGTCCTGAAAAACGACACAAACATTAATGGTTTGATCTTATATTCCGACCTTTTTTCCTATCTGTGCATTAGTGCTGCTATGTAAAAAATGAACTGCAGTATCATTTTATGCTGGTATTCCAGCCCTGAAGATGACACAAGCAACTTTTTTTCTTTAGCATTCTTTTAGTGGAGAATAATCACTTGAATTGGTTTGGAATTACAAAAGAGCTAGTGCATTCAATATGTACACCATAAATAAAGCTAAGAAAATAAAACAGGAAGATTTAAAGGGGTTGTTCACCTTGCAACACTTTTTTTCAGATGGTTTCAGATGTTGTTGTTGCAAAATTGTAACAGTTCAGAATCTGCACCTGAATTACTGAGCTGCCAGATGGAAACACCAGAACCATTGAACTTTCTGGAGAACAATCTGATACGCTAACTGAAAAAGTGTTTATAAGTTGAACAACCCCTTTAAGGACCCTGCTAACAAGTGCTAACTATCTAAATTTTGGGGAACAAGGAAAACAGGATATTGGAGAAAAAGAAAATACCAGTTTAGAAAATTTCAGGGTGTCGCATGTAAGCATCCTGGCACAACTTTTAAACGCTCCCTGAACTATAGAAGAAGCTCTCAAGTGTATCTTGATTAATCAGACATCAATAAATCACAAATCACCAACTGTTTCATATTCCTTATGTTTCAAATGTACCCTAACCCTTTAACCTTATAAGAGAGGTGGTCCATCTAAACCTATTTTTTACATTAATCCTGGTTAGTGAAGATCCCAGTTCGTTTTAAATTAATGTAACATGCTGGTGCTATATAAATTACGATGATGATGAAGGCAAGATTAGACAGTGAGACATTAGAGCAAGGGATTTCTTGCACATATGAGAGAGTGTATGAGCATATGAGAGTGGAGAAAGAACAAAGAGTGTTTCTGGCAATGTATGGGTTTAAACAAGAAATATACATTGGGGCTAAAAGAAGTGTAGTAAGTACAATGGCTGTAGTCTGGTTAGCATAAATAAGCATGTGTCGCTGCAGGAAATCTTCCAGGGGGAAATATTCTGCAAATAAAATGACCTGCATTTATTAATTAAGGTGATGCCAAACCCCTGTATATCAGAATAAATCGTGATTTTTAGATCCACAGAAAGCAGAATGGCTTTACTTTGCAACTGGCACAATGGTACCCATCAGTTCCACCTAAGTACTCATTATTGCCAGCGGGCCCCTAAATCAGCATACATTGTGCATCACAAAAATGTCTCACCTGCTGCATCCTTCAGGCTTCTGTTAAATTACATCACTCAATAATTCTCCCTAGCATAGGCAGCTTTTAAAGATACGGTAACACATATTAGTTGGGGGTAGAGATGCGCGGGCCGACACCTGCAGGTCGGATGGGTTCGGTCCAACCTCGCACCCCTATTCGCGGGTGGCAGGCGGGTAGTGAGCTCTTCTTCCTGCACATCACTATTGGAGGGGGAATGTCCTTTATAAAATGTTAAATGTTTATTTGCCTGTGGTATACTGTATAAGGTGTTATGTGTCTCTCCCAGGAACTGATATAAAATCCGAAAAAGCCCCTATATCTTGTTATATAAAAAGTATATAAAGAAGGCTGACCAACGACAGCCTCATATTATATAATATATTTGATGGTTAATAAATGCTTTATATTGAGAAACTTATTGGGATAGTTTAAACGCAGTGCTGGCAAACCAGAACCTTCTCCTTCAAGAATATTTAAAGAAGGGCTTAGACTGGGATTTGGGGAGATTCCTTGGTGCGATATACACAGGTAACCATATCCCCCTTAATGCACAATAACACACGGTCACTCACATGCACCCACAAACTCAGTCTCAATCAAACAGGCTCAATCACACACAAAAACAAGCAGATTCAGCACCTTCTCCCCAACACTAAGGCAGAGTCATTTACTGAATCCCAATCACAACACTTCGCCAGGCGTAAATTCTCCCAGACAACGCTAATTCACTAAAATCCGAAGCTGCGTCCAGGGCGCGGAATGCTGACGAAGTTGTGCTTGCGTTACTGCAACAAGCGAATCGAAGTTGCACTTACTAAAGGACAAAGTTACTAACGTGGGCGAAAATTCACCAGCGTGATGTCATTTCGGTACTTTGCCGATTTACTAACGATCGCCGGCGTAACTTCGCTAGTCTCCCCTATGAGAGACAGCCATTCTGTACTTTGGAGCTTTCTGGATAAAGGGTTTCCAGATAATGGATTCCATAGCTGTTCAACATAGTTCAAAAAGTGAATTTCTCATGTGTGTTTTTTTTTTAATGAATACTAGTGATAAAGCTAGCTAGCTAAGAAATAGCTGCTTTTGGAAAAAAAAACAATGATTTAAAGGACACAGGGGCAGAAAGAAACCAGGCGTTGTTATTGAAGCAAGAACAAATCCCAGGGGAGCAGTGATTTCAGCATTTTCAGCTATAGTTATAGAATAATTTGATTTGGCACAAGGAAATCTCCTGGTACTCATTTAAGGGTGGTCTGGCAGTTTGCACTTTATGTGCTCGATGTCTACAGCAATTATTTTCAGTTGAACAAAGAAAAAATGCCTAGTAAACTGAAAGTAAAGAAAAGAAAAACAAAAGAACAACGATCAATAATAACACTCTACAAATATTGACTCTGGAAAGGGACTTTGATGTGTCCCCCACAGGAGAAGGTACGGAAGTGATTTATCAAAGTAAATAAAGTCAAGATCTAAATGAAAATCAATACAGATTTAAGAGAGGGGGAACCAAAACCGTTTATCAAGGTTCCAAGTGCTGTATATTAATTGGCATCATGTTCTTTATTTCTGCAATGTGTGTCACTTAAATGGAGATAAGTGTGCACATCATGCTATATTAAACACAACCTTATATTTAATACATTAAATTATGTTAATATGTATATTAAAGAAATATATGGCTACGATCAAACAAATCACACGTTAGGGGGCAGATTTACTAAGGGTCGAAATAAATTTTCGAATGAAAAAACTTTGAATTTAAGTATTTTTTGGGTACTTCGACCATCGAATAGGCCAAATTCGACTTTGATTCGAATAGAAAATACTTTGAATATTCGACCATTCGAAAATCGAAGTACTGTCACTTAAAAAAACTTCGACATTTCACCACCGTAAACCTGCCGAATTGCTATGTTAGCCTAAGGGGACCTCCTAGAACCTATAGCCAAAATTTGGCTAAGTTTTAAAAAGCCGATGGATTTTTTTTGAAAATCGTTAGATCGTTCGATTAAATCGTTTGAATTGTTCGATTCGAATGATTTCACCGAATGGTCGACCGATTTTACTTCGAAAACGGACAAAAAAAATCAAAAAGAAAAGTTCGATTATCGAATTTGGCCTATTCAATGGTCGAAATTCGAAGTTTTTTAACTTCGAAATTCACCCTTGATAAATCTGCCCCTAATTGTACATGTGCCTCCCCCATTCTTTGATGATGGATAAAAACAATACAGTAAATAACTGGAGAAGATGGGTTCAAGGGTCTTCTTTACAAATCATACCTTCACCAAATACATGCACCAACATACCCCTCCATCCACATAGATACATGCACAGACACTTAGCCTCAGACATGTAACAATTTTCCTTGACTAAAGAATCAGGAGAACCAAAGGGATACATAATGTCAAAATAAAAGGAGATGGGAGACTAAAAAGGGACAAAAAAAACCCAAAAAATAAAAACCAGCAGAACAGAAAGCAGTCAAAATTGCATAAGAGTGTGTGGTTACAGAAAGTAGGCGTTCCAAAGAAACAGGAAGAAAAGTTAAGAGAAAGGGTACATAACAGAGATTGACGGGAAAAGCAAACACAGCTGAAGAGAAGAAAGATGAAAAATAAGATGGGACAGAACAGTAGCAATGTAATGATAGAATCACAAAGTTTATGGGATAAGGCATAACTTCAAAATGGTGAGCTTTGTGTTGCCTCACAATTAAATTACATATTTATGGGCAATGATTCCAAATTCCTGTTGAATATTTCTTAGCACCACAAGCAGGGGTGTAACTACAGAGGAAGCAGACCCTGTGGCTGCAGGGGGACCCAGGAGGTACCAATAAATATTGGTAAAACAGGTCAATCTCTAGACATTTTGAGGGCCTAAAAATATTTTGCTGTGGGGCCCAGTAAAATCACTGACCACAAGATACCTATCTCAAAATATAAAAACATTCCGGGCCCGTATATTTTTAAAGTATATGTAATAAAGATGGCGATTTTATAAAGAATTCACATTGGTTCATTTTTGTGAGGTTGGATCAGCATTTGCCACTGAATATTTATTGACGTTCCTTACGTAACAGCAACATTTTGTAACGGTTAACTCCAAAATGTTAAAATAAAATGTTCAGATGAAAAATAAAAAGTGAAAGTTACAGGATGTCTGAGCCCTAAAACGTATGTGCACGCTGCAGAAAAATATCTGGCTACACAAATTTTACCCCTCCACAGGCCAATCTCATTAATATTAAGCTCAATCTTAGATATAATGGTATACCTGTATGTTGTATGTGCAATATCAGGGAATATGAAATGTTACTTAAAGTAAGGCCATATATCAAAAACAGACAAAGGTATCTTTTTTTTTTTTTTTTTAACAAAACAAATGCATTAATATCCCACTTGGATACAGAAATATTTTTTGTGTCTTTAACTGGAAAATCAAAGACACAACAATTGTACTCAAAGACAAAAAAAATTCACAACAGATTAAAAAAAATCGACTTACCTTTAAATTATTAGGCTCAATGAGCTTGGCAGTTCTGGTCCCAGGTATGCCCATATTAATTACTGTAGACATTGTAGCTTTGTAGCTACGAGCTGAAGAGGGCCTAGAAGATTTATTTTCTGCTGAAACATTTAACATAAATACTTGTTAAGCCTTACACTCATAAAGCATAAACTTGGCCAAGAAGATAAAACTTTTTCCTTAAGTGAGAACTTTAAATCCTGCATCTCCAGTGACACTTTCAACAATATTATACTAACACGTGGAGGCCTATTTATCGAAGTTCGGATTTTAGTGTTTTTTGAAACCATGACTAAACTCACAAATTCTAAAACTACCAATATCATGACATTTATTAAAAAATCTTAATAAAATAATTATGCTGGATGATGCGCCAAAAAAATAACATCCTGTACGTCGAAAATTTCTAGTTTTTTCCTAATGAAAAAAAATATCTGAAAACCTCTAAAAGTCTAAAATGATTTAAAGCTGTCCAACAGGATAACCGCAGCTCTCATTGACTTCTAAAGGACCTCAACTACTTTTATCTTGTATTAGTGGTTTTTGTGGTTTTTACACTTACTAAGCTAAAATTTTTAGAGCATTTTAAAAAAAATGAGAAAGCCAAAAATTTTTAGAGATTCATGGAAAAAAAATAATCAATATTTGATTGTTAGTAAATGAGCCTCATAGTATAATATAAATAATATACATAGTATAAAGTATAATATACTTAGGGGCAGATTCACTAAGGGTCGAATTTCGAAGTTAAAAATACTTCGAAATTCGACCCTCGAATTGAAATCCTTCGACTTCGAATATCGAAGTCGAAGGATTTAGCGCTAATCCTTCGATCGATCGATCGAAGGATTTTTCGTTCGATCGAACGATTAAATCCTTCGAATCGAACGATTCGAAGGATTTGAATCCAACGATCGAAGGAAAATCCTTCGATCAAAAAAAGGTTAGCAAACCTATGGGGACCTTCCCCATAGGCTAACATTGACTTCGGTAGGTTTTACCTGCCGAAGTAGGGGGTCGAAGTTTTTTTTAAAGGGCAAGTACTTCGACTATCGAATGGTCGAATAATCGAACGATTTTTCGTTCGATTCGTTCGATTTCGTTCGAATTCGAACGAATTTAACCAATTCGATGGTCGAAGTACCAAAAAAATACTTCGAAATTCGAAGTATTTTTCATTCGAATCCTTCACTCGAGCTTAGTGAATCTGCCCCTTAGTATAACGTATAATATACTGTATGAACACACATACTCCTCAGGTAAATAAGGGCCATTTTACTATGTTACAGAATGGCCAATTCTCAGCAACTTTTCAATTGGTATTCATTTTTTTCTATAGATTTTTTTTAATTTATTTGCCTTTTTCTTCTGACTCCTTCCAGCTTTCATATGAAATAGGGTTCACTGGCAATGTTCTGTTAGGCTAAAATTTTATTGTTACTTTTTATTAATTATCTTACTATACAGACTTCTCCTATTCATATTCCAGTCTCACTGCCTGGTTGATAAGGTAATTCAGACCCTAGCAACCATATTGCTGCTGATATTTTAAACTGGAGAGCTGCTAAACAAAAAGCAAAATTATTAAAAACACAAATAGAGACCAATTGCAAGTCTCAGAATAGCAATTTTAATTTAATTTAATGTGAAGAACCCCTTTAAGTGGTGAATTTTCAAGGTGCACTCAGATCTGGGCTGAGGTTAAGAGGAATTTGTAAAGATACCTTAAGAAGGTATCTGAAAGCACCCAACTATATTATAACAACTGGAAAAAACAAGCCTTGTGAATTAAGAGCACAGATGTATAGGGGAAGTACAGTCTATGGGTACATTCATTAATTACCAATACCTTAAAAAACACAATGAATATATTTTTGAATATACCTTTCCTTGTAGAAGTTTCAGAATCAAAAAGCTTTAAATTTCCATGCGATGATTTTGGTGACGAGGAACGCTCTGGTGACTTTTCGATATAGCTTCCAAACTGCTGTCGTTTTGCTTTGCTATTGCTGTCCATTCTCTCTGATGCTACCTTAGCACACTGTTCACAGGTTTTAAAGAATGTGCTACAAAACTGCCAAGATAATACAAGCAATAAAAAAAATGTATACTTAATCTGATTATTATTTACAATACAAACATATATAAATTTGACTACCTTGAGAAGCCAATAAGCTTTCTTTTTTTGTTTATCCGTCTACATTCATCCATAAAATGGGCAGCAGTACAGTAATAATGTTACACAGCTGCTAAGTTCAAAGAATTTCCAATAGTTACAACAATAGTGTTGTTAGTGCTACACAATGCTTCCATTGGCTGGAATACAAACGTACAGCACTGCAGCTTATGGGAACACTGGGGGTCATTTATCAACATTGGGCAAATTTGCCCATGGGCAGTAACCCATGGCAACCAATCAGATTGCTGCATTAATTGTTCTAATTGCAGCTGCCTTTAAAAAGCTAATCACTGATTGGTTGCTAAAGGTAACTGCCCATGGGCAAATTTGCCCAGTGTTAATGAATGAGCCCCACTGCCACCAGTAAAGCTTGACTGACTGCTCTTATGCAGCATTAGTCTGGTTGAAATCCTAAATACAAATCTAATGAAAACAGCTATGCATTAGGGGATCAATACTAATTACCTATATACAGTACATACACACATTGATGCCTAGGTGTTGTAACCTTAAGCAACAAATATGTTTATTACAGGTGACTAGACATTTAGCAAACTGCACTAAGGCAGGGGTGTCCAAACTTTTTGTTACGAGGGCCAGATTTGGTGAGGTGGAAATGTGTGGGGGCCGACCATTCAGCCTGACATCCTTTGAACCATTAACATAATTTAACTCATTTAAACAAGGAATTGTATAGCTGTAGCAGTAATATTTGGGCACATTAGTGAAATGATCTACCACTTGGTCTATACTGCTGCCTGTGTGCTGAAGGTGTTATTAATAGACACAAACTGACACATAGTGACGCGCCGCTCTCACATAATTCTTTAATTCACTCTACTGGTACTACTGGTACGTCATTGCACCTTCAGCCCTAAAGAAGTATACAAGAGCGGCGCATCACTCTGTGTCAGTACGTGTCTATTGCTAACACCTTCAGCACACAGGCAGCAGTATAGACCAAGTGGCCGATCATTTCACTAATGTGCCCAAATATTACTGCTACGGCTACGTGATTCCTGATCTCACTGTGCTTGAGGGCCGCATTATTATTAATTTCACAACGGAGGCTGAGGGCCGGTGTAAATTTGAAAATGGGCCGCAATTGGCCCCCAGGCCTGACTTTGGACATGCCTGCCCTAAGGTGTTGGAGTACTGAGAAACCGCAAAAACATTGGCTAGTTTCCAGTTGATTGCAGTGCAGCAAGTAGCAATCAGCCTGTGACTGTTACATAAACATTTTCTGAAAACTCAGCAGTTATCAAAATTCCACTTGTCCACATATGTAAATTTTTCATTGCACCTTGCACCTGAGTAGTGAGTGCTGTCTGTTGGAAATATACATACAGTATAATATAGCTCCACTGGGGCAGGAACTCATTTGAGAGATATATAATCTCTGTAAAGCGCTGTGTAACATGGTGCTAGATAGATACAGTAAATGTTAGTAATCAATAGCAATAAGATAAACGGATATTCTAATTTCCTGTACTACTATTGAATCAAAAACATCCTCTCCTAATAACCCCAAAAAAGTTGCGTCCAAGGTGCCGAACGCTGGCGATGTTGAGCTAGCGTTAATTTGGCAAGCAGAGCGAAGTTGCGCTAGCGTTGGCTAAATTGCATATTGGCGGGAAGTTAAAGTTGAATGGACGTATATGTTGCAGCAAATACATTACACTACCAAAGCCCAGGGAAGTTTAATAAAATAAAATAGAATTGTTATATTGCCCTACACATGAGCCCAGTGTACAGTTTATGTGCCATATGTTAGGAAATGTAGGGAGGAAGCCAGTTACCCCAAAAGAATTGTGCGCTCTTTTGCAGCCTATCACCCTGAAAAAAGGAAAAGACACCAAATTTCAACTAAATTTTGAGGAGGAGTCCTATCTACTCGATTGCACTTTGTCCGGTCTGAGGTGGTGAAGGCAAGTCTGGCGCAAGAGGTAACGTTCAGTAAAATCCGCATTCTAGTGAATTTGCGCAGTTACGTCCCTTCGCTAGAGCACAACTTCGCCTGCCGATTGAGTGCCAGCGCCTGTCTCTTTCGCAAGTGAAGTTACGCCTGTGCCCATTAGTAAAGTGCCGAAGTACTGAAATGACGTCAGTTAGTCACTTTGCCCTTTAGTAAATTTGCCCCAGAAACTCTGACAAGAAATATCTGTCGGTGCTATCCTGACAGCATGCCCACAGTAAGCTACAAACAGTGTGTTCTGATGTCAGAATGTACTTTATCATGCACAGCAGCTCAGTAAAAGAATGTTGGTTCAGGCAGCAAATCATCTTCTTTTTAATAAACTTTGTCAGGCCACTGTTATAAAGCAGAAAAACAGACCAGAAAGATGTAGCAATTGCATTATCCATACCTTATTGTAGTCAAGCTTGCCATTGCTGTTTACTTCAGCTAAACGAAACACGGAGTTGACTTCCTCTTGAGACATTTTCTCACCTTTCTGGGAAGAATGAATGATAGGTTTTAGATTTTCATGCAATAAAAAATGAAGGCAAACATTTATTTATCTCCAAAGAATGGACAAAACACATAATTTATTCATGCTGTGAAATTGAACTGACACCAGTTTCTGCCATATGTCAGAAAATACACCATATGTGGTCACAGTACATTGTCTCAAGTAAATAGCACACTCCATAAAATGAACGGAGTGTGTGGAGAAACATTAATTCAAGTGTACGTTTACATTTTCTAAAATTTACAGTTCTTTACAATAGGAGTTGGCTATGTTTCATTATTGTCTTCAACAGCAGTACTGAGTTCTGTTAAAATACACAGGTATTGGATCTATGATCTGGAGACTGTGGGACCTGTGTTTTTTTTTTTAGAACATGGGGCCTTTCTGTAAAATATAGCACTATGCCTTAAGGCAAACATTGCAATAACCCAATAAGATTTCTTTTTAAATCCACATGGATGTACGCTACTGGGTACAAAGTACCATTTTACAGTTACAAAGAAATTAGGCAAAATGAAGAATAGTTTGTTCCAATAGGACTCTATGGAAAATAGCATTGCTTGATTCCAGAGCTCTCTGGATAATGGCTTTCTGGATAACAGATCCCATACCTGTATCAAGTTTTATTGATAACACAGCAGTTAATAATATATCATACATACTGTGGTAAGGATTTCATACAAGTCATTGTGTAATATATATCCTTTGTTATTTGTATCTATTTTCCTAAAAGCTTTCAGAAGCTCATTTTTGGTAGCAGGTTTCTCCTTTTTTAGGATGGCACAGAAATCATCAAAATTTAACTCTTTGGTCCGTGGAGTCCAATACTTGTTAAGTACTCTGTTGGATGGATTTCGACCAGTTTGCTGGAGCACTGTAAAATAAATACAGTATTAAAAGTATTAACAACTAAACACTTTCTAGTAAAAGATGACATTGTTATGCTGACAAATGAGATGCACAGATGGTATTGTAATGTGGGGATGGAAGCTCCTGGTGTTATTTAAGCAAAAAAAAAAATTAACATTTGACTTAAAAATAGCAGTTTTTTTTATATGGTTCTGTTATTGTCACATAAATAAACAATTACTTAACTGGCACATATATAAATGTATATAATACACAAAAGCCACAATACAGTGATATAAACTGTAATTAGTCCTATGGGACTAATAAGTGGTATAAAATCCTGTGTAAAAAGCATTGACATTTTGGGGGTTATTTATCAAAGGTTGAGTTTCGAGAGTAGTTTTCAGTAAAAACTATTTTTTTAAAAGTTTAAAAAGAAATTACTTTTTCGAGATTTATTATGCCCAAAGCTGGAAATAGCTTAAATCAGGAAATACTCCAGCTAAAACCTGACAAGGTCATGTAGAAGTCAATGGGGCAAATTTACTAAAGGGTGAATCTTCGCCTCATAAGGCTCTGCCATACTCATGCAACTTCGTTATTATGCAGCGAATATGCATATTTATCAAAATTTCATCTCGGCTAATGAACGCTGGTGTACTTTCGCCAGCATTACTTCGTCAGCGTGAACAGCAAAATGTCTCTATCGTTACTTTCTTCCTAGAGAAACTTTGTTAACATACGTATGCTTACGTCAATTTAAATATGGCAGGTATATACAGGTCATATTTATATATCTTTATTAGTGATTGTTGGTGAAATTGCTGGAAGTGGCCACTAAGGGGCAGATTTACTAAGGGTCGAAGTGAATTTGTGAAGAATATAACGTTGAATTTCGAAGTAATTTTTTGGATACTTCGACCATCCAATAGGCTACTACGACTTCGAATTCGAAGTAAAAATACTTTGATTATTCGACCATTCGATAATCGAAGTACTGTCTCTTTAAAAAACTTCGACTTCAACACTTTGCCAAATTAAATGTGCCAAAGTGCTATGTTAGCCTATGGGGACCTTCTAGAGTATTTTTCTACATTTTTTGTAGTCGAAGAAAAATCATTTTATCGATCGCTGAAATCCTTCGATCGAACTATTTTACTTCTACCGCAGGATAGCCAAATTCGGTGAAAAAAATTTGACTTCGATATTCGAAGTCGTGTATCTTAATTCGATGGTCGAATTTCAAAGTATTTATCTTTGAAATTCGAACCTTGATAAATCAGCCCCTAATTGTTAAAAATGTCCAAGTAAGCAAAATAACGACAAGAGATCCACCCTAAAACAAATGTGGCATGGCCTTCAAATGGTTAAAAAAATGTAAATAAGATATTTTTAACAGTTACAACTTGTAAACATAATCCTACATTAAAATATGAAAAAAAAAGCCATTATTTTGTCTTTTTTTATGACTTTTTTTGGCATACGGGATATGATGTCATGGACATAAGATTGTTGAGGATGTAGCTTCATCTTATCAATTGGCCAGGTATAACCTGGTGAAACAGACTCTGCCGAAAAGGGTAACAGATTGCAAAGTTCCCACTAAATAAATTCGCGGAGTAACGATCATTTGCCTGGGAGAAAATTTGCCTGGCAAAATGATGCAAAACTTCTCTAGCGCTTAGTTTTTTCGCTAGTGAATTGTCTGCCTCCCCTTTAAGTAAATTGGCGCTGTCCCTGGGAATTGTCATTATGGTGAATTTTCACAAAAAACAAACAAAAAAACCTCCTACTTCGCCCCCTTTAGTAACTCTTCCCCAATGGTAGAGGCCCCTTGAACCATTTGAAGATGTCTGTAGCCTTCATGATGTTCGGGTTTTTTCGGTGGTTTTCAAGCGATTCAAGCTTTTTTTTCACCGGAAACTCGATCAATTCGAGTATTCAAGTTTTTTACCCAGATTACATGGATTCAAGTTTTTACATAAATGAGAAAACATTCAAGTTGTGAGTTTATTCCAGGTATAAAAAACTTCACAAACTCGACCTTTGATTAATAACCCGCATTATGTAAAGGTGGCCATACACATAAGATCCCCAAACGAGCGGACCATAACCCGATGTGCCCACTAACAGCAGTTAATCTGAACGTGATGTGAATGGGCGCCAACGGGTTGCAGAACCGCATCACTAGCCAATGTGGTCCTGGATTGAAGAAATCAAACTTGCCCGATCCATATCTGGCCAATTTAGGGTGTTGATATTGATCAAAGGGACCGGTTGGCAGCCCCCATACATGGGCAGATAAGCTGCCGTTACACTAGAAATTTACACACGTCTATACATTTGAATAAAACTGTTAAAGAGTATATTTCAATTAAATTGTTTTAACATGCCTTTATAAATATTGCAGAACTATATTGACCAGTATATTTAGGCCAGCTGCTGGCAAGAGGCAGCTTCTTCACATGCAAGTAACCGTATATATAGCATACTGCTCAGTTATAAAAGTGCCTCATTATACTCTGGCCTAGTCTGACTGTTTTTCTTTTTGATTGCTCAGAGTTAAATGGTTATTACTGTTGGGTTATATTTTAGTGAGACATGTCCGAGTGAATATCATTAAAGTGGACCCGTCACCCAAAAAAAAACATTCCAAATCCTATTTGATCACATTAGTCAAGCAAAATGAACTTTAATTACACTACATAAATTATTTGAATCTTGTTTCCTTCAGTCTGGGAATTCATAATTATAGCAAGCAGGAAGCAGCCATTTTGTGGACAGTTTTATTAAGGCAAGTCTTAGATTCTTGTTTATGCACCAGAATGGGGGACCTGATGTCCATTCCCATGCACTGGCTACACAATTAAACAGTAAAGAGAACGGGGGAATGTGTGGAGAGCAGTGACATCTAGGAAGTGCTGAATGGAAAGTGAAAGTAATTGTCTGCCCCGCCTCTATGCCACTGGCATAGAGGAGGGGCAGACAATATTTGATTGACAGCTGAGATTTTTAAATGAGCTTACAACAGCTATGAATGCTTTAATAAAAAATAGAAATTGGATTTCATGTTTAATTTGAAAAGGACTTTTATTATACAGATTTTTGTATCTGGATGACAGGTCCACTTTAAGCACAGAAATGTAGATTTTTACAAGACTTTTCAGTACAGTGCAAAATATTCTATTCTACACAGCAGGTTAAGGTTTTTATGATCTACATTCAGGGATGGTATTTTGCATGTACAGCTTCCCCTATATCTTTAAATTGTGTGCTTTGCAATTTGTCACAGAGCTCCTTTAAAACCAAAGAGTTTTAATTAACCCAGTTAACTATGGGAAATATTTTGAATTTTAAATGCCTGTTCTCCATGACCTTGACACCAGGGCTCATGTAATAGTTGGTCAATTGCTTAAGTGGCTCATGGAAAGAGATGAAAGACATAACCCTCGGAAAGGAGAAAACATTTGTTCTCCCAAATACTATTTTTGAATCTGGATTATAAGAAATCTGCCATTAGCAAGGAGAAAAAAAAATCTTTTGCCATAATGTTGAAAGCCTTCATTAGGCTAAGCACATCTTCTGAATGTGACCGCCTGTTAAACCAGCCATGGCGTAATTAGGGTATCAGGACTGAAAAATCCAACATGTCAGCAGGATTTATTCCTCTATCAACATACCAGAACTCTTTAACAAGTTCAGTGCTGCAGACTGATCCTTGCAAGGCTGGCTGAATGAAAAGCTGCAGAAATTCAATGCAAGTAGAGACAGTATCAAGGTGGTATGATTATTCCTAAACATATCTTTTGAAATACTGTATACACTATATACACTATACTGCATACACTATAATTAGTGCTGGGCTGTTTTTCTTTTCTATAAAAATGTTAAAAAAATCATTATTTTTTGTTTGTTCATAATATGTAATATTTACAACACTTAGGAGCAGATTTATTAAGGGTTGAGTTGTATTTTTCACAAACAAATTGAATTTTTAAGGGTATTTGGGCCATAAAATCGATTATACGCCAACCCTGTAAATAGCTCGGAACCAAAAATGCCTGTTGAGGTCATGTACAAGACAATGGCAGAGGTCCCTTGAACCATTTGAAGATATTAATAGCCTTCATGATGTTCAAGTTTTTTTCGGAGGGTGTAGCTCGAAAACTTGATCAATGCACGTGATTCAAGTTTTTTCCCCGTGAAAAACTCAATTAACTAGATTTTTCCTGTTGTTAACCCCGAACTTGCTGATTTTTTCCATTCAAGTTCTTTTTCTTAAATTGGAAACCATTCGAGTTGTGAGTTCATTCGAGGTCTAAAAAAGCGTACATAACTCTAAAATTTTACCTTTAAAGAACTCCCTAAATAAATTGTCTAAAGAAATATATTACTAATGATTTTCTGAGCGGGAAAAATTAGGGGCTTCAGAGACTGCAGACATGGACATTCAAAGGACAGTTCTTTTAGGTAGCGGCAAACATTTATCCTATTTAGTGATCAGAAGGCCACATACCATTTTACCATACATGTGGGGGGAAATGCTCTGATGAGACTTATTAGTCTAATCACTATGCAGCTTTGCAGGACTATGCACTTCTGGGTCACTTAATACCCCATAAATAAAAGGATGGAAATCATCAGTTAAGACAGCTTGTCTTTTTGTGAATTAATCCCCCTTTATACCCTCAGGTTCCCCTGAATTGCTTGCCTTCAGGTGAAGCTGCTTTACCTTGGCACCGGGAGGAGGTGGACCACAACAGAAGCAAATATAAGTGGGGGCTAAAAAGAGTTTGAAATACAAGCTGCATTGTGCTGCTGTGAAAGAGTAGTTGTACCATGTGTTACATGTTAGTAAGGTTTTAAAATGCTTTATAAACATATACACTGACAATAGTATAAAATACCTAATTGCAGCTGATCTTTGGTCGTAATGTTGTCTAGACTGCTTTTAAAGACAGTAAGATAGGCAGCACGGCTAACTGAGTAGAAGATTTCTTCCTCATTCTGCTGTGGTTTTTGATACTCTTGACGTTCACTGGCTGCATATTTTTGACTCGGTAGAGATGAGTGGTTAGCCATCCTACAAAAAAAACAAAAAAAAACAAGAGTATATATACATAAATGGTGTTTATTATACATATTATGTGTGTGTTATGGTGACAAACAGGCCCTAGTTCAAAGCATGTTATTGCCTTCTCATTATAACAGTACGTAATACTTTAAGGGGGTGTTTGGAAATTATATATACTACTTTATCGCCCACAGAAAGGCAGATTTCCCATAGGGCAATGATACGCTCCATGTTACAAGGCCATAAGTGAAATGTGTTTGGAAATAAAACCATTTCAAAAGGCTTACATGGGTTTAATATGTAGATTTTCTGACATACATGCCCCTGCTTGTTAGCATGAAAATAGGCAGGCATATAAGTGGGGAGGTGGTTTAAATGGTCAATGGAAATGAAAACTAGGTTAGAAGTTTCACAAAACATAATGCTGTGACATGTAGTTAAAGGAAAACTTGTCTATACCCAATGAATTGAAGTGCAGCACAACTGAATATAAATACCTTTCTGGCCATCAACACTACCTGATGCCAAAAAATACTGGGAGCTGATGCACTGGTGCATTGATGCTTTGCTTTTATTCAAAGTTTGAAAACAAAGAATTTGAGTATTATGTTTCCATCCCAAATGGCAAAGACAGCAACAAATTCTATTTAGTGTATATTTATTTTAATTGTTCTATAAGACTCTGTACATCTGTAAAAAAAATGTACTATTCTAAATATGCTATGCTAATGTAGCCCTGTATAGAACCCTGCAGTGACACTACATCTCATTTCTGGACATTTTATTTTCTGAAGGACAGCAGTACTTGATCTACTAATGCAGGGAAAATATACATCAGATCTATATGTCTAGTGCTTTTTTGAAGTTAATGAATTGCAACCAAAATCTCTTTCAGAGCAGACTTTGCTCACTTAGTAGACTTTCACAACGAGTGACATCAAGAGGCAATGAAAAAAAGAAAAATCACCAGCCTTTGAAGTAACAGTGACCTGTCTGGTGAGAGACATCCCTGGTTCTAACCCTGCAGTCTTGTCCATTCACAACTACTATGAGTGACCAGATGCTGTGCAGAGAGAACTCCTTGAGAACATTGCCTCTGTTTAATCACTGCCAGAAAGTCTAGAGAACTGTGTGAGAAATCCTAACATATATTAATAGAACATTATGGTCATTTATCTGCTATCATTTACAGTCTGTAAGTTCAAGACAGAAGACTTTTGCATTTAGATGTCTATGTATCTCTGCCAATGAAAAGGTTAGATATTCCAAGGATGACAGTTGGAGTGCTGCAGGAGGGGGGAGTCATTAATTTTCCCTGTGTTGTTGGTCTTACAGCCTCTAACATTATTGTAGCAAGCTGACCAAGAAATGTATTCTAGCATAATGAAATTAATATCTCAGTTCTGCTTCAAGACAGCACCACACTTACAGTCCCCTTCAAGACTCATTGGATTCTTGCTCATGGAGTTTTAAATCACAGGATCCTCCCTTAGCGCAAAAGGTTTTTTTTACACTTGGGAGAGAAAGATAATAATTGCTTATCAAGGTTGAAGTGCCCTATTTATAACTGACAGACCACATGGCTGACATTTTTTGTATTGCATTGCAGCATTAAATGCACCCTACATGGACATAATATCAGATGCAATCTAGAGTCCAGAAAATAATAACAATATAAAAAAAAATCTTTTAAAGAGATAAAGATTTTTTTTTTAAAGGGATCCTGTCATGGGAAAACATGTTTTTTTCAAAACGCACCAGTTAATAGTGCTACTCTAGCAGAATTCTGCACTGAAATCCATTTCTCAAAAGAGCAAACAGATTTTTTTATATTCAGTTTTGAAATCTGACATGGGGCTAGACATTTTGTCAATTTCCCAGCGGCCCCTGGTCATGTGACTTGTGCCTGCACTTTAGGAGAGAAATGCTTTCTGGCAGGCTGCTGTTTTTCCTTCTCAATGTAACTGAATATGTCTCAGTGAGACATGGGTTTTTACTATTGAGTGTTGTTCTTAGATCTACCAGGGAGCCGTTATCTTGTGTTAGGGAGCTGTTATCTGGTTACCTTCCCATTGTTCTTTTGTTTGGCTGCTGGGGGGAAAAGGGAGGGGGTGATATCACTCCAACTTGCAGTACAGCAGTAAAGAGTGATTGAAGTTTATCATAGCACAAGTCACATGACTTGGGGCAGCTGGGAAATTGACAATATGTCTAGCCCCATGTCAGATTTCAAAATTGAATATAAAAAAAGCGGTTTGCTCTTTTGAGAAATGGATTTCAGTGCAGAATTCTGCTGGAGCAGCACTATTAACTGATTCATTTTGAAAAAATGTTTTTTTCCCATGACAGTAACCCTTTAAGCTAGCGATACCACACAGATAATATTGTAAAAACTGCTGTGCACGTGTGGTGGCTGCCAATGATGAACAATATCAGACAATGGAGACAGTCCATTGATGACACGTTTTTGTCTGTATAAGGGGACATATAATATAATATAAAATGATAACTGAACCCCTGGTCTCGATACAAAGAGGCAAACCATAAGACAGGTGGGCAGGAGAGTGTTAATGGTGGTCTAGTAAAGCAATATAAGACTGTGAACACATAAGTATCGAGACCCTGCTGTCGTAGGTCAATGGATTATAACATACCTCCCAACATTTTGGAAGTAAAAAGAGGGACAAAAAGTTTTTTTTCTGCATGTAGCGCAGCAATTTTTTTGACCATACCCCTTTATGTGGCCACACCCCCTAATTACCATGTTTGTTTTACAAAATTTGGCAGGTTATGAAAGTTTGAAAATATTTCTCCTTATCTAAACTGTGTTTTTGTGTCTCAAAATTGTTACAAAGTATCTTATTTGCACCTGTTAGCTGTTCTGGGCTCTCTGCTAAAAGCCAATTAAGTGGGAAACTGTTTCTTTTTCTGGCTGTTCAGTGCAGAGAAAAGAGGGACTTTCCAGTACAAATAAGGGACTGCGGTTTGAGCTGTCAAAAGAGGGACTGTCCCTCCGAAAAAGGGACAGTTGGGAGGTATGTTATAATTAACTGAAATAAGAGACAGGACTGAAGCAGCATACAGCATGTACACCCAGTCTGCAGTTTGCAGATATAGATCACAATGCTTGCTCCATTGTACCCAGGAAACTGGTTGCTTGGGAAATATTTGTCTGAATATGTGCCTCTGCCCTGGTGCAGAATATTATTTCATGTTATTTATGGAAATTCCTGTAAACCACTGTATTTACTGTAAATGCCCAGCAAAGGGTATACAAGCTTGGACAAATAGGTGTGGCATTTGATACTCTCCCTGTCATACGTACGAAGTGTGACAAGTTTCCTAAGATTCAAATGCTTTGTCTACTAAATAAACCTTGTCTTGGAATCTTGCTTAATAATAAGATTAATGTAAGAAAACTACTAACAATGTACAACAGGATAACGGTTGGTCTGCAGATCAGTCAGGTTAGAAAATAATATCTGCTGATGCAACATGTCATGGTTCACTGTCAGATGAGGAAGTGAACAGGAGCTGCTGCAACCAGCCCACTGCCCAAACAGACAGTATTGCTTGGTTTATTCACTGTGAAAGCCCAAACGATTAAAACTGCAAGTATTGCAAAAGAGCCATGGCTCCTCATCACTTCATCATATGGTGATGCACCATGTGTCTGCCAACATGGTACATGGCTACTTGAAGTTTTTAGATTGGACAGATCAGCTATGATCTGACAGGCTGCTCTGGTCTATTTCTTGCTTCATGATTTCCTACTGTTTACGGTCAATCTCATCCTCAGAACCAAGGAAAAGCATATTTTTCTAAGGCAATAACAGAGTGCATTTCTCATCTCTCTGACACAAACTCTTCTGATAAAACAGAGTCAAGAATATTGTGATGTGTTGGTAATATAAAATAGATTTATTTAGCTTTATTTATGTTACAAAGTCAAACAAACCCAGGGAAAGCCCCTGATCTGAGGTCCTTGTCTTAGAAGGGCAGGTTTGACTTCATGAGGCCACGCTACTCAAAGAGAAATTAAAACTAAAATTGTCACATATACCCTACAAATAATGGGTGTGATTCACAACCATCCATTCAACCCATAAAGAAGCTGTTTTAGTTTCCTTAAAAAAAAAAAAAAAAAGCAGAGAACTTTGCAAAATTGAAATCATGTCAAGTATAACAACACAAATACTACTCCGGCATGAGAAACAGTAAACACTCTATGGTTAACAATATAGCTACACAATCTAAGCAGAAAAACCGGAGAAGATTGTACTATTTCAGTAAAGCCCATGGGAGATCTCACACACTTCAGCTTGGAGTCACTCGTTAATTTGCCAATAACCCATTTCTATGCAACATAAGCAGGAGTGGACAGCCCTGCTGTCAATCACTGAAGCAGACCTACAATCACTGAAAACATCCGATAAAAACCAGGGCACTTAGAGCTACTGGTTAATTAGCATTTCCTCAAAAAATATTACACTTGCCTGGAAAATAAAAAATACTATAAAGGCATGGGATTTCTTATCTGAAATTTGAAATCGTGAAAGCTCCGAATTACAGGAAGGTCATCTCCCAAAATCAATTTTTAGCAAATAATTCTAATTTTATTAAAATCAGAACCTTGTACTTGAAGTTGTATGATCTATATTGGTGGCAAAACATTCCAGTTTTTAGTAGACTTAAGGTATAGTGATCCAAATTACGCAAAAAAAACCTTTCCGGAAAACCCCAGGTCCCAAGCATTCCAGATAATACTAGGGTTAATTTATGAAGCATATACAAAGGGCAATACTGAAAATTAGCACATAATCAACCATTTTTAAAACAAAGAAATGCAGTGGTATTGCAGTATATGCCATTGTTCGGCCTCAGACATAGAGGCGGGACAGTCAATTATGTTCACTTTCCATTCAGCACTTTCTAGATGTCACTGCACCCCTCATATTCCCCCTCCCTCCTCACAGGCTATAATTATGTATACTGTGCATGGGAATGGGCCTTCATTCTAATGCATTCACAAGATTTTGGTTTGATACAAAACTTTCCTTGATAAAAAGGTCCACAAAATGGCCCCTGCCAGCTGGCTTTGATTGTGAATTCAAGTCTGCAGGGAAGAACATGTAAATAATGATATAGTGTAAGTAAAGTTTATTTCCTGGTCCTTCACATTGCAGTGGGTAGGAACTGGTTAGCCCCTCGTCACATGAAAGCAGAAGCATTGAGAGACTCATGGATTGGAAACGGCAGCAGATCTCACAGAAAAGCAAGATGTAATGTTTAAATCCACTACTAAGAAAGCTTTGGTGTTTCTGGTGCATCGAGTGATGAAAGATGTTATCAAGGAGGAATGGGAATCTCCGGATAGGAAGTTTTGAAAAAAAGAAAAATGAAAAAGATGTATCCGTTCAAAGAGGAAGAAACAAAGGATTGGGATACAGCACCAAAAGTAGACACATCGATTACACGTGTAGCAAGGAAGACCAAGTTACCAGTTAATGACTGTGTCTCCTTAAAGGAGAACCAAACCCTTTATATTAAAATCCCCTACCCTACATAGACCCCCTCCCTGCTCCCCCCAGCCTAGGGGTTACCCTTGGTAAATGCCTCTAACTCTTTACTTACTCCCTGTTGCAGATCGGAGTTCACAGCGACATCTTCTTCTCTTTAGTAATCTTCGGTTCTTCCAGCGCTTCAGCCATTTCCTTCAGTTTCGGGCATGCGCAGTTGTCAAAAACCAGAAGACTGCTCCAACTACGCATTTGCCGATACTGAGTTTACTTCACGAAGATTACCTGTAAAAGCCCCTAAGCCTGTAAACCCCCCTCGTTGCAGAGGGGTAATCTTCTGGCGCTTCGGTAATTTTCGTCACTTTCAGCGCATGTGCAGTTATCACAAAGCGGAAGACTGCTCCAAATGCGCATTCGCCGATGCGGTGCTTACTTACTGACGAATACCGAAGAGAAGAAGATGGCGCCCGTGAACTCCGCTGCGCTGACTCTGCAACGAGGGGTAATTACAGGCTTAGGGGCATTTACAGGTGTTAACACCTGTGCGTGGGGGGAGCAAGGAGGGGGGACTATGGAGGGAAGGGGGTAGGGATTTTTATTAGTTGGGGGGGTTGAATTACCCTTTAAGGGATGCGATGGTATAGAGGTCTTTCGGACAAGTCAAGAATCAACACATTACTGGCTACTAGAAAGGCTTCCACTTCAAACAAATATTACAAGATCTGGGAAACATACTTAAACCGGTGCGTAGATAGATAGATAGATAGGATAAACCTATTGAGCGAGAAGTAGCAGACATTGTGGAATTTCTGCAGAAAGGGCTGGCGAAGGGGCTAAACACTTCTACCCTAAAATGGCAAGTCAGCCTTGTCGGCTCTATTTAATATGTATTGAGTACAAGATGCACTAACCATCAAATTTTTTCAAGCGCTGCAGAGGATTAATCCAAGGATAAAGTCAAAGGTTCCCACATGGGACCTTGTTTTGGTGCTTAAGGCACTAACAGAAGAACCATTTGAACCAATGGAGTCCTCAAACTTGGAAAGCTTTTCTCCTGGCTATCACCTCGGCCAGAAGGATAGGGGAAATTCAAGTGCTAACTATTTCAGAAGGTAATCTAATCTTCAAAGAGGATTCTGTTATTATAAGGCTATCAGAAACTTTTCGGCCTAAAATGACAACAGAGTTTCATTGTGCACAAGAAATTGTGTTACCATTGTTTTGCCCACATCCTGTTACAGATGAAGAAAGACTATGGCATAATATAACCTAGTAAGGTGCCTGAAGCTGTGCTTGAACAGAGTCATGGCTATCAGGAGTGATTCTATCTGGAGTCAGAGCAGGTCACAAAGCCTTCAAGTCTATGATTGGTCGGTGGAGTACATCATGTATCACAGAAGCTTATAGGTTATCCACAGTGCCTGTCCCAGTAGATATCAACACTCAACAATGGCAGTTTCCTGGGCATTACGGGCCCAAGTGTTCCCGAAAGAGTTGTGTAAAGCAGCAGTTTGGTCATCATGAATATGTTCATAAAATTCTATAAATTAGACATTGATTCAGCAAACAGAGCTAATTTTGGGAGATACATCCTTAACTCTGCAATGGATCCAAAGTAATAAAGTACTTCAGCATCCCACCCTTTGTCTGTTCTTACTACTTGATAAGGTCCCATTAGTGCCCACTGCCATGTGAAGGACTAGGAAATCGGAAAATCATATCATACTTACCGTGATTTTCTTTTCCTGGACTATAACATGGCAGTGTCCCTGCCCTAGGGAGAGCTTATACATTTATTCGGCCAGTAAATAAAAAGGAGGATGATTATGGGGCGGGAAGTTTTTTTTATTGGGTGTCATTTCCTCTCTTTCCCCTGACGTGAGAGTTAACCAGTTAGTGCCCACTGCCATGTTACAGTCCAGGAAAAGAATAAGTATGATAGGATTTTCCGATTTTGCTAAACTAACATGAAATTATTTCTTTGGGTGACAGATTCCCTTTATATACCTTTGTAAAAAATAACTTTAATGGATGCAATTTAAGGTTTGCATTGCCCATGTATGGGGCCCCCCGATGGGCTTCCCCGATCAAGATCTAGCCGAAAGTTGGCCAGATCTCGATCGGATGGGACTAAAAATCCCGTCGGATCGCGGCCGCATCTGTTCGTTGATGCGGTCCCATGATCCGACCGCCCGTAAAAGCCACCATAGGATCCGATCGTTGGGCCCTGGACATATCGTGGAGAGATCCGCTCGTTTGGCAACATCGCCAAACGAACGGATCTCTCCGTGTATGGCCACCTTTAAGCTGGCCATAGACACAAAGATCCGATTGTACGAATCCTCGAAAGATTGGATCCGTTAAGCTTAGATAACAAGGTAGAAAGCTATTCAGTAAATATGTGGGGTCTAGTTGCCAAGCAGCTAAGAAATAAGATCACTGTATAAACACAAACAGACTGGCACTTAAAATGCAGTCCACTGCAACTGTGGTTTAATGAGTTGTGGTTATGACCTGGCAACAGTGATTTATGGCCTTGTGCATTTTGTGCCATACTTGTGGGCCTTAGCAATAAGACAATATCCTGAAGCGCATATGATGGCTCTCTGATCATATGTTCTGGGGGCACAGAAAAGGGTTCTGTACTTTTGGTGACAAAACTGACACAGTAATACAATAATAATGAATATATGTATGATAAATATTTGTTTGGCCATACCCTGTTCAAAACGTAAGGTGATCATCACCCTGTTCTCCACAAGGGTGCAGTTATAAAACTGTAACATTATGATTAGCTGTGGGGCACAAAGAAATCAGTCTCAAGACAGTTTGGGAGATGGGGAAACTAATAAAGACTTTATGGTTTACAACAGATTAATGATTGCATCGAACACAGAGTTTAAATAAGAATCCTGTTACTTACTCCAGCTGCGGCTTCAACACACTCTCAGCAAGAGCTCCTTTCCGACTCTCGGTCTCTGATTGACGGCGATCGGTAGCTGTGACTCTACAGTCACCATGGGAACAATTTGCAGGACGTGACGTTGTCCTTAGACCTACAAAATAATATGCCCCACACGGGTAACTTATGATTTGCGATGCCTTTGCGCAATGCGGTTACCTAGAAATCCAGAGAGGAACATCTTATACATGGTCCCTAGTACAAACAATCGAGAATGAAGGCCGGTTATTTCAACAATACAAAAAGGTTAGAGTCGGAACTTAGGAGCAGGGCTGTAGTTTCCGGGGGGATTGAAATAAAATGTGCAGCAGGCGCCAATCTCGAAGGCTTGTCTGTACCTACTGATTGGGTTGGCTACGAGGAACCCGTGATAGTGAATGTTTATACTTCCATCCAGGTACGTAGAACGAATCTTTCAGGGTGTCTGGCAGGTATTTATCAAGTATTTCTCGATGCCAGTGTGATTAAGGGGGAAGAACTATGGCAGATGTAGGAAGGCAGCCTAGTAGTTATAGTCGCTTCCATTCCATGCGACTTTTTACACGAAATATTGACATTGTCGTTGTATTTTTAAAGAGAAATGGGGGGTTCTCTTCCAAAATGTAATTGCACGAATCCTTGAAGGACAAGGAAAGTTAAACCAAGTAGGCTAGAAATGTTGGACATTATGCTTTGGGCTTCTGTACCAGCCCCAGGCAACCAAATCCCTTTAGCAGGGAAGATCTGTGTCTCCAAAGATGCCCCAGTAGCTCCCCATCTTCTTTTCTGCTGATTTACTGCACATGCTCCATGCTGCTGTCACTTTCTGAGTTTAGAGACCAACTCAAAATATACAGTACACATAGAAATAGAATAGAAATGTCACAATATAAGGCTGATTAGTAAATAATAACTACATGGCCGCACAGAAACCAGTGCAACTAACATAAGAATTTAATAATTGGCTTTGTAGCACCGCTTATATTACAGGCCAACCTCATTTTCTGCTTGATAATTTGTGACGACCCCTAAGCTCGTCTTCTCTACAGCTGCTCAGAGCCCACTGAGCATGTGAGTGTCACAGACACTTTCCAAGATGATGACCCCCTGTGACAAGTTTGAAGTCCTGGATCATTGCTGCTATTGAGAAGCTGAAACTTTAGGCTGGTGCAATAAGTTCAGTATATAAAACATGACATTTTTAGCCCTATTCATTTTTAGGGTTTAGTTCTCCTTTAAGAAAGACCGGTTTCTGCGTAATTCCATAAGGACAAGAGGACAGCAACCGCGCTCTTCACACTCTTTTGCTGATTTGGGTTTAGGAAAAATAATTTCCAGGAAATCATGTCCCTGGGATGACTCATCTTTATGGCATTTCAAATTGTTGATGCCTTGGCAGTTCAACTTCCAAAAACTTTTTTTTTTCAGTTCCATAATCACCATAAATAATTACTTTTTTCAAATGTATTTTGGGGTTTTTTTCTGGTTTTTTTTTTTTTTTTTTGAGATAAAAGTTAAAGGTTTTTTTTCCACCTTCAGGTGTTTAATCTTAACTTCAGCCCTACAATGCATACTCCCTGAGCTTTAGTAAAATCAACTGTTACCTAGCAAATGCATTAATTGCTGACATTCCTCTGATGTTGGCATGGTATGTATCAAATTGTTACAGTTGAGAGAGGCTGCACATGGATTACAGAGCTTCTACTGGCAAATAGCAGAGGAAGGAAAATTAGAGGTTGAAGGCAGAGGTTTACCTTTTACACACTTTTCTTGTTTTCAGATAGTACACCAACAATAATGGGTTTTTTTCTCTTTTTTTAATTATTGATCGTTTTTCTAATATTTAGTTGTTCACCTTTCAAACACTTCTAACCGGTTCTGTTGTTTTCAGATTTTCCACCAGAAATGAAGTACTTTTTTGCAATTGATTTCCTTCTATTAATTTTTATAGTTTTTTTTCGAAAAGCTAACTCTTAAATTTAATGTCCCCGGTGTTTCACAGTATGGCAGCTCCGCAATCCAAGTGCAGATTCTGAACTGTTACAATTTGCTACATTTAGTGGATAATTTCTCAGCAGCATCTCTTGAGTATTAGCAGCTATTGTATCAATCATAACAGCTGCTTGTAACGGAACTTAGATTCTGCTCAGCAGGGAAGTGATTCGTGGGTCGACAAATTGTAGACCCGCACCCTACCCTAATGCACCGCTTTGCACCTATGTCCGACATTAATCCATGTCCGACCCTAACCCGCCACTCTGCTTTCCCTTATATACTTGTGCCTTCCCCCCTCTCTGACATGACTGAGAGGGTGGGCACAGGTATTTACCAAATTTACTGTGCATGTAAGCCCAAACCTGACCGACCAACGGGTATCTGGTCAGGCCACACATCACTACAGCAGAGCTATATCAATTTAGAACAGTTTGCAGAGTCAGCAACCCCCCCCCCCCCCCAGAGCTGCTTTAGAAAGACATAAGAAGGTGAAAAATTAAACGTTGCACTTAAATATTAGAAAATCAGTCACAAATAGAAAATAGAAAGTAATGTTCCTACTTCTGGTGAATTATCCAAAACCAACGGATCTGAAAAAAGTGTTGAAAGGTGAACAACCCCTTTAAAATACAAGGGATTTAAGACAAATGGCAAAGCCAGTTATGTCCTGCATGCCCTTCAGAATAATAGCATAGATTAAGGGCTTGTACTGATGGGTGTTTTCCCCTGCAGTTTGTTTTCTTGCGTTCCACCACAGGGGAGCATAGAACAAAACACAGCCTGTACTTTGCTATATTGCTGTACTCACACAGGCACAACCCAGCTCTGAACGCAGGGCAAAACAGCAAAAGTTTTGCTAGTTAACAGCCACTTTTCGGAACTTCTGCTGCTTGTCCAGTCATGCGTCTTAGTTGTCTGCCAGTATTCTCCACTTTGAATAACTTTGTGATGGATTACCCAAGCAACAAAGAGCATGCAAGCATATATTCTTGGGGGGGGTAGGGAGGGAAGCAAGTTCCTGCAGGGGTGATCCCAATCATTCCTTTTTCAGGGCACACAGGGATGGAGCGGTGATTGCCTCCTCAAATACAATATGGTCGGTCATCTGTACAAAAGAAAGACGTATGTTACCAACCATAGGGCCCAATATGTCTGTCCAAGAGTTGTTCCAAGCTCCCATCATTAAAGTCCACTCCATAACTGCTCCTTTGATCTGCCTATAAGATTGTCCTTGAAAGGGACATAATTATGGTGAAGGATAAATTGAATCCATTCTACTATAAACTCTCTCTGTAAGGGGCTCATGTAACTTTGGAGGTTGAGATGATACTGCACAGCTTTAGTTTTAATCTTATGATCTGTATTAACTCGGCAAACACATCAAACTCAAACATTCTACATTAAAAAAAAATTAAGCTCCTATTAAAGGAAAACTATACCCCCAAAATGAATAAGCAACTGTTTATATCAAATTAAGTGGCATATTTAAGAATCTTACCAAACTGGAATATATATTTAAGTAAATATTAGCATTTTACATCTCTTGCCTTGAGCCACCATTTTGTGATAGTCTGTGTGCTGCCTCAGCAATCACCTGACCAGAAATAACTCCGCTCTAACTATAACAGGAATAAGTGTGGAAGCAGGAAAACATGACTCTCTGTTAATTGGCTCATGTGACCTAACAAGTATAGTTTGTTTGTGTGCACTGTGATTCCTACGATCCCAGGGGGTGGCCCTTATTTTTTAAAATGGCAGTTTTCTATTTATAATTATCCAATGCCACATACTACTGAAAAAGTATATTATTATCAAAATGGGTTATTTTACATGAAGCAGGGTTTTACATATGAACTGTTTTATGCAACATATTTTTATAGATATCTACACTGTTTGAGGGGTATAGTTTTCCTTTATAGAAATTTTGAATCCTGGTTTAATTTTAAAGGGTATTTATGCTTTTTCTTTTAACCCTTTGCACTATTTTTCTTCTAGGTCTCCAAGCTGCTTGCTTCTTCTGAATCCTAGTAAAGGAGTAATTTTTGGAAGGCTTCCTTGTCTTGGGACTGAGTGAAGGATCTTTCTCTTCTATGGCCCCTTTTTTATTGATGGCTTGAATCAATATCCTGGAATAAACTAGGTCTGCCAATCTTATAATCATGAGCAAAAGGTAGGCCCTACACTGAAGGTAACAAGACCTTTCCTTTGTCCCTCCCTGGTCATGAGATCAGTGCCCTCAGTAAACCTTAATACTAGAAAAACTACATTTATATATTGATCCTGGGAAAAAAAGTCAGCTTTCCTTTTAACACTTTTTACTGAATAACTAGTCACATCTCTTTCAGATTTCTTCTTTTTCCTTTTGGAGATTTTTTTTTTTTTTTAATTTGCGTTCAGTGTCTGTACCCATTTCTTGAAGCTGCAGGCAAGTATTATGTTCAGTAGTTTGATGCTTTTTACTTTGGTATATCTTTTCCTTTTTCAATTTGTTTTTGATTAGATCCCAAATAATTTTAAATTCTGAATCTTTTCATCATGTATGCGTTAAGTTAGAAAAAAACGTTATGCCAGTTATTACAGATCAGAGAAGTCTGTGATGCAATGTCAAATTTACTTGCCCCAATTTCTGTTTATTGCTGGGACTTTGATTAAGGGCTATGGCAAATTACATTGATACTGAGATTAATGTGAAGTATGATGGTGGCAGCATGATGTTATTGGGCTGCTTTTTATCTGCATGCCCTTGTTATCTTGTTAAAACAGAAAATGGAATGGATATGGAAGCATAGAGGTAAACAACACTGCAAAAAGGACCTGTTTAACCCCTTGTTTAACATAAATTCAATGAATAGCGCTTTTGGTCCTGTGGGCAATGGACTTCTGTTAACAAGCACTCGCAACAAAGGATTTAGCGAGTGGGTTGTATATACCTTGCAAGGAACTATTTCCTTTTAAACTAGCCCATTTCCATATTAAACTCCTCCATTGTTCACTCCGGCTTTCCACAGTAGGCAGCCTAGATTTAAAGGAACAGTAACATCAAAAAATGTAAAGTAATAATCATATAATGCAGTGTTGCCCTGCACTGGTATAACTGATGTGTTTGCTTCAGAAACACTACTATATAAATAAGCTGCTGTGTAGCAATGGGGGCAGTCATTCAAAGGAGAAAAGGCTCAGGTTACACAGTAGATAAGCTCTGTAGAACATAATGGTGTTATCTGTTATCCACTATTAAACCTGTGCCATATAAACGTTCTATTGCCACCATAGCTACACAGCAGCTTGCTTATATGAACGATAGTAGTGTTACTGTGTAAATAATAGCTTGTTGATGTATCCTAACATAGTTTTGCTTAAGTGTCTAGTATATGGAAAAAAAAAATGTAATATGCAGTTTGATGAGAAATAGGTGCATGATTTTTTTATTTTATTGTTTTATAAGGCTCTTACACACGGCATTTCAATCCATGTTCCCCCTGTGGTGGATTTATCTACCGAAACGCAGCCTATTCTTATGGATCTGTCTGTGCTCGTTCAGGCACATGCAAGCTCCAAATGCTGATGGAATGTAACTTGAAGCGTTCCACCTGCGTTCCGCGATTGCATGTGCCTCAATGAGTACAGACAGGACTGGAAGAGTTGGCTGCTTTTTTTTTTTTCTTGGTACCCTTGTATGGGACTCTGAAGTTCATTTCATTGCTCCATCCCTATCAGTTTACTGATATATAAGGAACAGGCTGACTCTTGTATTCCTGAATTTATCTGTACCATACATTGTTCCATACTATGTATGGCAAGCGGTACATGGGTATCTAACGCTACCAGGAATATGCTTTATGCAAGCAAAATTGTTTGCCCCAGCTAGGGGCTAGGACTTGTTTCAGAAATTGGTTACTTCAAGCCAGTTGTGATTGTGAACTGCACACGAGATTAACTGCTCGCAGTTCAGTTTGGATACTGGATATTAAGTGAGATCATATGGGTTTATGTTCTGCTACCTATCCATTTTGTGGTAGTCTGAATGCCTTTGAATATGCAAAGTTGTTTTGCACCATTTTAAAATCATTCTTGGTGTTGGTATTAGGTCTGTAATAAAATGCTAATGTGTGCTATTTAGATGACAGCTGCAAGATTGAAAGCATTAAAAACATTCAGCTCTCCATTTCTAGCTTTGCTATTGACAGCTGGGCATCCACTTTAGATTTTGGCAACAGTACGGGAGTGCTTGGCATGTCTGTGACTGGTAGAACATAGTTTCTTAAGGTTCAGTGACTTTTAAGTTGTTGACTAATCCAGCTGTTTCTAAGCTGAAGAAGTATTTTAACTGGTGATGTTAATTTGAAGTTCAAGTGTTATATTATTTTGCATTTAATCAGGAAATGTTGCATTTTCTTTGGTAGGTTAACTGACCGTTGTTGTGGTGTAGAATAGTAAACAAGGATTCACCTTCTGAGCTTTAAGTCACCCAATTTTCTGCACGCTTTTTAACATTTTTAGGATGCCCATGTTGTACATGTATTGTTGAAAATGGCGGGGAAAAATTAGTCCCTATTCAGTCTAGGTTGGTCTTCATGTGCTTTAGGAAAAAGGTTATGAAACCCTGATTTCAGTTATATATGAATTAAAGAACTACTTGACATCATACTGGCAAGTTTTGACATTTAGGTAGTTCATATCAATTTTCCAGGACAAGGAGGAGTTTTTTAGGGGGTTATTAACTAAACCTTGAATTTATCTGGTCTGGCTTTTTGGGAGCAAAAACTGGAATTTTTCATGAAAAAAAAATGAATTTTTCGAGATTTATTATACCCCAATGCTGCAAAAAGCCCGAATCCGAAAATCCACCATCTCGGACCTTTCGTAGTCCTGTGTAAGTCAATGGGAGAGGCACCAAACTCAATTTGAAAAATTCTGGGGTTTCAGGCAAAAACCCAAAAAAATCTAGCAATTCGGGGGGAAAAATCAGACAATTAACGTTTTCAGTTGATTTTTTTTAATAAAAAAATTGACAAATTCAGAGTTTAGTAAATAACCCCCTTAATCTTTGAACAAAGAATCTCCCATTATCCTTACCAATCTTCTTAGTGTGAAGAGGTGTGTTTATGGGTAAAAATTCCATAATGTTCTAAAAACCTTTTACTATTACATTTGTACTTTACTTAGACCTTTGTGTTATTCTTTTTTGATGCTTTGTTAATAGTTTTAAATGAACATACATTAATTTAAAATTTTCAGTGAGTTTAAAATAATGTGTAAATGTAATACCTACTGAAGGCAGTAACTGGTCCTCTTCACTGCCGGCTCTGACTACATGTACCATTGAAACAATGTAGCAAGAGTCGTCTTTCTTCCATCCTAGACTCTGATTACCATAATGCCTTGCATTCTCTGTGATACACAACACATGATAAATTTTCCGCTGGCAGAGAAGAGACAGGCTTCAGTCGTGCAGCCTGCATTTTGCTTTAATATAATATTGAACTCTGGTGACAGGTGGATTTTGGCCTGAAAACTCAAATGCACCTTTTTTTTGTATAAAATGGCATACTAGACTGCAAGATTTGGGCACCAGCTGAGAATACAACAACATGTGCCTTGAGCCTGACAGACTTGTAAAGAAGAAGAATAGGAGGCACTATGCAAGGTACTGTAGAGGCCTGGCTGAAGGAAAACTGGCTTTTACTATATTGTTTCACTGGTACATTTAGTCAGGACCAAGGGAAAGAAGATATTGCTTCCAGTTGCAATTACATTTAAACATAAATGTAAAATTATCAAACATTTTCAATAACTATATATTGTAAATTTGCTTAGAACTACATTTTCTTTTATTATGCAAAATGTTATTGTTTTAAATTATTGGCTGGGTCCCTTTTTAAGATTTTCTATGCCGTCTTTAAAGGGACTATGGAGTCCTGCATATCTTTCGGTTGTGCTAGGGAGCATGCTATCTGTAAGCATTTTCCGAGGTCATGTTGTTAAATATCCTTTAAAAAAAAAAAAAAAAATGCATAAAAGGATTTCCAGGATGGTTTTGCCAATCTTTTTATGATTTTGACTGTATAACAAACATTGAAGGAACTGTAATTGCCTCCAGTATTCACTTTAAATGGGCAGTCCATATGCACCAAACTTAGCATTTGCAAATACAGGTATAGGATCCTTTATCCGGAAACCAGATATCCAGAAAGCTCTGAATTACAGAATGGCTGTCTCCCATAGACTCCATTTTATCCAAATAATCCAAATTTTTAAAAATTATTTCCTTTTTCTCTGTAGTAATAAAACTGTAGCTTGTACTTGAGCCCAACTAAGATCCGTATTGGAAGCAAAACCAGCCTATTGGGTTTATTTATTATTTAAATTAATTTCTAGTAGACTTAAGGCATGAAGACCCAAATTACGGAAAGATCCGTTATCCGGAAAACCCCAGGTCCCGAGCATTCTGGATAACCGGTCCCATACCTGTAATTTATCACAAATAATTAGCTGCTCTATATGTTATTACCATTGTTCTCAAATGTAGTTTTTCAAAATAAATTTTTAATTTTCTTCTCTCACATAAACGTTGCCAACCTTCTAAACTGTCATCGGCATTAGAGAATGTATCAATTGTAACAGTTGCTCTGGTTTAGAACATTATGGGGGTTATTTACTAAAATTCTAATTTCTCATACTTTTATTAAACCAAGCTTGACCAAACTCCCATCCACAATTTTATCTTATTTATCGATAAAATAACTTGAAAAAGTCGGGTCGGGAAAAGAGCAAAAACCCGAGTCTTAAGAATTTTTAGGGTTTGACGCTCAATTTTTTTTCGGGTTATCACATGAAAACCCCAAATTTTTCGGATTATCAGCCAAAAACCATAGCAGATATTTTCAAATTTTACAAGGGACATCTCCCATTGACGTATACATGACCTGACAGGATTTAGATGGCGGATTTTCAGATTCAGACTTTTTGCAGCTTCAGGGGTATAATAAATCTTAAAAAATTCTAGGTTTTTTTTTTTCCCCTCTAAAAATTTTTTGTCCAAAAAAAAAAAACTCAACCTGAAAAAAGGTGTAGTTTACTTTCTAAGAGGAAGTAAAAATGAATTCATAGTGTAACAAGTTGTGGCATTTAATTCCAGCCTTTTCACTTTATTTTAGATTTTTTTTACACCAGACTTGTACCTTCTGCTTCACCCTTATAAATATGCCACTTCATTTAATACATATCAGCCATGGCAACTTTTATTGCAAAGGGTTATATATTTTTTTTTTCCATATAGTTTCTTTGTAAGAAATCTACATAAGCAAAACATTATTATTAAACTATCAATAATAAAGTATCAGGTCCAATAAAGCATGTTGCTAATATGTTCCTTTTTATTTTCTTTATTGTTTATGCATACATGTACTTGAAGTTTCTCATTGTTAGGCTAATTTTGGCAAAAGTGGATTTTTTTTTTTTTTAAACGTACTAGAAAATACTTTAAAAATTAAATAAACCCAATAGGCTGGTTTTGCTTCCAATAAGGATTAATTATATCTTAGTTGGGATGAAACTATTTATTGCCTCCCAAGATTCTCTTGTGTATTAGTGCTTCTACAGAGCCCCCTACTTAAAGTGGTACTGCTTTATTTTTTACAGAGAAAAAGGAAATGATTAAAAAAAAAAAAAAAAAAAATCTGATTATTTGGATAAAATGGAGTCTATGGGAGACGGCCTTTCCGTAATTTGGAGTTTTTTGGATAAGGGGTTTCTGGATAATGGATCCCATACTTGTAATATATTTACTTTTATGGGGGATTTAGTGGCACTTAAATATTGTCAGTATTACACTTATATGATTATAAGGTACCAACTCAACCAACTGAATCTCTGGAAGCTGCGTATTCTTTTTCTGTACTCAAACTGTTTAGTATGTTTTATTTTAAGGGGATCCTTAATTCATTTGTAACTGCTAGGTCTGCTAACATTTTCTAGTCATTTTAAAATATGTGAAATAGATGCTGCACTTTGGCAATAACTAATTACTTAGAAAAAGAAGAGGATTGGTAACGTTTAAAAGGCGAATTGATACCGATTCTGCTATAATGAGGTTAATGATTCTCACAAATAGGTTTTACTGTTTTTTTTCTTATAGGTTTCGAAATATAATTAATGTGCTTTTTCAACCCATTTTTTTGTACTGCTAAATAACTTACACATGCTGTATGTCAGTAGAGCATTTCAGGTGATCTGCTAGTTATAGCAGGTGAAATATGTCCCTGAATCACAGGGAGGGTAGAAGTGGGCAAAGGGTACCATGCCTTGGGCACTTATACTAGACCTGGCACTGATATAGATACAGTGATTATAGGAAAAGTTGTATAGATTTTGAGAAACAGCTAGTACTTTGTAATGGATTATTTTTTTTTTATAATAGGAACAGTTTAATGAACAGCGAGTTTTAGGGCAATGTCACATGCAGTTCTCTAATCTAGAAAAGCGAGAACCACCGCAAGTAAAACACTTTTCCTATGGCAATCCACATTCTTCTGAATTAAAGGATATTTTAGGACACTTTGTCAAAAACAGAAGAGGCAATCTTTCATGGGAACCGAAGCAATAAGTGTGACATTTCCCTTACCCTCAAATTGTCCCCACTACGTTGCTAGAGATAGATATGACATGTATGAATACTGAACACGTTTTTGCTGATAAATAATTTGGCAGAAGTAAGTAACCTTCAGTCTTTCTGTAGGACAGGAACGTTGAGATGGAGGCCTGCAGGTGGCTGGCTAAAGCCTTCTGCACTACAAATGCTTTTCCTCCCATTAACCATTTTTATTTCTCTGCTTAATGAAAGGGGGAGAGCAGAGCACAGGGAGAGTATGGGAAAAGAAAATTGGGTATCGTAAAAGAAAATGTAAGGCGAGAAAATTGGTCTTGGGAAGAAGAGGGGAAAGCAGAATTGGGAAGGTGAAGGGCCAAATAGTATAAAATTGGTAGATCAAGAAGAAATTAACATTGCTGATAAGATCATTATGAGGCGAATAATTGATATAGAAGCTCATGAGATAAAAAAAAAAAGAGAGAATGGAAGAGTGCTAAGAGACATGACAATAAATGCATAGAATAAGAAGAAATAAGTGAAGTAGGTTCTTGCACAAGTATTAGAGGCTGCTAAAGGACTTGATTTTATATATATATATCTATATCATTATCCAACGTTTACAAAAATGTTACAAAATGTGATAAAACCAAACATTAAATATCGAGAGAGAGATTTTCAAGGAAAGTCTTTACTTATAACAAAAAACCCTACAGCAGCAACATGTGGCACTGACCATGGATGTGTAAAAAAAAAAAAATAGCTGATTTTTTTTTTTTTTATCAGAATTATGTTGTGCATTTTTCTTAGATGATGTGAAAAAAGATATTTCATTTTTTTTGATATCTTCCATCCTAAATAGAATTCTCACCTTAACATGTTTTGTTCTCAACCATATCTCATCAGAGTAAGAAGATCACTAAAGCTGGAGGCAATTGGAAAAGATAAAGTAAGTATCCATTAATTGGGCCTTTGCACTAGAAAGAATAAATCCTCTGCCGCTCCATGCATCTGCTCCTTTTTTTTTTTTTTTTTTTTTTTTTTTTTACTGCTAAGCTGTTTTGAGCCAGAAAATAGGAAAGCAGAGCCTTCATCTCTCTAGTGGTTTTGACTACAATTTACCAGGCAACAGAGTAGTTAAATATTTACTAGAAGCAGCGGGACATTAAATATGAGATCCTTTAAGTTTGCATCTGTCACAGTTATATAATCAATCTAGATCATATTAGGTGCTAGATATAGCAAGCATGCTCCTGCTTAGAGTGGGAGCAGTAACATGCCTTCCAAGGGTATTAGATTTAAGGCCTGTCGACAGGATGGACCTGTTATAAAGAAAAAGACAAGTGCATTTCTGTTTGCCCTGTAGTCATTTTCTAAATAGAATGCGTTAGAAGTTGAAGGGAAGTCATTCATCAGCTCTGAACTGTATAATTGCGCCAGCAGCATTCTTGTCATCGACCTCTGTGCTAAACAATATGGAGTTATGATAATGTTACATTGTGCATATTACAATATGCAAATAGGAAGTATAACCCAGATAATCTTTTTTTATGTTGAGAATCTAATTGTTTGTCTCCACTGTTTTGCCATTAGCAAGCTGTAAAATACCGCCACAACTATAAAGCTGAACTATTACAGTTGTGTTTGTACATCTCATCACAGCATATTTCTCAGGCCAAACATATTTTGCCTAATGCCAAATGCTTCATGATATACAAGTTTAGAACCATTTGGTGCCAATAGTAAGTATTAGTGAGGATACGAATTGTTAAAGGGTTGTACTCCGATGCTTTTCAGACAGGGAATAGGTAATATACAACCCCTGGCTGCCCTTAAACAACTGCATCATTAAAACCCATTTGTTTAGGTTATCATGACCTTTAAAGGGCTACTGTCATGGGAAAAAATGGTTTTTTTTTTGTTTTTTTTTCAAAACACATCAGTTTTGCTCCAGCAGAATTCTGCACAGAAATCCATTTCTCAAAAGAACAAACATATTTTTTACATTTAATTTTGAAATCTGACATGGGACTAGACATATTCCCAGTTTCCCAGCTGCTTCCAGTCATGTGACAGCAGCCTAACAGTAGGAAAGTAACCAGATAGCAGGTCCCTAACACATAACGGCTCCCTGGTAGATCTAAGAACAGCACTCAATAGTAAAATCCAGGTCCCACTGAGATACATTCAGTTAGATCAGAGGTCTCCAACTTTTTTTAACCCGTGAGTCACATTCAAAAGAGTTGGGGAGCGACACAAGTACCATATATACTCGAGTATAAGCCGAGTTTTTCAGCAGCCAAAATGTGCTGGAAAAGTCTACCTCGGCTTATACTCGAGTCAGCAAGTTATGGACAACATTACATTCGGTATATTTTACCTCAGGCACGGTGGCTATTACAGCACCCTTTTTGGAACCCCTAATGTGACCTTACACAGGCTACAATAAGTAATGCCACAGTATAGGAAGGAAGCGCTAGCACAGCCTCCCTCCCTTCCTCTATTGGTCCCAGACATTGGCGACATTCTTCGGCGCACAATTCACAAAGCTCTGCGCGTCTGACATCATAACGCAAGGGCCGAATGCAGTAACGCTACTTAGCATGCAGCGCGCGTCTGACGTCATAGAGAGATAGACGCGCAGCACAGTGAATGGAATAAGACGCACAGAGTTGGGAACAATTCTAAAGACTCACAATAGAACTTTCTGCGGCGGCAGTTTTTTAATAGTGCACAACAGGAGACCAGGTACCTTTGTGCACAGCTATAAAGAAGAAAAGGGATCTCATCATGCAGAGGTCAGATCACGTATATAGTATAGGCTTATACTAGAGTCAATACAGTTCCCAGTTTTCCTATGTAAAATTAGGCACCTCGACTTATACTCGGGTCGGCATATATCTATATCTATATCTATATCTCAAAAGTCCCTGGGGTGCCAAATAAGGGCTGTAATTGACTATTTGGTAGCCCCTATGTGAACTGGCAGCCTATGGGAGGCTTTGTTAAACAGTAGATGTTTTTTATGCCTCCAAACTTGTCTCCAAGCCAGGATTTCAAAAATATGCCTTAATGCCACTAGGAGCAACATCCAAGGGGTTGGTGAGCAACCTGCCAGAAAGCAGTTTCATCCTAAAGTGCTGGCTCTTTCTGAAAGCACATGGACAGGCAAAATGATCTGACGTGTCTGCTAACTTGCTTGACCACATATATGGAAGAATAAAATAACCCATTCCCAAATGCAGAGTGAGCGCAGCGGAGCTCATGGGTGCCAATTTCGGTACTTTGGTAATCCTGGTAAAGTGAGCGGCGTATAGGCGAATGCACAGTTGGAGCAGTTTTCCGGTTCGTTACAACTATGCATGTGCTGGAACCGACAGAAATTAGGGAAGGAAGAAGACATGAAGATTACCGAAGCACCGTAAGATGGTGTCCATGAGCTCTGCTGCACTTACTCTGCATTTGCGGTCGGTAATCCTACAGGGGACACAATTCTGGGCTTACACTTAGAAGGGAGTGGGGCCAGTGGGGACTTATATCCGTGGGGGGTTTAGTTCTCCATTAAAGAAACGGTAACCCCAACAAAGTGTTATAAAGTAATGAAAATATCATGTAGTGTTGCCCTGCACTGGTAAAACTGATATGTTTGCTTCAGAAACACTACTATAGTTCATATAAACAAGCTGCTGTGTAGCAATGGTGTAAAATGAAAAACGGCTATATGGCACAGGTTATATAGTGGATAACAGATAACACCATTATGTTCTACAGAGCTTATCTGCTGTGTAACTTGAGCCTTTTCTCCTTTGAATGTCTGCCCCCACAGCAGTTTATTTATATAAACAATAGTAGTGTTTCTGACACAAACACGGCTGTTTTATCAGTGCAGGGCAACACTGCATTATATTTTTATTACTTTAAAACACTTGAATTTTTTTATGTTACTGTTCCTTTAATAATCAGCCCTGTATAATTAGATGTGAACTTCATTCTGCTTGATTTGCTATGACCCCTAATCTTAGCTTCTCAGCAGCTGCCCAGAGCACACTTATCATGTGAGTGTCACTGACACATCTAACAAAATCCAAGATGGGGAGCTCCTGTGCACAGCTTTGAAGGCCTGGATCATTACTCTTGTAGAGATTCGGAAATGTTAGGCTGGTGTAGTAAGTTCTGTATAGAATAAGGCGTTTTTAGCCATATTTGTTTTTAGGGTTTAATACTCCTTTAAAAACATGTACTTGGGCATTGTCTATACTAGTGATGCTCAAGACAACCAGAAACTTTCCTGCCAGTGATGTATTCCCAGTCCTAGTTCGCTGTCCCAATTCCCGAATTTTCCCTTTGAGTCTGCCATACTCTGCCCATCACTGATGACACAATCACTGGTCTGTATGGTATTTACAAAAGGCACTGTACTTGATTCAGGGTGGATTCTATGCTTTAGCATTGAGAGAACCTGTACTAGAGGTTGTGATTTTCAGTTTAAGTATTTGCCATAGATGAACTGGCAAATACTGTATTTTGGCACTTTTCTACTTCTGTGGAGTATTTTAAAAAGTGCCATATCAAATATGGAGTGTGGGCAACACGCATAGGGTATTCTATGGCATATCCAATGTCTCTTGGCAAATTTTGGGAATAGAATATGAGAAACTTTGAGAGTCACTTTTGTTGTCTGTTGATTCCATTCATATTTGGTATTTACAGTAACATACTTCTTTGGCCATCTTTAGCATAACAGAAAATATGCTATTAAGTATGAGTTAGTTGGCAACTTGTACTTTTTATTTTCTTTCTCTTCTAAACAGCCTGCAGAGACTCCATTAAAGAGACACCTCCAGGTTTATCCATTTTCCCCAACAACTGGAGCTTGCCCCTTACCCACCACTGTAATTAAGGGAAACTATGTTAGGCAAGAAGCAGAACAAGGTGAGTTTGTTTTTTTATATATCAGAACAAGATAGTTTGGGCTGTATATGGTCAGATAATTGCTTGGTTGAGAGAGGGAGAAGCAGTGGAATAATTCAAAAATATGGCTTTAAACAGCAATTCCATTTACAAATTGAAAATAATTTAAAATGATAGGAAGTTGCTTAGAAGTAGGTATACTTAAATTATGAAAAATATTGACTACCTACTGCTCCTTTTGAAAACTGTGAAATGACATGTTACACATTGGTCTGCTGGTAACAGGATAGATAAATGTCAACAATGATTTGTCACCAGCTTCTTGGTTTTAAAAGCCAGATGTTGTCAGTGGGTGAAAAGTCTAACCCCATGATAGCCTCATTAACAGTTCCTAACAGCTTGATGTATGAGATAACGTACAGCACATTGTGGTGGCCCTTGCTGTAAAACCTGTGTTTACAAATGAGCTGGGATTTGCAAGGAATTACACAACATGCATCATGAACTAATTCATAATTTGTATAACTGCAAATAAATAAAAATCTCTACATAAAGAACAAGCCGCAGAACAATTCTATTAAAATAACCGGCTAAAGTTAGGTGTCACAAAAAGCATGTATGTGAAATGGGGGCTCTGAAATTATTTTGCATGGGGTGGCTAATATCTTCTAATTGCACCACTCCCAGGTACCCTTCTGCAGATCAAAGAAAATTCACACTTTTACAACTATAACATCAATTGTATTAGTGTACATTTCTTTTTGCCTGCAATAATCCGAATATTACATTTGGTTGTAAATTAGGCAATGTTTGTATCTTTGTAGTATGGGCTTCTTGCAAAATGCATCTGGCATTGATTGTTGTACTGTTATAGCAATGCATTACAGGCACTGTCTATTAATAGAAAAGCCGTTATCCAGAAAGCTCCAAAATAGGAGAATGCCGTTTTCCATATTGCTCTATTTAAATAAGCCTTTATTTTGGAGTTTGCTTTTTCTATGTAATATACAGAACGTTCTACTTGATGATACCATATGGTAAACTATCTTTTTAAAAATATTTACACTGCTTCCAATTATGGCAGAACCTAGGATATGGAACAGGGGTCCAAAGCATTTTGTATAATCTAGCCCATACTTGTACTAGTCATTTGGCCTGAATCTAAAACTGTTCACTCTAACTGGGGTAATGTTTTTTTACTTCCTATGATTGTCTTTTATATGTGATTTGCTTTTATATAGTTTATATTTATCTTGATTTCACAGATGCTGTGGCTGTACCAGAAAAAGCCAGCAGAGGGCAGCCTCTAACAGATGGAAATACAGAGTAAGCTATTGCTTTTATTAAGTAGTTGATGAAAGTTTATATTACTTGTTAGGAAAAGGGAACTTAACAGTAACTGAGCTAAACGCACAGTGCAAGCTTTCAGTGTGCTAATATAAATATGGGAAAGTTTATAACAAATCCGATACATAATAAAGCAGCACAGAAGCATTAATTGTAGTGAATTGTATGCCTTTTAAAGTAAGATGCTGCTCTATAGTCTGTCCGTACTCCAAAAATAGGGCTTGATTTACTGCAAAGGTTCTGTGGCTTCATAAAGAAATGCACCATTCCTTGAACGTAAGTCACCGGTCTGTGTGGCTAGATTTATAACAGCGATACCAATAACCTGGAGAAAGTATATTTTAAGTCCAAAAAACACAAGGAGACTCCCTTTTCACTAAGCCACAAATGTAGGCATTATATAGATATATGTTTATCGCATGGGGTGTTTTGACTGCCACTGCTTTAAAGGTGGAAAACATGGATGGCCATGACAGCGTATTGGAAATACAGTGTCTGTTGCGCATATAACAGTGACTGGGGGGCTCCCACATCACCTCCATATGTCCTTTAGGCAATGTGTTTACCTTCATGGGCCAGCACAAAGAAGCACTTGCCAGGGATGTTCCCCTGTGGTTTTAGTCTAATTGACTTTATTCTAATGGATATTGTATTATGCACTTTGCATTGCAATTGGTGTTAAATATGCGTTGCTGAACTACAAACCACTCTCACCCTATATGGAAACTGTTTACTATTGAAGCACCTATTTAAGATAATATTGCTGCACACCTAACAAAGCAGCCTCTCCCCAAAACGTTCTGTTTACACTTTTGACTAATAAACCACATGAGAATATCCCCAGGCAAGTCCTGTTTGTGCATTGTGAATTAAACTTATTTGACCATATTATGTAAAGCATATCTCCAACTCATTTTTGTACTTTCTCTTATGGATCATAGATCCCTTCTTCCCATACCCTGACTATAAAGACCCGATCTATAGTTAAAATGTAATGAGATGCTTTCTGCATGCGTGAGCACTTTCAGTGTCTCATAAGCTTTGCTAAGTACTGATGTGTTATGGAAAACATTATTGTTTGAGCCTGTCATATTATCTTTCAGAGGAGGGTGTATATGTCAGAAAGTAAATCCAGCTTTCACTCTCCACATGGTTGTCTCCATTACATTGCTGGGTTTGTATAGCTTACAAAGCAAACAGAATCCTCCAGAGCACGAAAGGAACTAGGTTTTTGGGATCATCTTGGCACAAGCTCGATTTTTGGAGTATGGATTCCTTAAGCAAATAATAACAGAAATTTGGCGTGAACTTTTACAAACCCCCAAAGCATTTTGCATCTTGTAAGATACACTGAGATTCACATTCACTCCCTTGGCAGCCATCTGTTGCAGCCACGGGAATGCAGTAAACAGCAGCTTAAGTGCTTGGTAAATGCCACTTGTAATCAGTCCTTCTGTGGGATCAAAATGGGAGTTTCCCTATTGCCTGGATTAGGTTTCCAAGTTTCTGTATCCATTTCCAACTTAATACTGTTATTCTTAATGTAAGAGGAGTGTGAGTGTAGAAAAAGATTTGAAATGTTCATCTTGTGACAGTGTTAATACCTGGTCGCTGCCAAAGGCCGACAGCGCTGTTCAGAGGATTACTTTATATATGGCTTGTCCAGGAAGGGAGCATAATCCTGTCAGTATCTTTTATATGAGATGCATACCTCCGTAACATGCACCTTTATTTTACCAGGAATAACTGACTTTGAGAACACGTGGATCCTAATCATAGGGTAGAAATAAACCCGCCCCTCTAGGTGGGTTCTTAGAAGCTGTAGCTGTGAAAAAGACACAGAATGGATATCACGGCTGCACATAAAAATATCTAATAAAATATGTATTTGGAAATCAAACTTCTATCACACACATTTGCTAATAATAACATTGCATCTGGTGATACAGCTAGTTGGTGAATGTATGTTGCATGGCAGAAGTGAGACAGCCACTTGCCATGTGCATATTTGGCTATCCTCTGGTACATATATGATTACGCATGCAGCTTTTTACTGTGTCTGGTCTGAGTTATTTGTTCATCTGTTTGTGAACCTCATGCACACATTGCTTTCTGGTCCTTCCCTATAAATTGGATAAGTTGTCAGAGCTCAGGAATGCTATCTTTGTCGTCATCATCACTGCTCCATTCTTTATCCTCCATTTATCAGCCATGTGGAAGTCATGCCGAACCTCTTTATTTCTAACCATAATCCTAAAATCATAATGTTAGAGTTAGGAGAAATGATGCAAAAGGGATAGTATGGCATAAACTAAATAACTGAAAGGGCCTGACAATGGATCTAAATCGCAGAGACGGACAGGGCCAGACTGGGAGGAAAAAGCAGCTCTAGCAAAAAAAAAAAATATCAAAGCAGCCCATATATTAATGTGCAACATTGGTGGCCAATCCCCCCCCCCCCTTCAAGTTTGGTGGCCAGCCCCCAAGTTAAAAAAGCATTGGGGCCAGCACCCCAAATTAAAAAAACAACGGTGGTCAGGGTCCCCCCCCCCATTAAAATAAGTGTCAGGGTGTTCAGTGGAAGCTTAAGGTGGCCATAGATGCAAAGATCCGCTCGTTTGGCCACATCGCCAAATGAGCGGATCTTTCCCCGATATGCCAATAACAAACATGGCTATATCGGGGGTAATCTGATTGTTCGGCCGTATGGCCGAACGATCCGATTACGATGTGCCCTGGGTTTCGGCGTGATCGGTCGGGTCAAAATCAAACCTGACCGATCGACCAAACGACCGATCTCCGCCGGACGAAAGATGTCGGCACACGCCACACACGATCCGAAAATCGTTCTAATTTCGTACGATCGGATCTGTGTGTCTATGGCCACCTTTACCTTTAATTTAGCAGTGTTTTTCTTTCTTCCAGGAGAAGGCAGCTTCCTCATCGGCTCCTTCTGGTGGCTTCAGCTCTTTTCGCTGGCTTCGGCTCCCATTTGGTGGCTTCTGTTTGGCTTTGGATCCCATTCAGCTTTGGCTCTATGACTTTAAATTGGCTATATACAGATGCCAAGCTCACCCTGCTGCTGTGACTGCCATTGAACCTAGGGTTGCCAGCTTTTTAAAAACCAAAATCCGGACAGGGCGGATGTTAGGTTGTGCGGTGTTAAGGGGATGGGATCATCATGTTTGTGGTTGGTTAATGATGTCTGGGCCAGTACTGTGATGTGGCAGCTGGATAATTGGCTAACTGCAGTGTCCTTTAATCCAGAGTCCTTTTCCGATTTCCATTGTTGTAAATCTGGACAGGCAGTTTTAAACCTGACATCCCTTGCAAAATCTGTGCTGTCCAGTTCAAATCCAGACAGGAGGCAATCCTACAGGCACCCCACCCCCCTCGCTGCCAAAATGTTTACTTCACGTTTATAGAGAATTTCTACCATGTCAAGTTAGAACAGGGGGACAAATAACTATTCATGTACAGATGTAATAGACAATCATATGAAATGTTCTATTATGTAAGAAAGATAATGCCTTTAATTTTTTTTTATTTTTTTTACTTTTAGTGTCATTGAGTTGTTTACAGAAATGGAAAAGTCATTGGGGGCCTTTTTGTCAATGAGACAGAAACTGAAAACTCTTAAGGTGTGTATATTTAAATCTTTAGCTATTTATTCCACTTTCTCTGCAGTAAAACTAGAGCTACTGCTATAGGTATAGAACAAAGCGCAACTAATAGGTACCGTGTAGTATAACTTGAGTTGAGTAGCCAGTCAGTTCAGGCATCACAAAGTATGTATATAGTATGCTTTGTGTAGGAGTATTTTGTGCACATGAAGAAGGGATCTCACCGTGATTGAGGATCATTTATGAACAGGTGTATGAGAAGTACAGTGAAAGCTAAACTTCAACACAAAAAGTCGACTTTTCCACTTTATTGTGCCTGGCCAGGCCTGGAGAAAAGAAGCCAGAAGTAAAAGAACAAAGCTGTAAACTAAGAATACCCAGGGGTATTGGTTACCTAACTTTTTTATTTTATTTTATTATTTTTTTATACCTTTTTTGTTTTCCTTTAAAGATAAATTTTATGAATTAGAAAGTTCAGGTTATTTCATTTGGTAAGGACAGTAAGTAAAGTCTGTGTACTTGGTCAAAGGTAGAGCAGGGGATGTTTGCAAAGAAGGAGCTTCATTGTAACAACTGCATAGCTAAATAACCTAAATATAGATCAAGAAACTATGTTTGTACAGCATCAGGGCTATGCCCCCTTTTCCCCATACCTAAAACAAAGCAGGGCTACCAAATCACCTGGTTACACTGTATAGTTGCTGTTCTGTTGGAAAATCAACTAATAACAATGCACAGAACATGTAATTTCACCGGTGGTATTTACTCTGTTCTACACACTGCTGATATGATTTTCAACAGAGTATCTCCATTGCTGTGCTGCCAATGTGAGCAATTTTACATTGAGGTTTTTTTGGAGGGTTTTTGTTTTTCTTTATTATTTTTATAGTCTTTAGCAATGCCTGAACCCTTGTTTGCCCCAGTGGTTTCCTTGCTGGTTTCAGGGACAGGCTTGTGTTCTAGTGCTACCCAAATAATCTTATTCATTCTGTAGAAGCAATTATGCCTGTCTCTCCATCGTGACCCATAGGGTTAACATGATATAAACATGATGCTTTCCTATCTGACGTCCTCATATTTTGCTTCACTGTATTCACAAGGGCAGAACTGCTAATGCAGTGAATCTGGGCTTCAGAAGTTTCAAAAGTCCTTGGTTAGTGAGGGTCTGGGAAATTGTTGTGTATTATGATGGACTGGTATTCTTTTTTTTAAAACTGAATGAGAAAAGAGTGGGCCCAAACCATAGTGTTGCAATGGGTAGGGTTGCCCTCTAGGGGGACCAGTAGCTGGGGGGGGGGGGGTTCAATTAAAGGTAAAGGTTTTGTGGAACTCTCCTAAATAGCCCAGCTTGAAGATGACTTGGGATGAAATTTGGTGTGGACACATCTTTGCTCATCCCTAGATATTTTTTGGAACTACAGTTGATTGGCTGTTTTTATTTTATATTTGATTTATTTTTTATAGGGTTTTTTTTTTTTTTTTGTATATGCTTTTCACTGTTAACAATTTTGAAATATCTGCTACTTTGTGCAGTAAAGACACCTATAAAAATCAGTGTCTCCATCATTTGGTTACATGGCTGAGATTGACTTGGAATGTTGGCAGTTGTATTTTAGCATGATTTAACCTAACTACAACTCCTTGCATGCAGTGTTATCACATTAGATAGTGTAGCCATAGTCCGACACAAAATTACTACAATTTCTTATGGGGCCATAATATTCAGTGTCATAGACTGTGTTGTCCTTAACTATAACTACTAAGCAGCACTGCAGCCTCTCTATTGCATTACAGGGAATGCTGTGGCTGCGGTACTTTCTACTGTTTTCAACTACAGGGGTTTTTAGTAGCAATGCTGTAAAAGGTTATGAACATAAATTTGCCAAGACACCCTACCATATTAAATTATATATAATAATCATAACCTGGCAATAACAACAAGCATATTTTGAGTAATACCCATCCCTTTTGGGGATCATCTGCAAATTGGGACTATCCCTCTAATAAATGTAAGGGCATCACTGTTGGGAAACAAATTGGATATAGGAGGGGCAGTTACAAACCAGCCAGAACAGTAAAGAGCAGAACATATACAGGTATAGGACCAGTTATCCAGAAACCCATTATACAGAAAGCTCCAAAGTATGGGAAGGCAGTCTCCCATTGACTTCATTGTAATCAAATAATTCAAAATGTTAAAATTGATTTCCCTTTTCTCTACTATTATAATAGAACAGTACTTTGCCCTGGATCCTTATTAAGGTATAATTAATCCTTAACGGAGGCAACAGAATAATATTGGGTTTATTTTATAGTTGAAGATATTTTAGTAGACCTAGAGTATGGAGATTCAAATTACTAAAAGATCTCCTATCTGGAAGGCCCCAGATCCACAGTATTCTGAATAATAGGTCCCATACCTATAGTTACAGATGATTGTTCAGCTTCTTTACAATATACTCTTAACTGCGCTGTGCAGCTTTTTTATGTAGTGGGACAATTATATGATATTGTATGTTCTTGGGCTGGATTCTGAAATTTGGAAAAATATTGATGTTATAAAAAGAAGTATTTACAATTATCCATATATTCTCATTAGAAAGCCCTGCCCTATACATTCATCTGCACCTGTTATCCAGAATGGGGTTTTGCGGATAATGGATTTCTGTAATTTGGATTTTCATACCTTAAGTTTACTAGAAAATATTATAAACCAATAGGCTGGTTTTGCCTCCAATAAGGATTTACTATATATTGGTTTACAAGCTATTGTTTTATTATTACAGATAAAAAGTAAATTGTTTATAAAAATTTTGTATTATTTAGATAAAATTGAGTCTTTGGGAGATGGCCTTTCCTTTATTCGGAGCTTTCTGGATAATGGGTTTTCGGATAATAGATGTAACATGATTTTTTGAGACTGTAAACACATACATTCATAGATATGTCATCTGTATATTTTTAAGCTCTATTTATATCACCCAGACTTAAACATTATATGTAACTTGTTTTCTGGCTTTCCGGATAGTGAGATTTATACTCTTGCTATTATTTGTGTTGTCTTTTTATTGTTATTTACATGGTTTATTACATTTTTGTTTCAGACTTTGGAGGGCAGCAGAGAGCTTGAAATTCTTTTTGGGTTCAGAGAGCCATCCAGTGATTTGAAGTCTGAAATGCAGAGAGCGAAATTTCTCAGTAAGCAACATTTTGCATATTGTTCTATAACTTTTACATAGTTACATACCCTTATATTACATATATAACTCCCTATGGCTTTCCACGTGCTGGGCCTATGCCGGCCCGTTAGAAGAGGGCTGCATGAATGGGCCAGTGCAGATATGAAGAAGCTTTTCCGAGATCAGTTGTTCAGGCCAACAGTTTTCTCCCGTACGTGGGCTGATAGGCTGCAAACTTGCCCTGAAGTGCAGCAGTAGTTGTCACCCTGTGTATGCCCAGCTTTATACATGTTCTGCCTACAAAGGAAAGATTATAAATAAAAACATAAATCATTTTTAACACAAAATACACACATTGTAATATTGAAAGTAAAATATAATTGGAAATCCTGTGCTTTGAATTACAAAACTTGTCATGGGCTAAAGGTGCAGAAACACATTGGTGTATGATATAGAGCTTATACATGGCACATCCAGGATTTAACAATATTCAAAAAGTGGAGATTTAATCAACGTTTTTGTACCTGTAGCCAGACACAGGCCCGGACTGGCAATCTTCGAGTTTTGGCAAATGCCAGAGGGGCTCTTGTAAGTTGCCATAGACACTCACTGTGGGGGACTGGTTGGGCCTCTGTGTATTCATAACGCCATATGGGTATCTAGGTCTGCCCAACTGCTTTATGCATGATGGAATGTTTTTTGCTTGAGTTATAACACAGGTGGAAAAATTGCTTTCATATTTGTCTCATTTGCTGATATAGTCCTTTTTGTTTTGGAACTTATAGGTGTGGGTCACCTTTAAGTTAACTTTTGGTATGTTGTCGATTGGCCAGTTCTAAGCAACTTTTCAATTGGTCTTTATTATGGAGCACATTTACTAATGGTCGAATATCGAGGGTTAATTAACCCTCGATATTCGACCCTCTAAGATAAATCCTTCGACTTCGAATATCGAAGTTGAAGGATTTAGAGCAATTAGTTCGATCGAAGGAATAAATCCTTGGAATCTAACGATTCGAAGGATTTTAATTCATTGATCTAACGATTTTCCTTTGATCAGAAATTGGTTAGAAAACCTATGGGGACCTTCCCCATTGGCTAACATTGGTGGTAGGTTTTAGTTGGCGAAGTAGGTGGTCGAAGTTTTTTTTTTTTTTTTTTTTTTTAAAGAGACAGTACTTCGACTATTGAATGGTTGAATGATTTTTAGTTCGAATCGTTCGATTTGAAGGTCGAAGTAGCCAAAAAAACCTTCTAAATTCAAAGTATTTTTTATTCTAATCCTTCACTCGAGCTAAGTAAATGTGCCCCTTAATATGTTTTTTTATTTTTTTCTAATTTTTGAATTACTTGCCCTTTTTTCTTCTGGTTCTTTCCAGCTTTCAAATTGGGGTCACTGACCCCATCTAAAAACAAATGTTCTGTAAGACTACAACTGTATTGTTTTTTATTACTCCTCTTTCTATTCAGTCCTTTCATATTCCTGGTTTCTAGGGTAATTTGGACCCTAGCAACCAGGTTCCTGAAAGTGCAAACTGGAGAGGTACATTTTTTTCTAGTCCCCTGAAAAACATAAAATGGGGGGTTTTACTCTAACTCAAAAACCACACATAAAAATGAAAACCTTACAGTTCATTGTGTGATTTTTGTTCTTGTTGATTTCATTGACTTTAAGTTAATATAGACTTATAATTACAATTGTATTTACAGTTTCAGAAGCAAGAAAAATGAAGATGTCGCAATAAACTCAAAAAAGGTAAAGGCAAAAAAGTCACCATTTTAAACTCTATAATAATTCTGGAGCTTCTTGTGTCCCATCCACTTCACAGAACGTAGGCACAAAATACAACAAACGCTTAGGAAGCAAGAGGACAAGAATTTGAACTTGTGAATCTTCTTCACTTTAGAGGTCTATGATTGTCAAAAAAAAAACTTAAAGTAATTTTTTGTTCTGATCATTCTCATTGCTGTGTCCATTAGCAAGAGATGTAGGTTTGCTTCATAAACTTCGCTGTGATGCAACCCTCACATAGATAAACTGTCTGAGAGCTGATTGTGTAAGAGCGATTAACCAGGTTATGTATGGAAAACCAAGCCACCTTTGTGGCCTTGCTAGACAAATGTCACACCAGAAGATTTGCCTGTTTATTATCCTCCACATTTTACCTTAAAGTCACAGTGAGAAAACCAATGGAACTGTGGAAAATTGCACCAATCATGACACACTAGCACAACTGTCACCTGAACTCTTGCTGTCATACCTGAGGTTCTGTGTGGTTTACTGCCATTATTTTTTAAGGATTAACTTGCAGGTCCTAAACACTAGCCACATTTCATGTAGGGAAAGTAGCCCTAAAGTCTCACCTGAGTCAGCCAAATAAATAAACAGAAACCGCACTTGTGGATGATATTAGGACACTTTCCTTTTTATTTCAAGTCACTGACTGACTTTTGCAATGAAAAATCTATGTTTTGGGGGAATCAAATCTCCCATTGTCAGGAATTCCTGTTTTACATCAGTGTTGGTTTGCTTTAAAATTAACCTTTAGTATGATGCAGATACTCACATTCTGCTAGGAGAGAATCTGAGCAGAGAAATAAATATCCGAAAGTAACAATAGCTTCACATTGACATAGTGTTCGGGCTGCTGGAAACAGTTACCTGCATTTGACAACTGAAAACAATTCAAGGACTATTTTTAAAAAAAAAAAAATAGCCCATTCTACAACTTACTAAAAGGTAACAACCCCTACAATTGTGTATATATTTAAATACACACATAAATTGTGTTCTTGTCATTCAAAATACAGCTAGGCACATCCTCATAATGATTAGGGTGGAGGCTGCAAACTTGATCACAAGATTGGAACTACAAAATAAACAGAGAGTTTGTCACATGAACATGAAATGCAGAGTATGGCTGTTCTGTCACATAAAGAAGTCTTTTGTGGTAGTCACATCTGTCTCACACCCTCCGACCAAACATGAGCCTGCGGCTTTCTTCTTTTTATTGACAGACTATATTCCCTTTAAATTTTGGGATGGCATAGACCAGCAGGCCTCATCAGTTCTGAGTAAGAAATGTAGAAAGTATCGGGAAGCCACACAGAAATGAATGTTCCAGGAGTAATGAAATAAGGGCTGTCATTGGCTGTTTGTTAAACCCTGTGTGTACACATTTGTGCTTTCAAGAGTTGTCTCCAGGGCAGTTATTATGAATGAACAATATGTGTCTCACGAGTCAATGTTTGGGGGATCCCTAGTGTAAACAGCTGTGTCCCATGACAGTTTGCTTTAATCTGTTTTCATTATTTATGATAAATCGGAAAGCACCCAAGGAGAAGGATAATCGTTAGAAATAAAACCTTGCCTTATCGTCGATGCACTTTCTAGTTGCTATAGTACAGGACTGATTATTAAATTCTGATGCTAATTATGGTTTCTGAGCCGACATGCAGGAATTATCTGTATACATTACTAATCAGCCTTATATTGTGACATTTCTATTCTGTATATACAGTATATTGTGTGTAAATGACAGTAGAACAGAGCATTTGCAGAGAAGAAGATGGGGAGCTACTGGGGCATCTTTGGAGATACAGATCTTAACTGCTAAAGGGCTGTGGTTGCCTTGGGCTGATACAGAAACTCAAAACATAATGTACAACATTTCTAGCTACTTTTTTCGTTAGGGGTTAGTTCTCCTTTTAAAGCTGGAGTTTGAGAACAGCAAGACCAGTCTAATTGTATGTGTGGGTGTGGTCTTACACAATGATCAAACTGTAATATAAACACAGCAGATTTGATAGGATAGGCACACATCTCAAACAATCTCACTACTTGAGCCAAACAACGTATACATTTGTGTTTTCTGATATCACTGCACTTTAACATGTGCATCCTTTCTGGCTGTGGACCTGTTTATGAGCTTTCTCATTTCTATAGCAGCGTTCATAAATAAAGCTTAATGTACCTTTTCAGTTAAAATGATAATGATTTTATCCTAATGGGATCCTGCTTAGTGTTTACTCCATAATGAAAAAATGATGCTGTTATTCAATACTGTAAGAAAAAAAAAAAAAAAGCCTTACAAAGTTCTAGTGTTAATAATGATAATATGTTCGGTTTCTAACTGCTTTAGATCAGCTCTACCTCCTGTGGTGGGCTCTTCCTTCAAGGTGTTTGTACATGACACTGAGTTTCCCTTTGCCCCCTGCTGTGGACGTTCCCTATTGTGATGCAGGGGGCTGCCATTTACTGGGCTCCAAAGTGAATGCGCATCATGGGAGTTTCACTGAACAGAAAGGGAGTCATGATTTAACAGCAGTTTAGATGGAGTTATATCTTGCTCCAGAGACAAGTGCATAGCATCCATCATGACTAGTGATAGGCTTAACCTTGCTCAAAGAAGCCACGGAAAGCAGTATTTAGTAGCAGGAGCCATTGTCAGCATCAGCGGCAGCCTTGCTGTAGAAAACTTATGGAAAGGGAATCTGGAAGTAGCTGGAACTTCTGTTGATTCCAGCACTTTAACACAAAATTCAATATTTATTTCAGCTTGCAATATTTTCAAGAAGCAGCCGACAATTTATGTCTCTTGTCCTCTTTGACAATAAGCGATGCTTGGGAACCAATTTAAGCATCAGTTTAACACTTCATGGGCATTCTAGCACTATAGGTCTAGTAACCACTACAGCATTGTATTTCTGTTAACTTTACCTATTTACTGTATATCCCAACAAGGGTAACCAGGGTTGGGGCCCCTATAAAATATAAAGTAATGAGAAAATCATGATAGGATTCAGCCCGCATTTAGTTAGCTTTGGATGTGGTTTTTTTCATGATTACTTTTAATTAGTTCTGCCTAAGACTTTGAAACCCATGACCACTCTGTGGCTTGATAGAGCTAGGATGTCACATTATCATCACATGGCTAGGCATGAAATTTATTTACTTATATGAACAACAACTTCTTAAAACAACTTAATAGGGCACATCACTGCATGAATGGACGCCATTATTCCCAGACCAGTATATCATTTGCTTGTATAAGCCGTAAGATACAGAATCATTGTCATGCCCATGACCAGCATTTACTGGAAACAAAATATTTTTGGAGAGAATGAAAGCTATCGTGCTGCTGCCAGAAGATGAAACCAACTCTGTTTATTAAGATCTCCGCTAGTGCTTAATGTTCTGTGAGCAGTCCATTGATTAGCACATTTGCATCCTACAGTATACCTACGTAGAGAAGCTTTACAGACACTGGTTTGTACACTTTTTATGGTTTCAACTCTAGACCCTTCATGGCTGTAAAAAGGTGTATGCCTTGTGATAATTTCATTCAGTTGTTTGGAGCTGACGTCTCTTTTTCGTTAGCTTACTTCAAACCAGCATTTGTTAAATAGCATTGCCCTTGCAGTGTTACTTTCACGTTCCAGAACCAGTGTCATTATTTAGGCCTGCACCAGGGCAGCAGTGCATGTATAACCTGCTCCTTACTGCAAAAGCAATGTCCACATTAGAAAGTATAGTTCACAGCACAATTCAGCAAAGTGATATTTATGTGCATACTGTCAGGCTTGGTGCCTTAGGCAGTGTTTCCAGCTTTCTTTAACCCCTTTTCAAGCCATATGTACACACTGTACATGTAAAAATACTCCCCTGTGATGTCACATCCTCTTCTCAATAGAAAACATTGGAAAGCAATTATTACATTCAAATCCTTACGTATAGTCCAGCTAAAAGGCTGATTTAACCTATTTTTCCCTCTTCTATGCAACACTACATTGACACATTCGTTGACTCGCATTGTGTTTTGCCTCCACAAAAAGTGGGCAGTAATTGGCAGATCCACTTGGGCGTTGTGGACTTGTGTTTAGTGATACGGTCCTTTACAGAGTGTGTGGTTTTACTAATATAGCTTACACCTCAGGGACATTTTATCATATACAAGATAAAATTAGAATTGTATGTATAATATTTGAGGGAGATGTTTGACTAAATGCATTGAGAAACCCCAAACAAGCATGTGGTTATCTTCAAGCCACAAATGTTTTTACCAGTGTATCCTTGAACTTCCAATTCCTATGTACAGTGGCGTAACTAGATGTTACTGGGCCCAACCGCAAATTCAATTTAGGGCCCCAAAACATTGATAAGTTGGCCTATTCTTATTCCAAGCTATATGAAAATAGCTCAATAATTAGGGTCTCACTGGGCCCCCTACACTACTGGCCCCCCCTGCAGGGTATGCTTCTTCTGTAGTTACGCCCTGGCCTATGTATACCATTTAAGGAAACTGAACAATACATTGATTGACAGCATAGAAAACTGTCAGATGTCATAGGCGCTGAGTACACAGCTAGTGGAGGAGTTGAATCTCGTCCTGTGTGTATCCAAAAGCTTGACAGCCCCATGTGGCATTAGATTAGATTTAGAAATCCGCAAACTTGAGTGTATGACTGTGCTCACACATTGCTCCTCTGTATATTTACATATTGTGGGATTTCACTTTTTCTGAAGAGGAGATAGCACCTTACACTTTTCTTCATAACTGAGCATTCACAGAGCATTCTGGGAGAGGCATATCCCCCCCCCCCAAAAAAAAGTATCTATCGTAATATCACATGCTTCTGTATTACAGTAAAGGGGAAATGGACAAAGCATTGCAATAAAAGACTATATAAGGATAAGGTCAACATAAACAAAGTAACATAAAAGTTTGTACCACCAACATCTGAAAAACAGAATTGGTGGTTGGATCTAAGCAAAACAAGGCAACATTATTTTCTGCAAGTGAAGCTGTACGGAGTTTCTAATAGACTGAGTGCACAGATTTTGAGCATACACCTATTTTTAGGAACGATGGGACCTGTAGTTTAATGACAGTAGATGTCTTAAAATGCAGGAAAACTTAAAACGGGGGAAAGGAGGCCCCTGCCCAATAGAGCTTACAGTCTAAGTAACTCTTAAGTTTCCAATATATACACGCTGCTGATAAAACTGACCATAGTGTGTCAATGCAATAGGAATCTTACTACACTTAGGCAGGGACTGATGTGAATGCAGAATATATTGCCACTATATAAATAATGGTATGGGATCCCTTATCCAGAAAGCTCAGATTTACAGGAAGGCCATCTCCCAGCATACCAGTCTAATTTTTTTTAAATGATTTTCTGTTGGGTTTACGTAATGCTTAAATGTTTTTTTTAACAGAGTTAGAGGGTTTTCTAATAAAAGGCACTAAGTTTGCCCAGGTCTTATTGATTGCTATGGGTTACTGCTCCTGAGCAAACTTAGTGACTTTTATTACATATGGAGGTTGATACTTGGTGATCCAAATAACACAAAACGTCTGGTCTTAAAGGAGAATTCAACCTGTGGGGAAAAAACCCAGTACCCCCCCCACCCCAGGTAGACCTCCCTCCTCCCCCCAGGCTAACTAACCCACCCCCCCCCCCCAGGAAATGCCCCAAACTTTGTATTTACCTCTCAGTGCAGATTCTTCTGGCGGAGTTTCACGCATGCATCTTCCGGCTCCTCTGTAAGCTGACTGGGAGATCAGCAATTTCCGTGTAATTCCGCGCATGCGCAGTTGTTGCGAGCCGGCAAACTGCTCCAACTGCACGTGCTCAGAAATACCGATCTCTCAATTAGCTTACAGAGATCGTGGAAGATGGACACATGGAACTCCTCTGGAAGAATCTGCACCGAGGGATAAGTATGGAGTATGGGGCATCTCCCTGGGGGGGTAGTTAGCCTGTGGGGGGGGGTCTATGTGGGGTGGGGGGTAAGGGTTTTTTTACCCACAGGTTGAATTCTCCTTTAAGCATCTTGGATAATAGATAATATACCTGCATAATATAGTGAATAAAGTACCCTCTATCGTAAAATATAAGGATGTTATAAGTCACCAAGGAGTTCCATGTCTATATAAAAGCACAAGGCCAAATATCCTCATATTTAACAACAGGGCTTACTTTATTAGAATACACAAGTTTATGTGAGTCACGTGCCAGAAATGACATCACATATAAGGATATAATGTACAGGATTTTCATGGCTCTTGTCTATTATAAAATGATAATGGACACATGGCAGTTAGTATGGATACCCAATATACATGCTAATTATGGTCATTGTCCAACCCAGTTGACTTTATTGAAATCACTACCCAATCGCTTGTTTCAAGGTGATGATACAGATACAGATTCTGTGCGTGTGGGACCTGCGTCAGTTGAACATGTTGTTGCTAAAATGCTGCTTGCTAGAACAAACTGATACATATTTCTAAACTCTACTGTTTTGCAGTGTTTAATGCAGCAAGTGTATTTTCCATCTGAAATGTGAAGTTTAATATTTAGTTTTAGAAGTGATCATTAACTCCCCTATCACTTTACAGATGGAACGTTCCCCCCCCCCATATCGCACTTCCGGCTTCTAATGGCGTTCTTATGCTGAGGGGATATAAATATCCAGCTATCCAGATATTACAAATATCCAGGTGCTTTGTATGTGCTGATGACAACAAAATTGAAAAGAAAGACGGCAATAATTCTGACTGGTTTTCGCTGCAGAAGATATCGATTATTTGTGTGTGGTGAGAGATTTGGAAAATTCAATTAAAGGAGTTGTGCAAAGGTTTCATAAATTTTCCTTCTATGCCGTGTACACAGACATTGATGCGTATTAAATCAATGCAGCACTTCACAATATATTTCCTTTGCAACATAAAAATAAATAACATTTAAACAGTTCTGCTTACTACAGAAACAAATTTTATTTTCTGTGAAGCATTTAGTCATGTGCTATCACTGACTCGTACACATTTGCCAGCTGTAACAAATTTTATAGACATTCCCTCCAGAGACACATCTTATGTACTATGAATTTTTAAATGAGCAAATGGTAGAGATGGGCTGTCAGCAGTATAAAAATTGATCAGTTAAAAGATAAAGGCATAAGTAAAGAGATTTGTATGGTGGCCTTAATAGGTTTTATTAAATAAAAATACTATAAAAGGCTGTAATGAATAGACTGAGGATTTTTAACTGTGGTTGAAGTGGAAAAAAATTATTCTGGCACAGTTAGACGAAGATTGGTTTTATATTACCCGAGACTTTTTATGTTCTTTTCCCTGTAAGATCTGCTAATGCAACAGAAAATAGGAGCTGAGACATTACAGGTTGCTGCTTTGATGAAGCTGCTTCAACGTTGCTAAAGAATCCACAACAAGTGCTTTCAGCATGCAGATATTCATTGCAATTAATTGCTTGCCTAAATGCCTGGCTTTGTTTTATTGCAAAGATTTCTAGAAGCGACTTCACGCCTATTACAGTGGCTGATAAGTCTAACAGGCAAACAAATGTATCTGTTGTGCCACAAGGGTCCCTGCTGTACAGTCAATATTATCAGCTCTTTTCTTGCATTTCTATTCCTTTGCTTGCCAGGAATAGTGGCCGGTCTGGTTTTATATACTGCACAGGGTGAAAGGACTTGGCAAATGATGTAGATCGGATGTACAATGTAATTTTCTATCTATCAGAATTAGGGATACAGCGAATCCACTATTTTGGATTCGGCCAAACCCCCGAATCCTTTGCGAAAGATTCGGCAGAATACTGACTCAAATCCTAATTTGCATATGCAGATTAGGGGTGGAAAGGGGAAAACATTTTTTACTTCCTTGTTTTGTGACAAAAAGTCACACGATTTTCCTCCCTGCCCCTAATTTGGGATACGGCACAGCTGGGCAGAAGGATTCGGCCGAATCCTGTATTCGGTGCATCCCTAATCAGAATGGGATCTGCTATCCAGAATGCTTGGGACCTACTATGGAAACATACCTATCTCCATACCTAAAAATCATTTAAACATTAAATAACCCCAATAAAATTGTTTTGACACCAATATGGATGTGTGATGTTTAGTTGGGATCAAGTACAAGCTCCTGTTTTGTTATTACAGAGAAAAAGGTAATCCATTTTCGAAAATTCGATTATTTGATTATAATGGAGTCTATGAGAGTTGGCCTTCCCATAATTCAGGGTTGGATTTAAGAACGTTCCATATAACATAGAAGTCAGATATTGAATAGCAATTAATGGAGGGCACTCACTTTATACAAATTTAGCAAAGGGTGCAAGACTCCAGGCTCTTACCCAAATAGAGCCATAAAATACCCCAACTACACAAGTTGCTCTGCACACCACATCATTAGTACAAACACTTAAAGGGGAACTAAGTCTAAAATAGAATAATGCTAGAAATGCTGTATTTTGTATACTAAACATAAACATGAACTTACTGCACCAGAAGCCTAATAAAACAAATGATTTATGCTTTCATCTCGTAACTTTGTTATACATCTTTCCAAGACCATGCACATGCTCAGTGTGGTCTGGGCTGCTTATCAAAACAGCAGAAGTTAAATAATTTCTGCCATAGAAGCAGATACAGATAGACTGATTAATAATCAGAATATGCAGACTGCACTGGGTCCTGTGTTGTCATGTAACCTAATGTGGATTTTATAGTTTTTGTATTGTTTAATAAATACTTTATCCAATTCTGCAGAACTAGTGGCTGTAGCAAAATAATCCTTCAATGAGAATCCCATGTTATCTGTTTAAATCTGTCTCCATTGTTTTTGTCCCTGACACTGGAGTTGGAAACATTAAAGGGGATGTAAAGACAAAATTAAAATCCAATATGAATTTCTGCACCTTCACCAACTGCTCTACAGGGAAACAAACAAAGCTGCTTGAGTTCTGAGTTTCCTATTCAGCCGTCAGAGCAAGTAAAACGAAAGCTGAATCTCACTGCATAGAGTCAGATTTCTTATAAAAACGGTAAACATTTTTTAATTAAAGAAAAGTAAAAATGGGAATTTGACAACTGCGTCCCCTGCCAATGGTGGTGCTTTTCAACATTGAAATCCTTGCTTGCATTTTCCCACTCAAAATTAGGTTTGGATACAAAGCAAATAGTTTCTTTGTAGGTGCTAGATGAACAGATTGAATTAGAATTTTTGCCACTATTTGATTTTTTTGCACAAAAACTCACAAATTGGAGTTATATTCAAAAACTCAAATGTTTGGTATTTATTAAGCACAAAAAAACTTTAATGCACTCAAAAGCTTGCAAGTTCATGTAAAAGTCAATGAGAGTTGTCCTCTGCAAAATGCAAGTCATTTTATTTGAAGGGGTTGGTCACCTTTGAGATAACTTTTATATGATGTAGAGAGTAGTATTCTGAGACAATTTGCAATTGGTTTTTATTATTTGTGGTTTTTGATTTATTTAGTTTTTTATTCAGCAGCTCTTCAATATGCATCTTAAGCAATCTGGTAACTAGAGTCTGAAAAAAGGCAAATAACTATAAAACTATAACAAATAAATAATGAAAAACAATTGAATAGTTGCTTAGAATTGGCCGTTCTATAACAGAATAATAGTTACCTTAAAGGCGAACCACACCTTTAATTTGAGAGTTTTGCCAGATTTTTTTTTGGAGCTTGTAAACTCACAAATTCAAGGTGGTCGAGTTTTTTCGATGTTTGTATTCAATCCAGTTTTTTCTATTCTGATTTTTTTGATAAATAAGCAAACATTCCAGTTTTTTTAAAATTGTGAGTTTATTTGAGGTAGAAGAAAGCTCTTAAACGTCACAAATGTTTTGATTTTTGATAAATAAGCCCATTAATGTAAGACAAATATATTAACATGCTTTGCCGTTTACTGGGCTTTACTTTTTGCCCATAAGCAAGTGTGTTCCCATTTACTGCAGCTAGAATGCTAAAAGCGATCATTCGATACTATATACAGTAATCATATACTATATAACCCTCTAACTCCTTGTTGCAGCTCAAATCAGTCTGTTATAATCTATCATTGGCTAATGCCCCCTGCATTATATTTAATCCCTCCCAGCCTCTATAGTAATTCTCAAACAGATCTGGATGATAAAGCTCCAGCTGCTCTTGTTTACATGCTCAAAAGCTGTCCCTCATCTCAGGCCCACATTAAAGAAAACCTAAGAGCATAAAGTCTATGTAACAGGTCCTAAGTTTTCAACTTGAATTTTAAAAACTCAATTTGAGTTTTTTCTCTGAAAAAAACTTGAATGTCAGGAAGGCTGCAAACAACTCCAAATCGATCCCTAGATGTCTCCCATTGACTTAAACAGCAATTCGGCAGGTTTTAAGTGGCAAATAGTCAAATTCGAGTTCATAAAGGTTCAGAGTATGATAAATCTCAAAAATCGAATTCAAATTTTTTCAAAAACTCAAATCGAATTTAAATAACTCCCTAGTTGGATTTGACAGTTTTGACCATAAAAAAACTGAAATTTCGAATTTGCAATTCGACCCTTGATAAATCTGCCCCTTTAATCATAAGCTTGTTATTGGGTTTTTGGGTTTATCAAAGATCGAATTTCGAATTCATGCAAGTTTTTTTAAAACTCCCCTAAACTCCCATAAGTTCGAAATTTGACCTATCGAAATTTATTGAAATCAAAGTTTTTTTTAAACTCGGTTGGATGGAATCGACCTGAAAACTCGAATTGAATTTGAATCGAATTCTAAAAACTCTATTCAAGTTTTTTTCTCTGAAAAAAACTTGAATGTCAGAAAGACTGCAGACATCTCCAAATTGATCCCTGCTTCTCCCATTGACTTAAAGAAGAATTCAACCCCCCCAACTAATAATAACCCCTCCCTCCATAGTCCCCCCTCTCTGCTCCCCCCTCCGGACAGGTGTTAACACCTGTAAATGCCCCATATCCTATAATTACTCCTTGTTGCAGAGTCAGCGCTGCGGAGCTCACGGACACCATCTTCCGGTGCTTTGGTAATCTTCGGGTCTATGAAGGGTTGGGTTTTTATTAGTTGGGGGGTTGAATACCCTTTGAACAGCAATTTGGCAGGTTTTAGTTGGCGAATAGTCGAATTTGAGTTCTGAGAATGATAAATCTCGAAAATCGAATTCTTAAAAAAACTTGAATCGAATTTGAATAACTCCCTAGTCTCAGTTATGGCTATAAAAAAAATAGAATTTTCAGTTCAACCCTTGACAAATCTGCTCTAAGTATCTGTAAAGATACGAAGCACGTAAGGCTATGCCGTAAGTACCCAATAAAGTTAGTTTTGTTCTACATGTATGTTTGGAAGGTTGGTCCTTGAGTGCCTGCTTTACTACAATATGGTGTGGATCTGCTCCCTTGGCTGAAGGTTCAGGGCAGTGGATTCTCTTCCTATACTTGGTGAGTTTACTTTCATGTGACTTCCTTCCTTTTTTGTGCTTTTGTTGCAACTCTGATGTCTGATCAGTACAGTGTGATTTCTCAACGCTGTATATGTACATACCCAGAAAAGTGACATTGCCATTGCACTGAGATATACTACCCGCATTGGAAGTGATCTGGCTGTATCTTGGATCCCCCTCTCACACCCTTGACCAACCCTACATTGTGCTTCATGCTTGGCTACTTCAGAGGATTTTGGTGATGTTTCCTTGCATTCAAGGGAGCAGGTAAGTTAGGATTCAGGTAAAAATTACTGATAGTCTATAATAGGCCTCTTCCTATGGTTGACCAGGTGACAGAGGGTTAAATTAGGATGACATGTTTGCATGCATCATAACAGCAGGTGCCAATTGCTTCTTAGCAAAGCAGAGATAAATCCCCTAAATTCTCCTCACATGTGTAACTATAGAGGAAGCAGACCAGGCAGTTACAGGGGGGCTCGGGGGAACAGAGGGGCCCAGACTGTGGGGTCTGCTTCCTCTATAGCTAATAAGAAAACCCCTTCCTCCCCAGCCGCTCTCTTACCAGCGAGTAAGAGTAAGTAAGTCCAAGTAAGTGGGATGGAGGTGGGACATGGGGATCGGGCCCCTCTGAAGGATTTTTTGCAGGGGGGCCCAGTGCACCTACACCACTGCCTGCACTTACACCTAACTTTAGTTATAGGGATCTCTTTAATAAGCTACAACAGCAGTTTTCCAATTATTTTTTATTATTGAGATTCTCATTCATTGGGCTGTCCTCTTTTGTCACATGTGCGAATCTAGTGAGGCAGGAGGGGCACTTTACATGCAAATTCTGTTCCTGGTCTGTGAAGGCAATGTTGAATTCCATATAATGGCAATGGAGGCAGACATCTTTAACCTTAACTCTTGGTTCAAAACAAAAATTAACAACTACATAATTGTTTTAACATCTTTGTGATTTTCATGCAAATCACTAAATATTTTCGGCATTATGATTTTTGTCAGACGTGGCCATTAAAATATTCAGATGATCATGGGTGTATATATATTTATTTACTAGTCTAGATATAATTAGAATAATGCAAATAAGCATCTTATTCATTTCTATGGTGCACTGGATGCCCTTGATACTAAATATTGCATATGTTGCATAGAAACTTTTCTTTTTTCAGTTGACTTGCCAGCAATTATTTGTTGCCCCTGGGTAAATAAATGGTTTAGAGCACCATAATGAGTGTTTTGTATGGTATAAATGCAGTTCTTTAAAGGCATAGCAATTGGGCATGTGTTCCTTTAAATTTTGATTTCTTATCGTAGGAACAATTTTATATCAAACAGATCTGACGAAAAAGTGTCTTTGGCTTGGACATAAAATTGCATCTGCCTCGATCATCTTAAAAGGAAAGAAGAAATGCTTGTAAATCAATCTGCCCAGCAAATACCAGTTATGGATGCCTCCGAGCACTGGGCAGGTGCACGCCTAGATATAGTTTCTTGCATCTAATTTAAACTTTACACTGTACTCAAGCACATAATCTCAATGTAAATAACACATTTTATGGAGATAGGACTTGATATGATAGCCTGTCTTTTGCAAAACCTCCCTACAAACCTTTATCAAACAATATGATTCATAAATAGAAATGGAGTGCTATGCAACTTAATTGATATTGAATTCAACGTTGGGTACACAGTTTGATCGATTGATTTACTAACCTTACAATTTATCAACATTCCAATTTGAATTTCTTTTTAAATTATGCAGCAATTTGAATTTTTTTCTGCTAAAATTCCAAAGTTCAAACGATGCTTTCCAAACTGGAATATACAATAGTTATTAAGAAAAAAGAAAATGCAAAAATTTGATTGTAAAAATCCAACATCTTAAAGCTGCCAGGTTCATGTAAAAGTCAATGGGACCCATCTAGGACAAATTGAAATTCTTTTCAATGCAAGTATATAAAAATCGACTCACCGAAAATAATAAATAGAACACAAATTTGAGATATTCAAGTTACTTTTCAAGATTTTTTAATAAATAATAATTTTGATGGTTTTTTTTTAATTATAGTTTGTTCAAAATTTTAAAAATGTCTAACATTACACAATTTTTATTTTGCAAATTGGCCCCTAATTGTAAATGATAAAAACATAATTTTCTTAGGTCGCAAACTTTACCATAAAATGATTTGACCAGTAAAAATTGCCCTTAGTGTTGTGGAATAACCAAGTAAATATGTGTCCCTTCCTCTCTTGGTGTGTGGCCTCTCTTATGCAGAAACTTATTTGCCATAAAGTGTAATGTTGCCCAGTTAATTAGTGTTTGCAGGCAGTGCTGTGCAATGCAATATGGGGATATTCAGAGAGTGAAGCCACAGTTATACTAACTAGGGTCTCAGCTTTCAGATACTGTACTTTACTGACGAGGTTCCACACTCGACCTTGCAGATCAAGCACAAAGGTTAAAGATTTTACAAACTTTAACAGCCGGCAATAAAAATATTTTTTATGTTCTGTTTAAATTGAATTACCTTTTCGAAAATAAAGAACATTGATGCTATTGGATTTAATTCCAGTTTCTGGCCATAATATGTCATTTTCTACAACCAAGGGCCTACATGCAGGGTAAACGGTTAATTTCCTTTAAGTCACTCTGTCATCCTAGGTGCTAAGGTTATCCCAGCTTTAGAACAAGGGTCAGTCAGAAGGCTAATTAATAACACTGAAAGACCCGTTTCAACTTACACTTCCCACCAGTGTTTCCCCATTAGTAAACAATGTCTCCAAGAGAACTTGGATGTTGTTCTGTAGAAACAGCACGGCTTTACCTTGGGCTGCAATTGACCTGATAATTGGCAATAAAATGATACTCTGTGGTACAAGTCTGACAATAAACAGTTCATTAGGATCCATTTACCTGGTGTTCTACTGGAGAACAAAATGTCTCCTTTTTTTTGCTCTATGGGCACAGTTGGTAGAAATTTCAAATGACCTCAAGTCATCTGGGACTGGATCGCCCCCATAACATGGGATTAGTTCACATTTCTGGGAATAGATTGTGTACAGAATAAGCCATGCCCTCATTAGTTGTCTTTTTAAATTACAACATGGACAACACCCATGTCTAAATGTGGCCATTTGCTGTTTTGACAATACTGAAACACGTCAGAAGAAAATCTAAGTGACTATACACTGTACCATTAAATTATTAAGCAAAGTGTGAAATAAGAGAAACCTGACCATGATCCATTTTCCTCTCTATCCTGCAGGTCACCTACACTTTCTTCACCAATTTTTTTTACCCTGTTTCTCCATGTAGCCATGGCCTACTATATCTCTGATGTATTGTCCTAGTCCTGGTCACATCCCATAAGCCATAGAGAGAAACTTTTTTTCTTTTCAAATGCCATTTCCCCTGTCTTATAGCTATTTGATACTGAGGAAGGTTAGAAAAAAACTCTCCACTTTGCCTTAGTGGGGGGGGGATTACTTCCAAAAGACCATGATGGCAATTGGACCACTCCCTGGATCAGCTTTATACTTGAGTTACCATATAAATACTCACTTTTTAAAAAGGCTCTTATTAAAATCCTTTCTTGAAAGTCTAATGTACAACAATTTTGGAGTGATAATTCCATAGCCTCAACGCTCTCATTGTAAAAAAAATAAACCTTTTTGCATCTTGATGAAACCTTGTTCCTTTACAATTTATTGTATGGTCCCCTTGTATATTTATACATAGTTATAAAGCCCCCAGAAGTGTAAATAAGCCCACAAACAAGGACAGCCTTCCCTTAGACCTTCTATTGCCTTTATCAGCTTAGTCACTCTTCTATGGACTTTCATAAATATTCCTTTTCAGAACTTAAAGGAGAAAGGGTAGGGGTTTTTTATTAAGGGTTTGTTTCTCCTTTAAGACTAAAAACGAACTGCGTATTCTAGTTGGGTCCTTAAAAGTGCTTTGTAAGGGGGCAGATTCTGTTCAGGATTCAGCCAAATCCAAGCCTTTTCCAGCACAATTCTTCCAAATTCAAGTGCCCGGCCAAACCAAATATGAACTCTTAATATCACATGACTTGCAGTCACAATGTAGGAATATGTCTGTGAAGGTTCTCATTCATCCAGGTCATGGGATATCTACAAAAGTAAGTCAAATCAACTGGTCTTGCTGTATTTTTTCTCTTGAAGACGTTTCGTTAGTCGTCCGACTGGCTTTCTCAGTTCAGAATGATCTGTACAAAAATCTCTCTATGGTTAAATACCCTGGAATCTGTTTGATAAACACAGCATGGGGTCAGAGACCTCATGGAGGCAAGGTGTTGATAGTATTAGCATGCTTGGAGCTTTGAGGTGTTATTAAACCATCCAGGTTTAATTTAAACCTGGATGTGGCAGACAATAGATATCGCACCCCGCCCCCCACCTCTGCTCAAACTTGGTTTTTCCTTTTTCACATATATTGCTTCTTTGACCCCTCTTTTGAACCAGTCCTCCTCCCTGTACAAAATGTGAAGTTTGAGCCCTCCTCACTGCACTGCACAGATGATGCTGATTGGAGCAAGATTCCAGAATATTTAACCACAGAAAGATTTTTCTACAGGTCATTCTGAATTGAGAAAGCCAGTCATATGTCTAGCAAAACATCTTCAAGTGAAAAAATACAGCAAGTCCAGTTGATTTGTTTTTTTTGCATACTGCGCACAAGTTTTTTTCTCCTATGGTCAGGGTGTTTGCATATGCAAATTAGGGATCAGATTTGTCCAAATCCTGAGTTAAACATTTACGATTCGTCTGAATTACAAAAATAAAGATTCTGTGCACCCCTATAAATGGATGTGCCAGAGACAATTCAGGCTTACATTACAGCATATACACCAGTGCATTCTGCATCAGAATTGATACCTCCCAACTGTCCCGCTTTTTCTACCGTGTTTTTGGTTTAATGTCCCTTTACCTTTTCCAGCACATTTTGGACACAGCTCCAGAAAAAGCCAAAGTCTTCCTTCAGTTGTCTCCGGCACGCTCTCCTACATGTTTTGTCATTTTGGTTCTTTCCGGTGCGGAGGAGAAAGCAGAGACATAAAAATTCAGCTGCGAAAACTCAAGGCTACTTTGTCAAGGCAACATTGTCATATTGCAGATAGATGAGATTTTATCAGCTGCAACTGGCATATTTAACTTGCTAATTCAGTGTGTATAACAGGCTCAGCATCAATGGGGATGTGAGCATATGCTTCCTACATAGGACTGGGCTGCTGTAATGCTTTCTTGGTACAGCAGTTCTTTGCAATTAAAATGACTTTCCCATGTTGATCAACTGCTTACTTTCCAGGTCTGTCTGACCCACATTATTGTTTATGCCTTGGCTGAAGCACCTGTGTGGGCATGTACTGGTGACATTACAGTAAGACTAGTTAAGCAGCTGGGACAATATATTTAGTAGCATAAGACAACATAGGGGAAGTGAGAGAAAGCCTTACTGTAATTTGAGACCCAAACAATGGTGATATGAAGTAACTGCAACTAACATAACATATTGGTAAAATTAAACCTAAGTATGTACAATAAAAATGGTCCAACAAAATCCAATATGGGGAGCTACCATGAACAAATTTGAAGACTTGAATCTTTACTGTTATTGGGCTGCTGAACCTTGGAGTATTTAGGGTAAGTTAAAATACAACATTCCTAGTCATTTTCTTTTTAGGAATTGGTTCTGACTTAAAGCTACGTTTGCGATTGCATATCGTTTTGGCTATAGAATACTCCGAAAACATTTGCTATGAGCAGTTTTTAACATAGACCTCAGTTAGATTTTTCTGGCTAATTAGGTCAGTACTGTATGCACATTTGTAAGCCTTGTCCTGATCTGTACTTTAGTGAGTAAGCCAGTTCCTTTTCATGAGTTTGGTCACACACACATGTTACATGTGTTAAGTCATGGCATTTCATTTTTGCCAGAAAGGCATAACAATTGACATATGAGATTCAATTTTAAGGCCAATTTGTTTTATTGAACATTGTTCATTATTAGAAGATAATATGGTTCTTCATATTTCATAGCTGACCGTCCACAAAGTATGACTTTTTCAATTAGCAATTACATTGAGTAGCCACTTACATCTGTTCCCATTCAGAGAACCCAATTCTGTTTTTCTAGTAGAGCTTTGCTGCCATGTAGACTCCCATCAGGCTCGGACAGTTGGACAAAAACGTACCTTCACTAAAACTAAAATTTAAAGGGAAAGTATACCCCCTTTTTCTGTTAGTTTAATGAAAAACCTGTGCTGGATATACTTTTTGCCCATTTTAATAAAAAATATGTATGATATCTGCTACTTCTTCAGTAAACATGGAAAAACTTTACATTTAATGTAAAGTCACACTAACACACTAATGCCAGTTCTTACAAGCACAACTATACCGAGAACTATATCAACAAATTACTATAAATATAAAACAAATAACCAGTCTATTCTGCATAATGAGCTTGTCCTTAGCTAAGGGGAAGGGAGGGCTTTTTTTATGCAGGGGGTGTCTTAGTAGAAAGTTGAATTGTATTTAATATGCTTAGAAGAAGAAGTAGAATGTGACTTTACTTTCAATTTTAGATTTTTATATTAAAGGGGTGGTTCACCTTTAAGTTAACTTTAAGTATGTTATAGAGAGGCCAGTTCCAAGCAACATTTTTCAGTCGGTTTTCACTTTTTATAGTTTTTAAATTATTTGTCTTCTTTTACTGACTTTTTCCAGCTTTGAAATAGGGGTCACTGACCCCATCTATAAACAAATGCTCTGTAAGGTTGCAAATGTATTGTTATTGCTACTTTTCATTGCTCATCTACTCATCTACTATTCCTATTCCAGTCTCTTATTTAAATCAGTGCATGGTTGCTAGGGTAATTTGGATCCTAGCAACCAGATTGCTGAAATTACAAACCGGAGAGCTGCTAAATAAAGATCTAAATAACTCAAAAAATAATAAAAAATGAAAACCAATTGCAAATAGTCTCAGAATCACTATCTACATCATACTAAAATTTAACTCAGAGGTGAACAACCATTTTAATTGGGGCAAATGCAGTGAAGAGGCAAAAAGAAACCTGTGTACTGTTTAGTAGAAATGAGAAAAATGGGGTAGAGATTATTAGAAAAACACAGATGTGAATAGGATAAGGATAATCAAAGGGTGGGAGAAAAGGGCAGGGCCAGTCCGGCCATAAGGCAAGGTAAGAATCTTGCCTCAGGCGGCATGGAGCGGCCAGGTACCAGAGGCGGCAAAAAGCAACCTCTGGTACCTTTAATAGCAGAAATGCAGCTCTTCTAGTGCAGCGAACGCAATAGTGCTCACTGCACTTGCGATGTGGCTCCTCCTCACCCTGCTCCAACGCTACACGAAGCATGGAGCGGGAGGGGGGGCGGCATCAGGGCTGCTACCTCAGGCGGCAGCAGCCCCTGAAACGCGCCTGGAAAAGGGACAAATGTTTCAAGAACTGTAGACTGTACCATTATGAACAGCAGTGCAGTAGTCATTATTGGCAGTTCCAATGATGTAGTTAGCCAGATACAAATGTAGCAGACTGAGAAACTATTGGATCACCAATGCTACTCTGCACAGTGACATAACTAGATGTTACTGGGCCCCAAAGCAAATTAATTTTAGGGCTCCCAACATATTCAAAGGTTGTCCTTATTTACCAATATATGTTGAAATTGTTCATTAATTAGAGCCTTATGGGCACCCTATACCTCCTAGGCCCCCCTGCAGCTGCAGGCTCTGCTTCCTAGTTACGCTCCAGACTATGCCCTTGGCACAAGATCTAGAAGGATCATTGGTCAAGTTGAACCGTATGAGTGAAGATCACTAAGGCTAGGGCCAGACAATGTATTTCATTGCAGAATCTCCGCATGTGGAGAATCCCCAGCCCTTCTGCGCCCCTAGCCTTTTGAACAGCAGGCGGATTTCAGCTTGAAATGCAAAATGCCGCATTTCGGCACAGAAGGTCTGCACCTGAGCGAAAACAATGCTTCAGGGTGCAAGCAGACCAGGAGTGAAATCATAGCGGAAAAACACAGGTAGAAGTCCGCTATTGTCTGGCCCTGGTCTCAATGCTGTCTGTAGAGCCACTAGCAATAACTGCAGCTTTCTTCTGCTGCCCTTCTGTAAATAGATGTTACGAAGCCCTCCACTCCAGAATGCAGCATATTCTTTCCAGCCTCTCCAGTGCCAATGAGTCATAAGCAGATTTAGTATTAACTGTATGATACATCTGCACCCACATTGGCCTTTGGGAAAGTAAAATCTATTCCATTGTACAGAGCAGGCGATCAGTGGGTGTTTCTTGCTAAGCTATTTAAGGGTTTGCTGTAGAGAAATTTGTTCTTCTGCCCCAAGAAGAAAACAAATAAAAAGTCTTGATGTCTCACAAATACATGACTTTGAGATCACACATCCCACTCTCTAAGTATTTATGTACATTCACTTACAAAAGCTGCTCAGTATGAGAGATTAAACAATTGTCTTTCTCCTTCTCTTGGTACAAACGACCCATTGTAGACAGGCAGTAGGTGTAATTGTACACAACGGCAATGGGCAACATAAAAAAGTTGACAAGTGAAATCAGATGTCTGATTAACTGTCTGAACCTTAGAGACACTGGGTGCCATTTATCAAAAGGGTACTGGAGATTCAAATATATTGTAATCAAGATAGAAGAATACTGCAAAGCTTTTATCAGACAGTTTTGAAGGGAAGTGAGTGCTTTATTTCCAGTCACTGTGGATGATGACTTAGAACAGATACAATGAAACCTCTATTTTACATGCCCTGATTTTAAGTTTTCCCTCATTTTACACGTTTTTTTTTGTTTGTTTGTTTGGCCCCACCAATATATAATGTAGAATACGTTTCCCTGATTTTTCATTTTCCTAGATTTTAGTTTCCCAGATTTGACACATTTTTTCCAGTCCTCTGAAAAAAACAAATGTTCTACTGTATTTTACAAATATAAATCCCATTAAAATGAACGGTTTACAAAGTACAGCTGTGAACCAATTGGGTCTCTTGCATCTGGGGCAGAGGGGCTCGGAGGCGGTTAAGCCTGTCGAAGTGGGACCTTGGGGGGGGGCCCTGTACCAGAAGCCCTGAGGGGCCTCGGACCCTCCAGTCCGACACTGTAACTATTTATAAGGTATCTGTAATAAGTGTCCCAAACCCAGAATAAACCCAAAGGTCCTGGCCATAGCTCACCCTCTTATAACTGATGCAGCCAGGTCTTATAGTGAGAGGACCAAGGGGAAATTTCTGAGCAGAATAGGGAACCGAACATGTAGTAGTAACACAGGGAACTGGAAGCGTAGTCAATATTCAGACCGGTCAATGGTCTATACCAATCTGGCAATGTAGTACAAGATCAGGAAACAGAGACGTAGTTGGGGTTACAGGCCGGGGTCAGAACCAACAGTAGCACAGTACAAAATCAGAATTCGAAGAATGATCAGTAAACAGGCAGAGGTCAGTACAGGCAGATGGATGAAGTGGCGGGCGTCCCCTCCAGCCCCCTAGACCCCCTGGTATTCTCACAAAATTGCATGAAAATAGAAAACTCCATAGTAAAACATGACCTGTTTCCAAGAATTCTGTCCGTTTTGCATAGAGTTGGTCTATTTTATTTTTATCATGCAAATAGTCCCTGTGCCAGTCAATGTTCCCTCTAAGCCGTGTGCTCATGTGCAAACACACAAATTTGGAGACCAGCAAAATGCACACATGCGTTTAAAATATGAACACAAAAGAATTTTTTTGAGCACATAGCCAAGAAAGAATGAGGGAACATTGGTCCCAGTGTGACTTGCAGTCTAAGGTCCATATCATAGGCACACTGTGGCCGGTCTCATCAGGAGCCAGGTAACCTGCCTGTATGTTTTTGGAGTGTGGGAAGAAACCAGAGTGTCTAAAGGAAACCCAAACATTCATGGGAAGAACATAATACTTCTTGCAGATAGTGCTCCGGCTAGAATCAAACTAAGACCCCAGTAATTTAGCACCTCCTCTTTACAAATGTTTAATGGGACCAGCTCATAAGTCACCAGCTAGGGCCAGCACCAATATTACAAATTTACCAGCAATGGATTTGCCTGTAAATCTGCAATGCTCTATCAATTCCTCCCTTTCCGCTGCTCATCTTCTAATTCCTCTGACCTGTCTATTTCCCCACCCAGTCCACATATTTTTTCACCTACTTTCCTGTCCAGTGATGTCACTGCCCCTATATGTCATAGCCCCTCCCCCATATGATGTAATGGCCAGCTCCCCAGACCGAAGGCCAGTATTGGCTGGGAGGGAAAGGTGGCAACCCTAATTAAAACAAAGTGTTATAATCAAATCTACTAAACTAGTGTAGAGGATCTGTTTCACAAATGGTTATTTTTTTTCCCCCTAACAGTTATTTATATATTTAATGGTTTATTTGTGAGTTTCTCAACCTAACATTTTTGCAGCTTTAACCAACATACAGTCATATGAAAAGGTTTGGGAACCCCTCTTAATTCTTTGGAGTTTTGTTTATCATTGGTTGAGCTTTCAAAGTAGCAACTTACTTTTAATATATAACATGCCTTATGGAAACAGTAGTATTTCAGCATTGACATAAAGTTTATTGGATTAACAGAAAATATGCAATATGCATCAAATCAAAATTAGACAGCTGCATATATTTGGGCACCCCAACAGATATTACATCAATACTTAGTTGAGCCTCCTTTTGCAAATGTAACAGCCTCTAGATGCCTCCTATAGCCTTTGATGAGTGTCTGGATTATTGATGGCGGTAATTTTGACCATTTGTCCATACGAAATCTCTCCAGTTCAGTTAAATTTGATGGCTGTTGAGCATGGACAGCCTGCTTCAAATCATCCCATAGATTTTCCGTGATATTCAAGTCGGGGGACTGTGACGTCCATTCCAGAATATTGTACTTCTCCCTCTGCATAAATGCCTTTGTATATTTCAAAGTGTGTTTAGGGTCATTGTCTTGTTGGAATATCCAACCCCTGCGTAACTTCAAGTTTATCACTGATGCTTGAACATTATCCTGAAGAATTTGTGGATATTGGGTTGAATTTATCTCACCCTCGACTTTAACAAGGGCCCCAGTCCCTGAACTAGTCAAACAGCCCCACAGCATGATGGAACCTCCTCCAAATTTGACAGTAGGTAGTGGATGTTTTTCTTAGAATGTAGTGTTCTTCTTCCGCCATGCAAAGTGCTTTTTGTTATGACCAAATAACTACATTTTTGTCTCATCAGTCCAAAGCACTTTGTTCCAAAATGACTGTGACTTGTCTAAATGAGCTTTTGCATACAACAAGCGACTCTGTTTGTGGCGTGAGTGCAGAAAGTGCTTCTTTCTCATCACCCTGCCATATAGATGTTCTTTGTGCAAATTGCGCTGAATTGTAGAACGATGTACAGATACACCATCTGCAGCAAGATGTTTTTTCAGATCTTTGGAGGTGATCTTGGGTTGTCTGTAACCACTCTCACAATCCTCTGCATATGCTGCTCCTGTATTTTTCTTGGCCTGCCAGACCTGGGTTTTACAGCAACTGTGCCTGTGGCCTTCCATTTCCTGATTACATTCCTTACAGTTGAAACTGACAGTTTAAACCTCATGAGATAGCTTTTTGTAGCCTTCCCCTAAACCATGATACCGAACAATCTTTCTTTTCAGATCTTTTGAGAGTTGCTTTGAGGATCCCATGCTGTCACTCTTCAGAGGAGAGAAAACAGAAGCACAACTTGCTATTGGCCACCTTAAATACCTTTTCTCATGATTGGACACACCTGTCTATGAAGTTCAAGGCTTAACAAGCTAATCCAACCAATTTTGTGTTGCCAGTAATCAGTATTAAGCAGTTACATGCATTCAAATTAGCAAAATTACTAGGGTGCCCAAATTTTTGCACAGCCAGTTCTTCACATTTGATTTAATTGCATACAACTGAATACTGCTTCACCGAAAATCTTTGTTCAGAAAACACCCAGTACTCAGATGTTGCTGGGAAATGAAAGACATACAACTTATCTTTTTTGTTGAAAGTGGAGTAAATTATTATGCAGGCTGAGAGGGGTTCCCAAACTTGTTCATATGATTATACACATGCTGTGAATCACAGACAGATCTGCTCTAACACCAGAATGAGTCAGTACTTTGCAATGAACTTAGCAGTCATGTTTGGTTGAGAAAGCACAAAAATAAACTAGTTATATTCCAATTTTGTAAAAAAAACAAAAAAACAAAACAAAAAAACCATGAAAAAAAAGGTAAGTATCTGGTTTTTTTTTTTATAAATAATTTTTGAGAGTTCCCCTTAAAGGGATTGTTCACCTTTAAGTTAACTTTTAGTATAATGTAGAGAGTGATATTCTGAGACAATTTACAATTGGTTTTCATTTTTTTAGGGTATTGAGTTATTTAGCTTTTTATTCATCAGCTCTCCAGTTCCAATTTCAGTAATCTTGTTGCTAGGGTCCAAATTAACCTAGCAACCATGCATTGATTTGAATAAGAGACTAGAATATGAATAGGAGAGGCCTGAATAGAGAGACGAGGAATAAAAAGTAGCAATAACAATACATTTGTAGCCTTACAGAGCATTTGTTTTTATGTTGGGTCAGTGACCCCCATTTGAAAGTTCAAAAGAGTCAGAAGAAGAAAGAAAGTTATTTAAAAATTATAAAAAAAAGATGAGGACCAATTTAAACGTTGCTTAGAACTGGCCATCCCGTAACATACTAAAAATGAACTCTAAAGTTTTTTTTCTATCTACATTGTGATCAATCCATGCATTATGGCCTTTTTAATGCTTTACTCTACCAAGCTACATTTTTAGGAATTGTTTAGGAATTTGAGTTTGTATAATACAGTGAAACCTCAATTTTACATTCCTTGATTTTAAGTTTTCCTTAATTTTACATAGTTTTCTGAAGTTCCACAGATATATTATGCATACTATATTTCCCTGCTTTTCTATTTTCATAGATTTTACACCATTTTTTCTGGTCTCCCAAAATGAGAGTTCCACTGTATCTAAAACTAACATCTTGTATTACTCATCTCTATGCCTAACTAAAGCTTTCTAAAGATGCTAAGTCAGAAGTAAATGATGGTGATTCAGTGGTGGCTTCTGAGGTCCCCGGGAAAAGGCTAAAGGATGTCCTGCAAACTTTCAAGATCAATACTAGACCAGATATGCCCTATCACTTTTGGGGGGGGGGGGGAGGGGCCTTGGATTTGTCTGAATCCTAAAGGGCAGATTTATCAAAGTGTGAAATTAGAGTTTACCACTTTCTATTCATTCCTATGACACTTTTAGAAGTGTATTTATCAATGGGTGAAGTGTCCTTATCCCTTTCAGTTTCCAAACCAAATTAGGATTTGGTGAACAAAGGATTTAGGGGTTTAGCCTAATCCAATATTCGCATATTGTAACTGGGTTAATGTATTCAGTTATATCTTCTCTAAAATAGTTCCTAAGAGCGGATTTAATTTCCTTTAATGTAAGAGTGTCTTTCAACACGGACTCATTTAATCTCCATATTCCATTTTTGGGGGAATCCGTGTTTACAGTCAGGACCAGGGAGACGGGGGCATGATTGGTTGAGGAGCGGGTATGTATATCCGCATTCCCTAAGTCACCAAGAAAATGTTGAGACATGAAATGTAATCAGTTCTAGTGTATAAGTTATGCCCAGCTGAGTAGAAGGTGTAATCTTTTTTTGGGGGTTTTAAGAGATGCCAGACCTCTATCAATTGTAGCCGGTGTAACTCTTGTTATGTTACAGATAGTTCCCAGGAATATACTGGATTTACATGTGGAGCATTTAATGTTGGGGTCAAAAGGAACATTTTTAATCGCCTCCAAGTACTAATACACCTTCCATGAAGTTCAGTTGTACCTCTGTTATTCTATGGAATTCTTTGTCTTGATGTTCCTTAGGTAAACACATACTGCTGTGAAAGTAAATATTCGAGAGTCAAGAGTGTCTTTCACAAATACATATCTCCCATCAGGGTCTGTCTTCGCAGAGAGTACTTTAAAATGACAATTTTTCTCATACAAGATGACAGCACCTTTGGTCTTGTATTGTTGGGGTTTGCTGCAATATATCTCTGGATAATATCATTTGACCATTTAGTGATTGTGGAAATCTAAAAATGGGTCTCTTGTATGAAAGTAACTTGCTTTAAAGTGCCTTAATTCTGTGCCGAGTACATTTTTTTTTGTGGGGAGGTAAGTCCATTTGCATTGAGACTTACTATATTCACCTGAGTACGTCTCCTGACAAGTGGGTATTGGTTGTGCATCAGCATGGTGCTATGGTAAGGAGACAGAGATGTAGAGGGGAGGAGATAGGAAAGGAGAGATGGCAGGGGCAAGAGATTGACAGAGAGGAGAAGAAAAGGGGAAAAAAAAGAAAGGGGGATGGGGGGAAGAGTGAGGGGGACATGGGGTAAGAATCTAGAGAATCGTGAAGAAGCAGGGTTTAAAACACATTTTGCCTTAAAAAGAAATGGTGCAGCAAAATAAACTTTTGGCTTCTCTTATTATGCATTATGTAGAAATGTTTTGTTTACATTGTGCCATTATTATTGTCTGCTGAAGATGTACAGAAAAATACTGGTTTTGGAACTGAAAATGGATCAGTGGTTTTTATTATAGTTTCTGATGAATTGTGCTGGAATTTAAGAATTTTAATTTAAAATTAAGGGGCATATTTATCAAGGGTCGAATTGAAAAAACTTCGAAATTCAAAAAGACGAGATTAAGTCATTTTTTTTTTGGTCGAATAGGTCCGTATTTGGCCGAATTTGAATCGTACAAATTGAAGGAAAAGCAAATTTGATCGAATTCAATTTGAAGTTTTTCCCAAAAAGTCCACCAATTGACTCCAAATGGGTTTTAGGAGGTCCCCCATAGGCTAAAACAGCAATTCTGCAGGTTTTAGAAGGCGAATGGTCGAAGTCAAATTTTTTAAGAGACAGTACATAAATAAATTTCGATAATCAAATTTTCAAATTTTTTTCAAATTCAAATCGTATTTGGACTATTCCCTAGTCAAAGTACACAAAAAATAGCTCGAAATTCGAATTCTTTTCATTCGAAAATTCACCTCGTTTCGCTGAAAAAATTATGCCCATAGACTTGTATGGCGGCACGCGACAACATTTTTTTTGACGGCCATAGACTTTAATGGGCGCCTGTGACATTTCGCTCGCAGCAAATTTTTGGCAAAACTAAATGGGTCAAATTCGCCCATCCCTACTCTCTATAGAGGATTATAGAAGTGAATTGATCCATTCAGGTACCAGGCTGAGGGGCATGGAAAATGTTATTAACTAGGTAATGAAGGCTAAATAAAGACAGTCAGATGGTCAGCCCTGTAACTTGTATAGAATAAGTCCATGGGTATTTATAGGACATGACCAGTACTAGCCACACCTCCTCTGATGCCCAATAGCGAGAAACGCATCAGGAGGGAGTGGCTTACACAAGGTAGGCAGACAGGGGGGGAGACATTGCACTGTGGTGTGTTTTTGAATGTATTAACATGAATTTTGTTGTGCATAAAATGCACAATTAAATGTTTTTAGTGAGAAACTGTGCAAGTTTCAAATTTATATTTGTATATAAGTATTTTTAATTTTTAATCAAACTTATGTTTTAAATCAGGGAAATTGGCACAGTGTATAGAGTGGAGGTTATTGATAGGTGAAAATGGATAGGCAGGTAGGTAGAAATTCTAATGCCAGAATAGGATTAGATCAGCATGTGCCTTGATACACAGCCTTGGTTATTACAGTAGTGGCCTTGCTGATTTCAACTGTGCTATACAGACCAATGATATTGGGAATGATGAAGAGCCCTTTGTGAATTTATAACAATGACATGAGCAACGGCAGCACGAGTTGCCAAGTGTTTCAACCACCATCTGCTCCATTCGCTATTGAATTAAATGTATTTGTTCATCAATGCTCATATATTGCACATTTGACTAGAAAAGGGAAAAAAAAAACATGTTTGGTATAAGGAATGCTTTTGCAGAATTAAATCCAAACGTATAAGAATATTTGGACAATGGTCATCAAAACAAAGTTTGCAGGATGTATTAACAACATTTACATTCTACAGCTTCAAAGATTTCATACCATACCATGAACAGGCCCCACACCCTGCTGGCTTCTTTATAGGGGAGTATGGAAGATGAGGATAGGTTGTGGACAACAGCAGCTTAGGCAAGCTGAACTAGTAACTCTCTGATAAAACCTGGGGGGAAACAACAGCAAATTATATACACATTCACATAGTAAATGAAAGCATAGTAGTAATTGTTGCACAGTTAGTTAGTCCTTTGCAAGTTAAGTTCAGTAGCTTTTATTGAAACCTGAAAGATGGGAGGTGCCATAAGTGCCCAAGTGGTGTAGAAGAAGAATGATAGGAAAGTGAAATAGTGTGTCATCCACATTTACATTGACAGGGTAAGTGGCAAGTTTCCTTTTCTCCTTATTTCAGAATTCTAGCCTCATGGCTATGTGTAAGCAAGTCTGGACCACCCTCCTCAAATAATTTAGCACTTATTAAAGGTCAGCCGTTCAGGGCAGTCAAAAGGTCAGGAGTTGAGGCAAAACTGAAACGTGACACTGTCTGCACTGTCCCACAGTTAGATTATCTCTCTGTAAGTTACAAATGTATCTAAGCACCTACTGTAACACTCATCATTGCTAGATATGTGCCATTTACTGTATGTATATTTGAGTTCTTATTTGCATATGAAAAGCTTGTGTGACATACAAAATAACTATAACATTTTGAGTATTTGCGAAGTATTTGTACATAAAGAAAAAGGGGTTTCGCTTAGTAGGAAGGAAAGACTATGCTAAAGGAAAACTATACCCCCCAAACAATGTAGGTCTCTATAAAAAGATATTGAGTAAAACAGCTCATATGTAAAACCCTGCTTCATGTATATAAACCATTTTCATAATAATATACTTTTCTAGAAGTATGTGCCGTTGAGTAATCATAAATAGAAAATTGCCATTTTAAAAAAATAAGGGTCGTCCCCCTGGGATCATAGGATTCACTGGGCACACAAACATACCAAACAAACCATACATGTTAGGTCACATGAGCCAATTAACAGACAGAGTTGTGTCTTTTGCTTCTTCCTGTTACAGTTAGAGTTGTAGTATTTCTGGTCAGGTGATCTCTGAGGCAGCACACACACAGATTCAAAAGGGCAAGATTTACTTAAATATATAGACCAGTTTGGTAAGATTCTTTAATATGCCACTTAATATGATGTAAACCAGGGGTCCCCAACCTTTTTCATCTGTGAGCAACATTCAGATGTAAAAAGAGTTGGGGAGCAACAAAAGCATCTGTTGCTTAAGTGTTCATTTTGGGGGTATAGTTTTCCATTAAAGCTAGTTTCAATAAGACATTACAGACAAATAATTCTACAGAACAGTTTTTTTGTAATAAATGTATTCTTGAGGGACAGTGCTACCATTCTTTGCCAAAACCTTTCAGACACAAGGAAAAAAATAAAGATATCTTGGACACCCTATTCTAATCTATAAGACCCAGGGGATATTCCTATGTGATGCCTTGAATGTTGTCATTTCAGGTTCATGCGGAGACCTGAGGCACAATGCTTAGGATTTGGGGCGCACTGACTGGGTTTTTTTAAGCTCCTATCTATCATTACAGGTGGGTCAGCTAAAAGGGAAAAAGCAACCAAGTAATGACCAGCCTGCAGTCATCCCTGAACCAAGCCGGTTATGGTACAGTGTACTGGGAGTTGGAACAAATTATTGGAACAATAGTTGGAATATGGCAAGTTGATTATAACCAATTTTAAAAATATTTTGCCATGTGTATTTTCTCACCAAACAGCACCCTTTGACTAGTAGTCTAGGACAAATGTCCCCTCCACCCAACATAAATGTGGCTCTTGGCTTTGAATTTGATTTCAAATCTGTTTTCCCAATCCAAATTTGAGGAGATTGTTTTATAGGCTCACTTTATTTGTATAAATATATAAATATTTGCATTGCTTTACTGTGCTCATAGGCAACATCTCTACACACACACACAGAGTGGGAAGTCATGCAGGGGTTAAATATGTATGCTCGTTCTACAGCAACGTTATGACAAACAGTTGAGTGATACCTGGTGTAGTAACTTTGTGACACAAGGTTATGATGTGACCACCAAGACATGCTACAGTAAGACCCCCCACACACCACAAACAAGCTACAGACAGCTGCCATTTATGTCACATAAGTAATTATAGATCCTGTATCTTTAGCTACTGTTCTGTAATGCTAGAATCACACATGCCAATTTAGTTGCAAAGGCTGATTCTACGGAACTTTCTTCTGCCAGTAGCAAGAACTTGCTGAGTATTCACTTGTACTTGCCATAGGCACAACTACAGACTGCCAAAGGGAGGAATAAAAAGCTGTCCTAATTTATACAGCACAGCAAATTGTGGTCTAGAAAAATAAAGGATTAAATGGATTGTTTCATCTTCCAGCATGGTTTTCAGTTTAGTTGGTTTCAGATAGCTCACCAGAAATAAAGACCCTTTTTCAATGACTTTCTGTTTGTGACCATTTTCTAACATTAAAGTGTAAAGTTTGAATTTTCAAGTTCTTATATTTTTCTAAAGCAGCTCTGTGAGCAAGGGGTGGGGTCACCAACTCTGTAACTGTTCCAAATTGATACATTTAGTGGATACATTTCTTGTCTTTGGCTCTGCTAAACAGAATCCCCCATTAAATGGGTTGTTCACCTTTAAATTAACTTTTAGTATGATGTCATATGTGATCTTCTGATACAATCTGCAATTGTTTTTTATTTTGCATTATTTGTGTTTTTGAGTTATTTAGCTTTTTATTCAGCAGCTCCTCAGTTTGCAATTTAATCAATCCGATTGGTAGAGTCCAAAAGACCTTAGAAACCGTGCATTGATTTGAATAAGAGACTGGAATATGAATAGGAGAGGCCTGAATAGAAAGATGAATAATAAAAAGTAGCAATAACAATACATGTGTAGCCTTACATAGCATTTGTTTTTATATGGGGTCAGGGCACCCTATTTGAAATCTGGAAAGGGGCAGAAGAAGAAGGCAAATCATTTAAAAACTATAATAATAATAAAAATGTTGCTTAGAATTACCCATTCTACAACATACTAAAAATTAACTTAAAGGTAAACCACACCTTTAAAGGCGGCTGTTATAATTGATACAATCGTTGCAAATATGCTGCTGAGCAATGTATCAACTAATGTATTAAAATGTAACAGTTCAGAATCTGCACCTGGATTACTGACTGAGCTGCCAGACTGAAACACCAGAGAACGGAACATTAAACACTATAAAACTTTAATTTTGGGAACAAATGGTCAAAAATGAAAAATGTAAAGCACAATCTGAAAACAACTAAAGTGATGAAAGTGTTTGGAAGGTGAACAACCCCCCTTTAAGTCCCTTTGTGTTTTTAAGCTTAAAATATGCTAGAAAACATTACTATAGATACAGTACTTATAAAAGTGATCTTAGTCATATAGCCTCTAATAAAACAATGCTCTCCAGTGATCGGATGAAAACAGAATTTTGAAATGGCTTAAGCACTTTAGCATCTTGGGAAAATTCAGACTTGGGAAAATTCATCAACATCTTTCTGGACTAATTTGGTAAAGCCGATATTAAACAGAATTAAAAGAAATTAAAACCAGTGCAGTTACCAATAGCAACCAATCGCATCTTTGCTATTATTTTCTTTAATTGTACTTTTTAACTGCATAAATGCAATTCAGCAGCTAAATGATCATGTTACCCCCAAAACATGTTTTAAATCCATATTTGGCCAGAGTAATGCAGATAAAACAAACTCTGCAAGAAGACCCTATAAGTGGAGTCTTGATGAGCCATAAACTTCTGTATACAGTAGCTTGCAATATTATGGATTTAGCCATGAACAGTTCTGATGATACTTGGTTACCCTCGTTCCTTTTTGTGTCCATGAATTATGATCAGGTCACTGGAATAGGCACCACTGGGAGACACACTTCTATACACAGCACACCTTGCATCAGCCATAGATACTAAAAAACTAACAGTGACATTTAATTAAAGGTAATATTTGTGCGTCTAGTTGCACATAATAACCAATCAGTTGTTTGCTTTAAAGTAGAGCCCAATATACCCTCTAATACGGCAGGACATGTGGAAACATTGTCAGAAAAGTTATCCTACTATCATTCCAGGCGCATTCATGACTGGAAATATGCATTCATCCCAGTACCTCAGCATATTTTGCTGGTACCTTTCATCCATTGGTTTTGCCCACCCTAGAGGGTTGTCAAAACAAATGTCTTCCAAACTTCAACATCTCCGAATAAAAAGAAAAGTGGTTTATTTACATAACCTTTTAGTTCCACAAAGGAACCTTTGACAAGGAAACCAAAAGTGTGACATGACATAAACACGTAAACCCTACATTCCACCAAAACATGCGGTAGGGAAACAATTGGGGTGTTCCCTCCACCCCCACCCCGTGATGGACAATATAATTAGCTTCCAGTACAACAGATAGATTGCACTTAAGGTCCCAACACACTATATGGGGGTTATTTACTAAAATCTGAATAATCTCATTTCTTTATTAAACAAAGCTCAACAAAACTCTCATCCACGATTCTGCCTTATTTATCAAATCAGGGTGGGGGAAAACGCGATAAAATTGAGTTTTAAAATTGAGGGTTAAAACCCGAATCGTACAATTTTTTCATACTTTTCTCCCGAATTGCTCAATTTTTCTGGGTTATCTCGGAAATTTTTTTAGATTATCGGGCTAAACCCAGCAAAAACCACAGTATCTTTAAATTGGGGTAGGGACATCTCCCATTGACTTATACATGACCTTTACAGGTTTGGAGATGGCAGATTTTCAGATTCAGGCTCTTTGCTGCATCGGGGTATAATAAATCTTGAATAATTTGAGTTTCTTTTTTTCCAAAAAAAACTCAAGTTTTTGCCCAAAAAGCCCAAGCAGAAAAAATTCAAGTTTTAGTAAATAACCCCCTATATGTTAAATGATAGACCAACCCAAGCATCACTAACCCAGTGAGTGGGCAGCTACCTACCTATTTACACCAAGGCATTTCCAAAAGTGACAGGGAAAAACAGTTGAGTAAAAATATTTTATTGATGTAAACCAAAAGGTCAGATCTGTAGAAGCATATTACAGTAATTAAAAAAGGAAAATAATCTGTATCCAAATGCTTGACATGAAAATAAAAAAAGGTATATAAAAAGCATTTTGAACTTACAGTCTTTTCTTACTGCTTTCATTTGAACTATGCCAAAAATAAATAATGTTAAAGTAAAATAAAAACACTAAAAAATGAACACAGGAGAAGCTGGAGACAAGTACGGGAAAAAGGTCAGGAAACCTTAGTGGTGGAACCAGGATGTCACTTGCAAGGGTCAGAGAAGCCATTCCCATCAGTGACGTGTAGAACTGCAGGAATAAATGAACACATTTTAAAGGTGGATTCCATTATGATCTGAATAAAGAATTTTCATCTCAATTGTTCTGGGTCTTCAACACAACCACCCGCAAAAACAAACATTGGATGTGTATACTTTGTCATAGAGTAGCATTTATTCGTCAGATACTTTTGTTACTTGAGTAACTTGTGTTTGCTAGTTACTTTTGAAATGGATTCGATACCTTATTTCACTTTAACACAATCTGTATACCTTTCACTGATCTTGCAAAGCACTGGTATGTGTTTAAATTGGTTGCCATGGTTACACTGGCAGTTTTCGGGGGCAATTAACTGGGGAGGGGGGATTTAAAAGTGTGTATAAGTTGAAGCTCTGTGTAGGACCCTGAAGAAAAGCACAGCAGTGCTTAAAAAGCTGGATCAATAAATCACCTATTTGCACCAGTTCTCGAATGAGTATGATATATTCTTTGGTGTATAAATATCTATCTATCTATCTATCTATCTATATCTATATCTACATACACACACACACATCTGTGTGTGTCCAATGATTGATGGTCATTTCACATATCATCCAAGAAGCATGTGAGGGCCAAGATGATTTAGTAAGGTATGTACTATTACTAAGAGCACTTAATCGCAACGTTTGCTGTGATGTTTGAACATGACTAAAATGCAGAGTCAAAGCAAATTACACTGCAGTGTCCATGTGTAATGTATCGATTTACCTATGTATTAATTCAACTATTACCGTCAACAAGGTAAAAATAGTGCTCTGTTTAAGCTAGATCATTAGTAGGTTTAGGAAAATTCAACAGTCTTTAAAACATTCTCCAATTAATTAATAAAGAAACTGGCCTACAGAGTGTTGTCTCTGCAAGCTTTATAGTAAATAATAATAATGTAGTAAATGATGATGCTTTGTAAATCACTATCAATATCAGTGCTGCTATAAGATGATACGTGACCAATTAATACTTACTGATAGTTTGATCAGATATCCTGGAAGCCTAAACCAAGGCAGATATCTCCTTACAGAAATGCAGAATGGTTTCAGATTGAGAGAATCTTCTGACATATTTGCAGGTGCTGGCAGCAAAGACTTGCTTACTAGAAGGAACACTAACGAAGTGATGATATAAGCCAGCAACAATCCATCCTTCAGCAACAGGGGAAGCATGCTGTTATGTAATGCAGAATTACAGTTAACCTGTATCCATCAGCTAAAACATCTTGAGTAAAAGGTTAATATAATTCAAATAACATCTTACCTAAATGTTGATACCAATAAAAACCATGTAGAGATCCACGGAGCATCATTTATTATTAAGCTGACTGGCCTAAAATGCAAGAAGCAAAGCATGCTAAAGCATCGTTTCTAAATATGAGCAATTCAATGAGTTTTTGAGATTCAATTTTTCTTTTAATAAACAGTCCCACATTTGAGATTCAAGTGATTTTTTATTTTACAAAAAATCCTGAAAATTAGATTTTTTATACCTATACCTCCAAATGTCGTTCATAACCCTATAGTCTATTCATAACTCTACTTGTATGAAAAAGTGCTGTTTTTTCAAGAAAAAACTTACAGGATACTTACAATGCAACTAAAAGTATTGATTTTTCGTGAACTTGAAAGGAATATAAGAAGAATGACAGGGCACAGTTAACCTTGAGAAAGAAAATACGGTAGTTAGTACATAAATATGTAGAAAACGTGTAAGGTCACGTGATGACAGCATTAATTAGGGGCATAGCTCACCATGACCAGTCCCTTACCAGGCTGCCTGGCACATGCATAATGGGCACCAAAGCTGGGTGATACCAACATGCAGTGTACTGAAGATTGCATTTGCACTAAGACAACTGCAGACACACCTGAGAGTAAGGTTATATTCTTTAACCACAAGACATTTATAAAATAAATCATTAAAAAATGTAAACTAGGTGAGCACTTACCAGAGCAAATTTAAATCCCCGAACGGAAGGATGCATTGTTAATTTAATGCATGATGGCAATACGCTTAACAGTGTACAAAGAAAACTAAAGAAAAGAAAATGATACAAATATTTTTATTTTACAATATAAAGAGCTAATACATGGACGTTCTTTGATAATCGTTTCACTTTACAGTTTTGAAATTGGCAGTGAGAATGGAAGATGAATAGTAGAGCCCCTGAATACAACTATACGCACAAAAAATAAGAACAAGAATAAAGTAAAGTCTTTTAGAAGTTTAGAGATATTTAAAGGTGAATTTCATTTTATGTTTTCAAGATAGTAGCAAAGAAACAGCTTGTTATATGAAAATATGCAGTACATATACGAGTTCAAAAACTATGTAAACATGCAGTGCATGTACGAATTCAGAAACTATACAGGAACAGAGTCCTGGATTCAAATTGATGCAAAGAAGCAGAGAAATAGGATTCAGACTATCAAATACCCAAATAGTTATATCTTTGCTAGTGTGCAAGTAGTGATCATGCAACTAAACATTCAGATCTTAGGAATACCGTCATTTTAATGAGAACACTAAAAAGGCAATGTAATAAAAGCTGCTACTAAAAAATCTTTGCGCAACATGAAAGGTGATGACCTGTGCCTCAACCTAATCTGTCCCTTCCCAACTTGGCTTGACTTAAACCAGTGTATTTTAAAACTAAGACCAACCTACCCCCAGGAGAGGGATAAAAGCAATAGATGGCTTTGCATAAAAGCACTGACATCACTAGATATGAAGGCTGTGGAAAAATATTAAGCCCACAACCTGCCTGTGAACGTATTGGTTTGTCAGCCCATATTTTTTGACTGACCCACGCACCACTACAAATGGTGCCTCATGATGATCTTTCTGGCACCACTGCAGCAAACTATGAAAGCCGTTTTTAAACAAATAATGCTAAAACCATCACTGTGCAAGGAATTTTTACCTGAGCTGTAACTGGGATTCAGAAGATAACACTTTCTTTACTTTGAATAGTGTACTTAAACTGCACCAAACATTGGCTACCTTGTCCTGGGGGAAAAAGAAAAAAGAAGGTCAATTTGAATTTAGTGGCTCAATAAAGTAAATAAATAAATTGCTTCCTGCTGTTTATAAACATCTGTTGGAGAGCATGTGACTGAAATATATATATATATATATATATATATATATATATATATATATATATATATATATATATATTTACAAATGAGTGTCCGTACTCCAAGGCTAATAGTTTCAGCAAAGGGAGGGGTGCACGGTAATTTTGTATACACCAATTATTTTCAGACCAGCACTCTCTGTTATAAAAGTTCAATTATTTATTGTTGCATAGTATCAATGCCCGACGTTTCGGTCCCCATTGGAACTTTTTTCAAGGATGATCCTTTTTTTTAAACCTCCTCCAGTTAAGAACACAACTATTACATGGCGCTTAAAGCTGTCTTTGGGGGTTAGAACAAACAGCAGCAACTATGCAGAAATATAACGGCAGCAGAAGTGTGCAAAAGCTTAGTTAGGGCTCATAAATCACCCTTCAGACTATGCATGCAGTACAGCTGCTCTTCTAGCAGTGGGAAGAAAACATAGTGAAGCAAAATGTCAATAAAGCAGCTTAAATCAAAGCTGGCCATCCTGTGGTCTCCACCTGTTGCTCAGCTCCAACTTACAGCAGCAACTAATGCTTTAAATGGCCATTCAATAACTTCCGAAGAGCCACAACTTGGCGACCCTGCTTAAATGGGGTTGCTTTCCGCTTAATCTCAAAGGAAGGCCCTGGCATTGTGAGAGCTGCAGAAAGACCAGAGCCAAAATGCTACTTTCGTATGAAAAAGACCAAATAAAGCACTTCCCCATGCAGAACAGGCAGTGATACCATAAAAGCCGTGAGTGGTACCTATTCTGGTATGGTAGTGGCAGGGTTAAAAATGTAACAAATCAAGAACTGCAAAGACACTAACAGTTGTGCTAGGATCACTTTCAAAATAAAAATCTGTAACCACGGCTATCATGCTCATGAAACTCATCCGTCGCACAGCTGCTGGATTCACAGCTGTGTAGACACACAAACATCAAGACCATTTCTCGCACCAGCAGATGAGCCACCATCCTAGAGGCCGAGCAGCAATACAGATTATGCTCTTTAAATTTGCTGAGGATTACAACATGAACAGAAGGTTTGGCAGCACCAACAAACAAGGCACCTACATCTTGGGTTATACGGGCTTTTAAACTCAACATTTAACTATGTAGACCCCTATTTCACTCTTTCCATCAGATATAAAATACTTCAGCAGTCAAGAACAGAATTCACAAAACATCTCTGATAAACAAATGAGAAAGATAGTTTAAGAGATAAGCACTGGTTTCCTTGATTTTGCCACACTGCATCTTACCAGTAAACAGCCAGCATGGCATAATGGTAAAGTAAAGGACTGAGTCTAGACATTCAATTCATTGACAATACATGCTTACATTGTTTAAAAATGGAGGATTGCCTACCCACTTTTTTTTTTGTATACAGGTATGGGACCTGTTATCCAGAATGCTTGGGACCTGTTATCCAGAATGCTTGGGACCTGGGGCTTTCCAGATAATGGATCTTTCTGTAATTTGGATTGTCATACCTTAACTATAAAACCATTAAACATGAACATTAAATAAACCCAATAGGCTGGTTTAGTTCCAATAAGATTTATTATATCTTCGTTGGGATGAAGTACCATGTGCTGTTGTATTATTATTGAGAAAAAGGAAATCATTAAAAAAAAAAAATTTGATTATTTGGATAAAATGGAGTCTATGGGAGACAACCTTTCGGTAATTGAGAGCTTTCTGGATAACAGGTTTTCGGATAATGGATCCCATACTTGTACCTGTATACACAAATGCATATACCATAAGCAATAATTCAAAGAGAACTCAATAGAGAGCAATGTTGCAGCGCAGTGTGTCTATAAGCATCCAGATATGTGACCATTATAGGGATGGGTTTTTTTGCCTTGTTTCACAGCGGAAATGATACACAGACTTGTATGGCGTTGTGCGTCAAAAAATTTTTTGCTGCGTGTCAAAATTTTTTTGACGCCCATAAACCTTAATGGGTGTCAGCGACATTTTGCCAGCGACGAATTTCTGGTAACACGGATCAAATTCGCCCAAGCCTGACCAACAAAAGCTGCTTTCTAATTGGCTGCTGTAAACTACTGTATGAGTCTGGATTTATATGTGTTACTAAATTTACAGAACAACTCTGGATAAAGACATCTAAACAAGTGAAAGTGTTACTTGTATAAAGGAGCTCTGTAAATAAAGCACACTTGAAAACTATAACTAAAATTACATTAGCATCTAGTGCATTTTGTTTGAACTTTTCCAGGTGAAAGAATAAAACATATTGCCGTTCCACCCTGCTTTCATGTACACATTAAGGGACAAATATATCAAAATGTGAGATTAGAGCTAACCACAAAAACCCACACCTACTTCCTATTCATTCCTATAGAACTTTGGAAAGCATATTTATTAACGGGGAAAAGTTACAGTTCGCCATTTGATAAATACGCTTCCAAAATTCCCATAGGAATGAATAGAAAGTGGTTGAGGTTTTTTGTGGTTCGCTCTAATCTCACATTTTGATAAATCTGCCCCTAAAATTGTCATTTGTTTACTTCTAAATGAACTGAAAACTGTAAATGTATTGAGACAAAATAATATTTTAAGGTTAACTTCATGTTATACAACTCCTAATTAAATGCAAGGATAACATATCATGCCCTTATACCTGAATAATATCTTAAATAATATTTTAAACTAGGTCTGTTACTACCCCTTCATAACCAGGGTAAGAATCCACTGCTATAAAGTAATCTTGGACTTTGAATAATGCTACTTTTTATCCAAAGCAGAAATGTTCAATCTTTATATTGTTATTTAAAAAAAAAAACAAAACAGCATTTAACAGACTATGTAGTGTGCTGATACGTTTATTGAAAACTCAGCAAATATTTCAGGGGTGACCCCCCACTTCCTGTAGTGCCCTTAAGGTCACCCCAAAAGATTTGCAGAGATTTCAGCAAGCTAAGCAACATCACATTGCTACTAATGGCGATACTAACTAGTGTTAATTCAGCTCTTCAGGCAGCGGCCACCATTACTGAGCACCCCATCTAGAGGAGAGTGCTTTGCGGACATATTTACTTGTGCTCCATTATAACTCAGACAATGAGATGAAATATCTGTATTGAGTTCTGTTGCAGCTATAAAATGCAGAAGAATCTGTACACTAAAAGTCATGACAATGAGCATAATGCTCCCCTTGAGTTTATCTGAGGAAAAATACAGTAGGGCTGAATGAATCTTGTACAACATAATAATAAGAACACATATACAGCTTAAAAATAGCATTTAATACGAATATTTCCATTTAATGGCTCCTAGAGATTTAATTACCTATTATCTAATAATTATACGATTACGTTTTGTAGGGAAGTATGGCATCTTGGGCTTCACAACAGCTGAGTACAGTATGCCTTGCTTATTCATTAGCATTCCCTTTGCAGTTCTAAAAAGAGAAGGCTGCATCTCAGCCAGTTTTTGGAGATGAGCGAAATTACAAATCAATTTCTCAAAATTAATTGCAACACTAAAGCAGCAAAATGATTTCTATAAAAATAATCATGACTTTAAAAAGGCAAACAATTAGCATAGTACATTACAGTGCTAAGAAAAGAGGACATATTATCGCTGATACTTTTATGATCCCATTCTGGCATGGCAGCTTACTATGGAATCTGTTAGAGTGGAAAAATGTATGACTGAAGCATGGTTTTAATGATGCAATAAGTATAATATCTTGGCAAATGCCTCGGAGCTAGGGGTTAAATACAGAATAGAACACTGGCAAGGAGAAACTGTTGAACAGACCAGCTCCAGTTACAAGCCCTGTGTTTGCATGTGTTGAAACTGCATAAGAAATCCCTAAAGGTCACTGGCAATGGATTCCAATACATCTGAAAAATAGCAGAGACCATTTCAGTACCTCAAAGAGTCCACGGCCAACAGGGAAAAGTCTTCTAAGGACTTGAAGCATTTGTCCAGTTTCTGTCAAGAAAGGAATCCAGCAAAGAGCAAAGGAAGCAATTACGGTAACGCCAATCTTAAATAACAAGAATAAGCTGCAAAAAAGAAGCAAAGTAGAAAACTCAGAACATCAAACAAGATGGATTTTTCTGACACTAATTATCTTGAGACTTGACTAAAGATAAAGACAAAGCTGACAACCTATGGTACTGTGACAACTTAAAATGATTAAAGAATGAGGTTTACTTTCTCTGTGTCAACTTAAGTGTCTCTTTAACAGCCTCCACCACACAATGTTTTCTAAGATAACAAAGGACTAGAATTACAAATGGACTTAAAGTTTTTGTACAATTTCATTAACAGGGCTGGTCAGCTGACAGACATTAAAGGTGTTTGTCAAATAACATGTGTCTGTCAAAAACATATGTGGAAAAAAACAACCTATTTCCTGTACTTCTAACAAGGCCATAGATTAATCATCTATAACAATATATTCCGTTTTACTGGCATGCTTCCACAAGATATTAATGGAATTCAATGATATATGGCAAGTTTGAAGTCTTTCATGAAAATGGCACATTGAGGGGCAGAATTATTAAGGTTTTCCTTTGTGTTTTCCATGGTCAAAAATAAATTTTTCGGGTTTAAAAAAAAAAATCTAAATGTTTCGAGATTTTTTATGCTCCGACCCTAGAAATAGCTCAAATCCAAAAATAAACCATCTAAAACCTGTCGAGGTCATGTAGAAGTTAATGGCAGAGATCCCTTGAACCAATTGAAGATGTTAATAGCCTCCATGATGTTCAAGTTTTTTTGCTGGGTTTCGCTAAAAACTATTTCCTGCCTATTTTCTTTCCTACCTATTTCACTTCTAATAAGGCCATAGATTAATCACCTAAAACAATATACTCAGATTTACAGGCATGCCTCCACAAGATATTGGAATCCAATGGCAAGTTTGAAGTCCTCCATGAAAATGGTACATTAATGGCCTTATTTATCAAAGTCCAAACTTTTTTAATGAAAAAAGTCAGACCAAACTAGAATCCATGATTGGACCTTATTTATTATTTAAAAAAAATCACAATTTTATCATATCAGAGACAAACACAAAAAAAATCGAGTGAAAATTTAAATAGTTTTTGGGCTATTTCCAGTGCAGATCACAGAAACTTCCAAATAGGATAGGGACCTCTCCCACTGACTTATATACAACCTCGGTAGGTCTGAGATCCCGGATTTTCAGCACTTTTTCCATCCCCTTTGTTTAATAAATCTTAATTTTTTTCCCCCCACTAACAATTCAAATTTTATAGCTAAAAAAAACAAAACACATTTTTCGAGTTTTTGGCATTTGGACTTTAATAAATAACCCCCTGAGTGAAAGGTGTACTTACCCCCTGCCTGTAATGCCCCTTTTTAAGCATTTTCCAAACAGATAGCAGAAGAATGGCAGAGAGTGGTAAAGTTCCATTTGTTTGTAGTTTAGCGCAAAGCTAAATGCTAATGATCCCAGCAGGTCCCATTCAAATGAAAGTGCAATGACTCCCCATAGTGCAAAGCCAAGGCTTACAGAGTTGTATGTGTGTCTGTGTTAAGGACAGTACAGATTGTGCCACAAGTAGGCATTCTCTATTATCGTCATCATTGCAATATTTGAGGTAAGGCGATACAAAGTACATAAGCATGAGTATCGAAATGGAACTTCTAAGATGAAGTTAGAGCCCTTAAGAATTGTCTTTTTTTTTTTACATAGTTAAAAGGTAATCAAAAACATGATTACTTGCAAGTAAAACTATTTTACATTACCCATCTGACCCCCCATGTTCCTCTCTGAGGGGGCTGCCATATTTGAGCTTCAACAGACTGTTAGCATTAGAAACTCTGACATGTTGAGAAGGGACAGTCAGGTTGGCAAAACAGTCAGATTTAGGAACCTCAAGTAACAATTACTTACAAAAGTATACCTATCAGTGAAAAACCATCAACATGAGCTATAGGTAACTTTTGATGTATATTAATATTTTGAATAATAGTCCGTAACAGTGTAGAGATTAGTGATATGCAGGTCGAAATATATTTGACCCACACCAGACCAGATTTATATACCGGTACTTGCCCTGCCTTCTCTGCTGTCAGTGGAGCTTGAGTATGTAAACAAGCACCACATTGTCACTTGTTAAATCAATATCTATGGCCTTCTATGATACTTGCTATCCCAAAACAATCATTTTTCTAGGAAAATATTAAATATTTATAATTATCCAAGAGATCGAACTGGTCTATCCATTTGATTTGATCGGCCAATCAATTGGATTGGATTAATGCCTAAAAGTTCAAATATCTGAGAATCCATTTGGAAACATACCTAAATCAATAAATTAGCCACATAGTATTCTCCTGTCTAGATGCTGGCAAACATAAACGTAAACTTATCATTTAAAAGTAATTATTGTACACTGGTTTTAATATATTGTGACAACATTTTCAGATTAATAGGTCTAAAAATGGGAGCAGCTCCACACTTTTTGACAGAACCTGTAATTTGTAGGCCTGTGGTTGCATAACTTCTTCGGTTAAAGCCAAATTGATGTATCAGCCATTTAGTCAGAACCCCAAGACCTTTTATCTGGTATTTAAAGGAGAAGTAAAGCTTTACTAAAGAAGTAGCTAGAAATGTTGTACATGATGTTTTGGGCTTCTGTACCAGTCCAAGGCAACCACAAACCTTTAGCAGTAAAGATGTGTCTCCAAATATACCCCAATAGCTCCCCATCTTCTTTTCTACTGATTCACTGCACATGCTCTGTGCTGCTGTCACTTACTGAGCTTAGGGACCAACTCATAATGTACAGTACACACAGAATATAAATGTCACAATATAAGGCTTAGTAACTCATACAGATAATTACTACATGACAGCACAGAAACCAGTGCAACTAGTATCAGAATTTAGTAATCAGCCCTGTAGCATCAGCTTAGATTACAGGCCAAGCTCATATTTTCCTTGAAAATTAGCAACAACCCCTAAGCTTAGCTTCTCAACAGCTACTCAGAACCCACTGAGCATGAGTGTTGCAGCCACTTTTTCAAGATGGTGACCCCCTGTGACAAGTTTGAAGTTCTGGATCATTGCTGCTGTTGAGAAGCTGAAACATTAAGCTGGTGCAATAAGGCCAATATATAAAATATGGCAGTTGTAGCCATATTCATTTTTAGGGTTTAGTTCTCCTTTACGAGGTAATGAGACAGCTAATAGATAGTATTATTTATCTCTAAATGGCCTTATGGCTAAACCCCCCCACCACCACCACTGGCCTTAGCATCCCAAGGGGGGGGGGGGTAGCCTCACAGTCTGGGTCCACATCGATGGACTATTCAGAACAACATTTCTTGAACTGTATAAAAGCCTAAAAGCTGAGAGAAAACTGCAACTGCAGTCATTGGCCTTGTGTTTCTCAGCGCAGGCGACATAACAGTTCTTGTAAACATTTTACTCTTAAAATAAAATATAATACTTAGAATTAGTAGCCCTGAAATAATGCAGTAATTATTAATTAGATGAGAAAAAAACTAGAATTAAGGGGGTTATTCAACAAAAGTTGAGTTTGTGAGGTTTTTTTATACCGTGAATAAACTCACAAACTTCTTTATGAAAAAACTCGAATGTAAACAACTTGTATCTGTGTAATCGGAGTGAAAAACCTGAATACTCAATCACGTTTTCACTCAAATTTATATTTTATAATCATGTTTTCGAGTGAAAGCCACCGAAAAAAACCTGAACATGAAAGCTACATCTTCAAATGGTTTAAGGGACCTCTGCCATTGACTTCTACATGGTAGACATGTTGACTGGTTTTAGCTGAAGTATTTTCAGATCTGAGCTATTTCCAGCTTTGGGGTATAATAAAACTCAAAAAACTTGAGTTTTTTTTCTAAACCCCCAAAATTTGAGTTTTTAATGAAAACTACCCTTGAAAGCTCTAATTTTTCAGGTAAACACAACTCGAACTTTAATCTATAACCCCCATTATTGCTCAGCATTTCTAAGGACAAAGGTATTGCAGGGCACGGATTGTGAATATAGACTATAGCTACCGGTATTTATGCTTCTTAAACTCTGTTTTGCAATAACTGTAAAAAAATAAACTGTCAGAATAAAGTTTGGCAATTAAATGTATACTATAGTTTAAAAAAATTAAGATGAAAAAACGTAACAGGACAGTTAGGGGCACATTTATTAAAGAAGAACTAACCCTAAAAATGCAATGTTCTATATAATGAACTTATTGTACCAGCCTAACGTTTCAGCTTCTCAATAGCAGCAATGATCCAGGACTTCAAACTTGTCAGGGTCACCATCTTGGAAAGTGTCTGTGACACTCACATGCTCAGTGGGCTCTGAGCAGCTTTTGAGAAGCTAAGCTTAGGGTTTGTTGCAAATTATCAAGTAGAAAATTATTTTGGATTGTCATATAAGCGGATACTACAGGGCTGATTTAAATTAAATCCATATTAATTACTAATCAACCTTATATTGTGACGTTTATATTCTATGTGCACTGTATATTGTGAGTTGGTCCCTAAGCTCAGTAAGTGACAGCAGCATGGAGCATGTGCAGTGAATCAGCAGAAAAGAAGCTGGGGAGTTACTGGGGCATATTTGGAGGCACAGATCTTCCCTGCTAAAGAGCTTTGGTTGTCTGGGGCTGGTACCGAAGCCCAAGACATAATGTACAATATTTCTAGCCAACTTTTTAAGTTTAACTTTCCTTGTCCTTTAAAGGTTGCGTTGTTTATTCCACAAACAAATTTAGTTTGAGGTATTTTTTCAGTCAAAACTCGAATCTGCTGGTTAAAAAAAAAAAATGAATATACACCATCTAAAACCTGTCAAGGTCACGTAGATGTCAATGACAGGGGTCCCTTGAACCATTTGAAAATGTTAAGAGCCTTCATGAGGTTTGAGGTTTTTTTTGGTGGGTTTCGCTAGAAACTCGATCAAATTGAGCGAATCAAGTTTTTTCCCCCGGTCAATTTGAGTTTTAAAGGTTGTTCAACATGAATTCACCAATTCGAGTTTTTTTTTTAACCCCCATAATGAAAACATGTATTCTAAGGTAGAGGAAGTTGATTACCAGGTTAGCCTACAGAAGCAATTATACACAAGTAATTCCAAGGCAAAAAAACATTGCAGTAATAAGAGATAATATAGGTAAATATTTAGAAAGGATACTGAAAATGTCCATAGTCTATAAGGATCAATCCTGGGTAAAGCAAAATACAGCATAAGGAGGAAATCTGAAAAGGAAATGTGATCACATCACACATTGTGTGCTATGGTTTATGATTTTGTTTGCCGTCCAAAAATTTTAGTACAATACAGATTTCTAAAGTATCAGTGATTGACACTATTATGCCTGAAGGAGTACTGTTATATAATTTATTGCTATGATAGCTTCCCCACACTATGCAACATCCCGATTTCTTTGTATTATAAAACTCAATAAAGATCTAGTTCAACAAATATAAGATACCTTACTATAACGGTTTATCATTCAGTGCTATGGTAGCATACCCAGATATATACTCTTCTGCAGTCTCTAATGTGTGTGAGCCATAAAACTTTGCTGGCTCATTAAAATTTATTATTAATTAGAATTTTTATTACAACCCCCTTCTAAAATGTGACCAGGATACCAAATAAGGATAAGTTGGTCAAGTGAAACACTTACTCTTTTTTTTGAAGATACTTCTCTCGTACAAAAACAGTAGACAATAACGGCAGGGATGTAAATGATCAAATCGGCTACTAAAACTACAAGACAAAGATGTAATTCAGCATTAATTTAGTGTTAACACAGCAATAACAGATTACAATGCATTGCTGACGGCTGTTAACAAATTGCAGTCTAATTAGTGTTTATGATACCAAAGAAACAAAAAACTTCTTTTATTTTTTTTCTTCATGTCTAATGTGACCAGTAATAGCTTTTTAACTAATTGTAGTTGCCTCCTGATGGTAGCAAAAAACCCCAAAAACATTGGCTCCAGATGCAGCATATGTAGTTTCAAATGCAGGATAAATGAATGTGCCCCTCTGAGCAGTGTTTAGCTTTGTCGTGCAGGAGACTATGGAGTTCATTCTTGGGTAGATTTCAGTTGATCTAGCCTGGACCTAACTGGCTTACCAATGTGCCCAGTGACTGGGCTTCTTTTTAAATAGAAAAATTAATGCATGATGCAAAATACAAGAACATTGCATGTAAGAATGGGCCACCTATATCACACCTAAACAATGAGCAATGGTGATACATCTGACCTCAAAAGCCTTTAAGCTGTTATTGGGGGACTGGACACTTAACCAAATGCCTATTTGCACTTTTTTGAATATTGCTTTCCAACATAAAATGAGAAATTGATTCTTAGATTCAGTGTGCTTCTAAATGAATATATCACAAAAAAGGATTCTGATTATTGGTCGAGGGTAGGAAAACAGACGTTTGGAACAAGAACTGTGCTCTTTCTCAAGGATAAACCTTGAGAAAGAGCACAGTTGGGGGCAGATTAATCAGAGGTCGAGGTGAATTTTCAAATAGTCCAAATTCGAATTGAATTTGAAAAAAAATTCAAAAATTGTGCCGTCTCTTTAAAAATTCGACTTCGACCATTCACCATCTAAAACCTGCCGAATTGCTGTTTTAGCCTATGGGGGACCTCCTAGAACCTAGAACATTTGGAGTCAATTGGTGGACTTTGAAAAATTGAAGGTTTTTGGGAAAACTTTGAATCGAATTTGATCGAATGCGATATTCCTTCGATTCGTACGATACGAATTTGCCCGAATACGGACCTATTCTAACGTAAACTGACCTATTCAACATAAAAAAAAAAACTTCAACTTATTTTCGGTTGGTCTTTCTGAATTCTAATTTCAATGTTTTTTTCAATTCGAAATTCGACCCCTGATAAATATGCCCCTTGGTGTTCCAAACGTCTGATTTTTTCAATAAATCTTGATTTTTTCACAAGTATTGCGATAAGTGTGGTACTATTTTACTTTATTTACCAGCACCCGGGCAAGATGCTAAACATGTTTAGGGTGTGCTCCTCCATGTTTTTCTATAGCTAGATATATTTCTATATCTATCTATCTATCTATCTATCTATCTATCTATGTCTATATATATATATATATATATATATATATATATATATATATATATATATATCTATATCTATATGTCTATATCTCTATGTCTATATGTCTATATCTATATGTCTATATCTATATGTCTATATATATCAATTATCAGCAGACCAGCACTCCCTTTAAAAACGTAATATTTTATTGTTGTAGTATCAAATGCTATATATATATATATATATATATATATATATATATATATATATATATATATATATATATATATATATATATATATATATAAAACCAAAGGAATGGTGCACTCCGTAGACAAAATTAATACCTGGGTGCCAGCATGGGAAATAAGCGGTGAAAAAGGATTGCGGCACTCACAGGGTTTTAGTGAAAAAACAAAAAATGTTTTATTATTAAGCCTCAACGTTTCGATCCCCCACAGGGATCTTCGTCAGGAGCAAAATGTTTGTTTGTTTTTGCTCCTGACGAAGATCCCTGTGGGGGATCAAAATGTTGAGGCTTAATAATAAAACATTGACAATGTTCTGTCTATATCAAGGCCCAGAGGCTTTTAATTTGGTTCTTAAAATCACTTAATCAAAGTAAAAGAAGTTGAAAGAAAAGTTTTAATTAATTGGTTCAAGTATTTTGCCAACATGCCCTTTAAAAAGCATACCAGTTGTCCGCATAAAGAGCTTGTGCTGGAAAGACTCATAGCCTTGGGATGTGTTCAGGGCCACCCAGTCTGGATTTAGTAGATGAGCACTTTAAAGGATAAAAAAAAACAGCAAACTCAGATTATCCCAAAGAGAATCATGAGACCAACATACTTATTTCGGTACTGTGGTACAACCGAGTCTATGGGGCAAATTCACTAAGTCGCGAAGCGCCGAACGCTAGCGTTAATTCGCTAGCGTTTGGCATTTTCACTACTGCGCAAATTCACTAACGAACGCTGGCGTAGTTTCGCTAGTGTTACTTCGCAACCTTACGCCAGGCGAATTTTCGCTAGCGACGAAACTACGCAAATTCACTAACTTGCGCAGTGTACTGAACGCTACCTTTTACGCTAGACTTCCTTCGCCACCTCAGACCTGGCGAAGCGCAATAGAGTAGATAGGGATTGTTTAAAAAAAAGTCAATTTTTTTTCTAAGTCCCAAAAAACGCTGGCGTGTTTTCTACATGATGGGTGATAGGCTGAAAAAGATCAAAAATTTTTTGGGGCTCCCCTTCCTCCCCCCTACATTTCCTGACTCATGGCAACTTACCTAGACAGTGGGCACATGTGTAGGGCAAAATAAAATTTTTATTTGCTGATTTGAAGGCTTCTAGGCATTTGTAGTGCAGATACGTGTTCCTCCATTGAAATTTGAATTTCGCGCCATATGCAAATTAGCCTTCGCTAGCGTAACTTCGCTTTATATAGCGAATCAACGCTAGCGCAACTTCACAACCTTACGCTACCCCTGTGCGCAACTTCGCATCTTAGTGAATTTGCTCCTATGTGTGTATACAACGGAAATAATTAAGAGTTATTTGTTTTAATTTAGATGCCTGTAAAATATAAAATCCTAATTGTGTTACATAGGAAGTAAGATAATCAGATTCTATTACCTACTTTCTGTGCAGTAGACTAATGATGTAATGCAAGGCTAATCACAGTACTATGCCAGATAAAATATATGATTGGTGGCAGGGCTGCAGCAGTCCAACAGTGCCTCAAAACCGCCATGTGAACTGTTCACCTAAAACTATGACTAACATTTACAATAACATGTAAGTTAAGTATGGTTGAAAAAAGACCAAAGTTCATGAAGTTCAACCTCTCCAAACAATACACACTCTCTCCAAGGTTTGTACTAATCACAATAGCATTTGATATTATTCTCAAAATATCATTCAAATCACTCTTAAAGGCATTAATATAATCTGCCATTACAAAGCTATACAGCAAAAAAAATTTCATTGAACTGGATTGTGAATAAATCTGCCCCTTAAGCTGGCCATAGACGCAAAGATCCGATCTTACGAATCAACGTACGATCGGACTTTCCCATCTCCCGACCCTCCACTAACCATTCAGATCAAAGTCTTTACCATTCCGATCAAATAAGAACAGATCAGCCAATGTTCTGCCCCTGACAGCAATCGTACGATACTTATGTCTCACAACACTAGTGACAGTCTCCCTCTGAAAATCGTACGATCGGCAATACACGCAGAGATATTATCGGCAGGCGACAGAAATTTTCTAACCTGTCCGATCGACCAAACGACCGATCTCCGACGGACGAAAAATGTCGGGACTCTCCACACCTGGTCCGAAAATCGTACGAATCCACGATTCGTACGATCGGATCTTTGCGTCTATGGCCAGCTTTAGCATGTATTTACTCATTTGCACTGTTTTAAACTTGGGGCATGTTTTTCAAGAAGAGAAGAGCAGGTTCTTCATGCTGTTCTACAAAAAAACATTTAATGATTTTTTATTATAAAAAAAAGATCCTTACTTTTACTATTATACATGTCCTCTGAAAAATGTTCTTGGACTTAGGAATTCCCTTCAACCCATGTGTACACACACACATATATATGATTTTCTTTCAGATAGTTGTTAACTTACATGTGCCCACAAAGAAAGCTGTGGTATGCAGTCAAAGGTGGATAATCAAGACCCCAGTACTGCAGATTGTTGTCTGTAGAATTAAAATACCTATGATGCAAAAATACATACTGTTATAAATATGAAACGAAGTGTTGCATTCAATGAATGCAATAAAAGGAAACAATAGAAATATTTCTTAAAAATATATAAAAATATAATAATGGCTTGTGATTTAATGCAGAAACCTACAGCTGTTGGTATGTGATCCTGTCGAGCCCTATGTAAGTAACGTTTAACTGATGTGCTTTTTGGCTGCACTAATAATGCAATACTTGATATGAACTTAACGCGTTTAAATTCATGCTAATGGCAAAACAGTCATACCGGGTCTTTAAATATTTGGATTTTAGTAAACTTATGTCATGGTACATACCTCTAATATAAACAATCACAGGTCCCATCATTCTGGCTAATAGATCCCACCAGAGAGCTCTGATTTCCAGGAAGATAGATTTAATTTAATGAAAATAATTAAAAAATTCTCTGTAATAATACATCTTGATCCTAACTATGCTGCGTGAATCCATATTGGTGACAAAACAATTCTACTGGGTTTATTTAATGTTTAACTGAGCAGACTTAAGGTATGGTGATCCAAATTACAGAAGACTCCATTTTCCAGAAAACCCCAGGTTCCAAGCATTTTATGTAATAGATCCTTGTACCGTCATAGTAAGGGGCAGCTATTTGACGTTCTTCAAATGGGTTATGATGGCAGGTTTCCTTTTCCTATTTTTCCTTTTTTTTTTTTTTTTTTTTTTTTACAGAGTTGGGGCACTAAACTGTGTAGTGATACATCTATGGAAAAACTTGGCAAAGGGGATACCAACCTTAGCAAAAAAGCAAAAACTGTCCATTCAATAGAAATTTATTTTTTGTACATTTTTTTTTTGAAAAGAACATTTATACATTTATAAAAAGAACATGTTCAGTCATAAAAGGGCAGGTTTCTTTCCTTCTCCATTCTATGCACAAATAATTAATATCTATTCTTTTCAGCAACTGGTCAACGTTTAACATTTTAGTTAGACTGTGGGCTGGAGTTTTATTGCTTTGAGCAACTGGCCATAGCTACAACATTGTACCCCAATATTGATTCTAGCTGCCATTTAGCCTTTTCTTTAAGTATTTCTTCAAAGTCAGATAATCAGAAGGGACTTTATAAGCTTCCTTGTCTTGCTTTCTTTAAAAGGGGCAAGTGAAAAATATATGAGTGTATACCACTGCAATGGTCTTCAAAGCATTATTTCTAGTACAGGTATGGGACCTGTTATCCAGAATGCTCAGGATCTGGGGTTTTTCGGATAACAAATCTTTCTGTAATTTGTCATTTTCTGTAATCTTCATACATTAAGTCTACTAAAAAATCATGTAGACATCAAACAAACTCAATAGGCTGGTTTTGCCTCCAATAAGGATTAATTATATCTTAGTTTGGATCAAGTACAGGTTACTGTTTTATTATTACAGGGAAAATGTAATTCATTTTTAAAAATGTGGATTATTTGGATAGAATGGAGTCTATGGGAGACGGCCATTCCATAATTCGGTGCTTTCTGGATAACGCGTTTCCGGATAATGGATCCGGATTCATAGAGGACATTATGAGCCCAAGTCACAATCTAGTCATTTAAAATGAGGGTCACTTACAGGTAAACTTACAGCTCAGAGGGTTATTAGAAGAGAAAATAGTAAGGTTTAGACCAGTGACACACTGGGTTATTCTTAAACTAGAACAACATATTCGGAAAACCAATGGATGCAGTTTAGCAGTAAATTTAAGGAACTGAAATTGTGTCTGATAGAAGCAGCTTGGGAAGACTAAAGAATGTATGCACCCTGATGTGTTCACCTGCCTGCAGTAAAACTAGAGCACTGGCCTAACTATGGTAACTCAGGGGTGGTCTCAAAGAAAAAAACCTTAAGTGAAACCCTTAAAAGTGTTTTAAGTATAAATTTAAATTCACTTTAGTAGAACACACTCTTTATAGCCACCTTTTAATTGGTCTACATTTGTTTTGGTGCAGAAATGAATCGTTCCAACATGGATAATAATGGTTTGAATTATTTTCCACGAAACGTGATATGCATTGTGGTGCAAAGGTTCAGACAGTTGACATTGCTTAGCGCTGCAGCTCAAAGTATTTGAATACAGTCTGCCAAATTGACGCAGGATATCAGCTATGACAAATGTATTAATCCATTAAAAAAAATTCCTGACAGTCAGGAACACATGAGACTGCTGGGAAGGCTTCATGATTCCTTAGTTAGATATTTCATAAATTAATACCTAAATGAACTGCAGCATGCATTTGCTGTCTGATTGTGACTGAATCACAACAGAGTACATAAGTGAATTTCATATGAAGTTATAAGTGTATCCTTCACCTACAGTGACTTGTGATCCACAAGTTTATCTGTAAATCTAATTGCTATTGAAAGAAGTATTGTTTGTCCCTTTCTATAAACTGCTGGTTCTTACTTATTAAACATGTAGCAGACCTGTGAAGCAAGCAAGGAATTTTGGAAACTAAAGTCTTGCCCGGAGGAGTGCTGGTTTCTGCTACACTCTCACAAGGGACAAACAACTACTATGGGTAATTTACTTACTGCACTGCAGTGGACTGAGGTTTCTAAGGCAAACACCATTTTTTCTTCGCACAATGCAGCATGTTTTCCCATTACTCCATCATTATTACAGTCGAGGAACTGGGATTAAAATCGTTGCTGCACTCACACTTAGATGCAAGTCCCCTACTGCGTTGAGCAGCATTTTCATTATACAGGTATAGGACCGGTTAACCAGAAAGCTCGGGACCTAGGGTTTTTATGATAAGGGGGTCTTTCCTTATTTGGATTTCTATATTTTAAGTCTCCTAAAATATAATTTAAACATAAAACAAACCCGATTGTAATGTTCTGCCTTAAATAAGGATTAATTATATCTTTGTTGTGATCAAGAAAAAGGTACTGTTTTATTATTAGAGGGGGGAAAAATTTATTTACTTAAAATGAGTCTATGGGAGATCGCCTTTCCGTAATGTGTTGCTTTCTGGATAAAGGGTTTCCAGATAACGAATCCCATACATGTAGACATAAAAACGACTCCTTTTTTGTAAAGTATTTTATGATCAGGTAGAGTTACCCTTTAATAAAAATATTAATATATTTCCAGTGTTCTCCCCAGACTGGTGTGGGTGGGTGCATCACCTGGCTGATTTCCTTTGCTGCCCAGCTCCTTTCTGTCCGCACTACACCCCCACATTGAGTGTATAGTAAAAGTTGACATACCGAAGCTGATAGGACTGTACACTGTGTTTGTTGAAGCACACAGTCCTACTGGAATTTTTAAAAACAGCTACTTTAGTGCGGGAGGCACTTTATATTTTAACTCCTGCACCTGGGCCAGCAGTTTTATTTTTCTGGGGAGAAAACTGTATTTCAATTGTGATTAAGGCAACAATGTTCTTTGCCAGAATATGAATTGTACACATAAAAAGACTACATACCATTGTTTAACTGGTAGGCTGAAAGTTATTTCCTGCCAGTGCCTCTGGGCTTCATAATCTCCAAACATTGGTGGTTTATGGGCTCCTATAAAGCAGAATGTTAAAGGAGACATATAGAATAAATGAAAAAACCCTAATTCTGTAGGCAATTTTGAGTAATATATGGTGTAGTGATGTGCGGGCCGGCCCGATACCCGCGGGACCTGCAGGTCGGTCGTTCGGGTTTGGGCCGACCCTGCACCCCCCTTTGCAGGTTCGAGCTCTTCCTCCTGCTCTCCGTGGCCGCCACCTTCAACTGCTGGCTTCATGCTTTATAGCCGCATGCCTGCCCTTTTGCGATGTCATTGGCGGGCAGGTCGGCGCGGCTCTATAAAGGGAAGCCGGAAGTCGGGCTGTCGAGGGTGGAGGATCGGGGAGAAACCGACCCGCACATCACTAATATGGTGTTGCTTTTACATGGTGCTAAAAATTAATATCTTTAAAAAGAGCCGTTATTAGAGCTCCCTATAGATGTTCACTGGTCCCTGTTTCTAATGAGAGCTGGGCGTGTCCTAACAGTCCCTGCCAGAAGCACAGTAGGAGGGGGACAGCCAATTACAGCCCTGCAGTCACACAAGCAAAGACAGGCTTCAGTTCCCTATCAGGTCCTGCTAGCTGCTACATGTCCTACATTGCAGTGAGCCGAGTGCCGCCGGCTCCCCTGCACAGCCTGGGAATTCAGGGAGCAGGAAGTGGAAGAGAAGTGAGGTATTATTAGGGCTTTTGCAGAAATTTTCAATAAATCAGCATGAAACACTACTTTTTTAAGCACAATTCTTTTATATCTAAATGACTATAACACACTGGTACATTCTTAGTTTTTACACAAAATGTTTCTTTTAATGTCTAGTTTTCCTGTCAGATATGGATAAACAACAACAAATGCCCAAATCTGAATCATATTTTGTGATAGTGCACATCACCTCTAGACTAAACATAAGCTGTTGAAGATGCAACTCAAAAAGGCATAACCAAAACAGTGCCATTTTACTAAAGTTACAGATTTCCTAAGTAAAATAATGGCATCAAGCATGGCATGTATTTTTAACATATTATCATAACATAAAAAAAATGCTACATATACTTACTGAGGCCTCACTTCATCTGATAACATAAATCTTGTTTTCATAAGATTACCCATACCTATTACACAGACTGATTGCCCAACCAAACTGGATTGAAATCATTCCATGCACAATAGGCCCAAACCTTAACACTCCCTTTAGTGAACAAATGGCAATGTGCATGGCGGACATGTTTTAGAACCTTATTGATAAAGAATGACTCAAGCCAAGATGATCAGCAATGTAGCAAACCCCCTTCCTCTATATAAAAGTAAATCCGCTAATACACAATATGTTCATACAGCCTTAGTAAAGCACAAAGGAAAAGAATAATTCTAAAACAATAAACAAGTCCAAATGTCTAATTCCTAACCTTTTGTATCATAATCATGTTTTACTGAATGAAAATGAAAACTGAATGGCATTTTTAAATGGAGCAGCCTGAATCTAAATATACAAGTTTTTCTGAAGATCTATGTCTCCCTTTAGGTATGTGCTACACTATACTGAATGTGCTACATTCTGAAATAGTATGGCTACCATTACCAGAGAACCATGTAAGGCATCAGCTGTAAAAATTCACAGAAATATCTGAGACATCTCAACATACCCAGTCTTGGCAACAGAAGGTACATGGTAGAGAAGTCTCAGCACTTTTTTATGGGGGGGGGGAGGTGTTGGCAAGAAGATATAAAAGTTTCTCCACCTCTTGATTAAAATTTATAACTTTCTGCCTGATGGAAAATCTACTGCATAACACGCCTTATTTAGGAGCAAGTGTAGAGCTCCTTGTCTCCAGGAGTCAATGTGAAATTTTGGGAAATTGCAGTCAGTGAAAGTTCTACCAGCAGTAAATCATTTATTCGTGGAACCTATGACATTATAGAATGCCTTTTATGAAGCCAAGCATGTCTTTCAGTGGAGAGACAGTACTATGGCTGGCATGGGTTTGCACCTGTTCACTTCCAACATAAGTGTTGCTTTCCAGAGTAAAAACAACAGAACTATTATGGCTGACTTCATCTTATTTAAAAGAGGGAATTATTTATTCATACATGATCAAGAAAATCAAAATATCTGCAGTATATTCCTAACTTAGAATGGAGTATTAAAAAATAACAGGAACATTACACAGTTGCCAACATATATGTACCATGATTGTTACAGTTGTTCTCTCATAGTTCCAGCAATATCCATGATAGTAAATAAGCTTTCGCCATCAAATCTCAATCAGAGTATATTTGGGCATCCCCAATTCACTAGTTTTGGTCCAGCCTCACTGTTTGGGAACTACTGGCATACAGAAGCAAAGTTTCAAACTTTATACAGGTATGAGACCCATTATCCAGAATGCTTGGGACCTGGGGGTTTTCTGGATAACGGATCTTTCTGTAGTTTGGATCTTCATACATCAAGTCTACTAGAAAATCATGTAAACATTAAATAAACCCAACAGGCTGGTTTCACTTCCATTAAGGATTCATTATATATTAGTTGGGATCAAGTACAAACTGTTTTATTTTTACAGGGAAAAAGGAAATCATTTCTAAAAACGTGAATTATTTGGATATAATGGAGTCTATGGGAAACTGCCTTTGCGTAATTTGGAGCTTTCTGGATAATTGTTTTCTGGATAACGGATCCCATATCTGTAACTTTTACTTATCAAGGTACAGACCCATAAACCTTAAAAGCAAATGAATATTACAGATAAAATGCTATTGCACGTATGGGACCTGTTTTCCAGAATGCTCAAGACCTGGGGTTTTACAGATAATGGATCTTTTCATAATTTTTATCTTGCTAGCGCAGGTCTACTAAAAATTAATTTAAACATTAAATAAATGGAGTAGGATTGTCTTGCCTCCAATAAGCAACATTTATATCTTTGTTTTGATCAAGTACAAGTTACTGTTTTATTATTACATAGAAAAAGGAAATACATTAAAAAAAAATAATAGTTATTGAATAAAATGGAGTCTACGTGAGATGGCCTTCCTGTAATTCTAATCTTTTTGGATAATGGGTTTACAGATAAAGGACCCCATACCTGTACTACAAAATAAGTGCAATATCCCTTATTTCCAGAATGTGACTTTATACACTCATTTTAATCTTAGAAGTATGTTTAAAGCTATGTTTGACACGAAGAACAATTTAAGTGAAAAAAAGCCTTTGTAACAGAAAAACAGAACGCATGGGATTAAAATATAAATAACTAATGCCTGTTATTATACTAGCCAAAGCCAGGCCGGGCCAGGCCAGCTGAACGCCCCAGGCAACCGGCCAGCTGAGTCGCACGCAACCAACATTATGTGGCTTCCCCGACATGGCCACAGGGACCTACCTCCCTTCCATATAGTGCTCTTGAAGGGGAGTTTTCTTGAAGAAATACTGTTTTCCCCAACTGAAGTGTGGGCTCTGTTAGCCTGCACCTCCTGTGGAGGAAACAGTTTGATGTGATAGGTGTCCTTTAAAACATAAATATTGGAAAAATGATGAAAATCAAATATGCACACACTGCATGAAAATTCTTTAGGTTTTTTTTTTTTTTTTTAAATGTGACCCCTCCTCCCATTATTTTTCAGAAGCATTTTGTGACTTTCTTTTTATATTTGACCATGCACAATAATAGCTTTCACAACTGATCACTTGTTACTAATTTTGCCCCTCTTATTTACACTGCAACTAATCATAACAAGGCTGCAAAACTTTGAGAAAACAGGACAGATTTAAATTAGAAGTAAAAAAGGACTTTTTCGCATGATAAGCAATGTCGTGACATTTGGAGAGGACCAGGCTAAAGTGACAGGTCTTCACACTAGTGTTGACTAAGGCTTTGATCGAACAGTTCGGTTTTTGTAAGGCCTGTTCAGGTCTGAACTTTCTGTTCAGTTTTCAGCTTTATGAAACCCGAATAATAATCTGGCCAAAACATTAAATGCATTTAAATACTAAGATACTCACCTCAACATGGCTTAGTTACTATCAAGTACAGTTCATTTCTTATTATTACAAATACAAAAAAAAGAAAATCAATCAAAAATGAGAATATTTTTTTCTAAATTAGCATTGCTGTATTTCAGAGCTTTGTGGATAACTGATTTCTGTATAATAGATCTCATACCTGTAATTAAAGGAGAATATAGCTAGAGATAGGGTTGCCACCTGTGTGGGTTTGAACTGGGCATTGACACTTTAAAACACTGGATAGAAATCCAGCCGGTTGTATCTAATTTAAGTGATGCAATAAACTTGTCCTGGTGTCATAACTCCACCAACATCATTGCGCACACCTCTGATGTCATCATGGCTGCTCCTACATCACTTCCCCACCCCCAATGTTATCAGCCCCGCCCCCCCATATTCAGGTTTAGCCATCAGCAAAAGTGGCAACCCTACTTTACACATAGGTGCTATATAAGTCCTGTAGGCCCATGTACCTCTGATGGCACGTGCAAATCAAAGGAAACAACCAATACAATTTTACCTGAGTAAGGACCGAGTGACACTGCCCAGCGCACATAAAGCGCCACGAGCACAGCTAAAGCTGCTAGCGAGCATGTCTCCATGGCTCTAAGACGCTCTCTCACTACTTTACTTCCTCTTAACTCGTCCACCTCATCTCGCCGGCACAACAGTGACGTAATCAAATACGCGACAGTCTAGTTTGGTGATGCGTTAGCCGCTTGCACGAGTTACCACGGTAACCAAACAATGGGCGTGAAGAAAGCTTTATTAAACGTGCAGCGCAAAAGACATAACTGTAGAAAAAATATGTTTTGTGCAACAGATACTGGAAAATGTAGTATAACAGAAGCTGGAAGGTTGCATGGTGGGCCATCAAAAACCTTGTTTGGGTGTTTCGTCCATTTCACCAGTTCAGCAGGGCAGTGTTATAAGCAGGCTTTCTGCCCAGACAATTTAAGATTGCGATTTGCGAATGTGTAACTTCATGGGAAGAAGGATGCCACAATTATGTAATAAAAAGGGTAAAGATGGCTTATTACCCCATGACTCCTGGAAATCATCAAAAATTGGGTGCACATTTTAGATCCCTGAGCGAGTCCATGCTATATATTCCTTAGAGAATTGGCCTTACAGCAACTGACTTTATTTAAAGAAAGTGCTATTACATATAATGCTTGCACAGTTTTAAGCTCAAACTGCACCAAATTATATTTGGCCCCAACCATGTTTCCCAGAAGCATGCTCATAGGGTAGCTTAAAGGCAATTTAGGGCCCAGGGAAAACAAACAGGCATGTAGTGGAACTGAAAATGGTTCATGTCAAATACACTGTGGCCCAAATAGCCCCAATCAATAGTGACTGTCTATTGCATATTACAGCAGCCCCTCTGGCATTTGCCAGAATCTACAGATCACTAGTCTAGGCCTGCAAAGAACCCATTGGTGGAGGCCACAATATCCCCTGTAAGTTGGTGAAAGCATGACTCACATGTACAGTATATAAACACATTTTCCTTCTGCCATAGAGGGTTGTATATATTATGTGTGTCTACTACAAAATTTCATATTATACATACCTCCCAACTGTCCCTTTTTCGGAGGGACAGTCTCTCTTTTGACAGCTCAACCCGCAGTCCCTCATTTGTACTGGAAAGTCCCTCTTTTCTCTGCACTGAACAGCCAGAAAAAGAAACAAAGTTTCTCACTTAATTGGCTTTTAGCAGAGAGCCCAGAACAGCTAACAGGTGCAAATAAGATACTTTGTAACAATTTTGAGACACAAAAACACAGTTTAGATAAGGAGAAATATTTTCAAACTTTCATAACCTGCCAAATTTTGTAACACAAACATGGTAATTAGGGGGTGTGGCCACAGAAAGGGGTGTGGTCAAAAAATTGCTGTGCTACATGCGGAAAAAATTTTTTTGTCCCTCTTTTTACTTCCAAAATGTTGGGAGGTATGATATATATATATATATATATATATATATATATATATATATAAAAAATAAAAACTGACACAGCACTCCAAGTTTTGTATGCAAGAAAAGATATATATTGTAGAAAAACATACCAAAGCCCATAGGTTGACGTTTCGGGGTATACAAACCCCTTTCTCAAGCCAAGGGCAGCATTCAAGTAACAAGCATTGGTTTACACCTATTTATACAAGGTAACACAGGAAGTTACATATAGAACATGACATCATTAACGATCCTCACACATTAACCCCTTAATTGCTTAATGTTATCCATGCAGGCATATAACAACTCAGCGTTAGTCCACTGCATATCCAAATCCAGCTAAAAAGAAACAAAACAAAAAATAAAAAACAGAAATGAGACCAATGTTTATCCCATCATAGAAATACATATAGGTCATAGTCTCTATTAAGCCCATTTGGGGCCAATGTGTTTAATTGGTGTATCCACCATACCTCTCTTTTCCTCAGCAATAGCTCTCTATCACCCCCCGTCTGGGGGAGGGTACACATTCCAGAACCATATATTTCAAATCTGTATCCTTGTGTCCTTTCTCCACATAATGCTTAGAGACTGGCAGCTTCACATTGCCCTTCCTAATTGTAGATCTGTGTTGGGATATACGTGTTTTTATTTGTAATGTGGTCTCCCCCACATAGAGGAGACCACATGGACAAATTAACACATAAACAGCAAATTTAGTCAAACACGTATAGTACCCCCTTAGAGTATATTTACGACCCGTGGTCGGATGCTCAAATATTGTACCCTTATGTACACAACAACATTGGGAACATGTTAAACAAGGGAACATCCCCCGCGATTTTGTACCCATATATGTTTGTGTCAAAACCTGATTTTCTTTCGTATCAGAATGAACCAACTGACTACCTAACGTTCTCCCCCTTCTATATGACACTAATGGGGGTCGTCCAAATTCTTGAATTTCAGGATATGAGGATTGAAGAATCCCCCAATGTTTACGGAGAATGTTAGTCACCATATTACTACGATCATTATAATGAGTGACAAATGGTATAGACTGTTCTTTATCTTTACGATGAACCTTAGTTTTCCTTGCCCTAGCTTGGGCCCTATCCAGGACATATTTCGGGTACCCACGTACAAGAAACTTATTATACATGTCATTTGACTGTTGATCACGTCTATTTGGCTGGCTAACTAGCCTCTCAACCCTAGTAAACTGGCTGATGGGGATAGAGTCCCTAGTATGCACTGGATGATAGCTGGTATAATGCAGTAATTGGTTCCTATCTGTGGGCTTCGAGTATAATTCTGTGGTAAATGTACTCCCTTGTCTGTTTATTGTGACATCCAAAAACTGTATAGATCCCCTATCTTTATGTATAGTGTATGCAATATTCGGATGTGCTCCATTAATCTCTTGGTGGAACCGATCGAGTGAGTCTGTGTCGCCCCCCCATATCACAAATATATCATCGATATAGCGCCACCACACCACAACGTGTGTGGTGAACGATATACGACGATAGATGTTATCCTCCTCCTGCCTAAGCATAAAGGAGTTTGCATATGAAGGGGCGACATTTGAACCCATCGCGGTTCCCCTAAGCTGTAGGTAATACTTGTCCTTAAATCTGAAATAGTTCTCACACAGGATAATTTCCAAAAGTTTCAAAAAGAATTCCACTTCCTCTTCCCCATATTGTTTACTTTCCCTTAATAATATAGCACAAGCTTCAACACCATCTCTATGTGGTATGGACATATAAAGTGAGGACACATCAAAGGTAACTAGTAACAATTCCTCAGTTTCTTCTACTTGTACAGACCTCAATTTGTCTAAGAAATGGTTGCTATCTTTTATATATGATTTCCCTTGCTGTACCAATACCAACAGCTTAGGGGAACCGCGATGAGTTCAATATGCAAACTCCTTTATGCTTAGGCAGGAGGAGGATAACATCTATCGTCGTATATCGTTCACCACACACGGTGTGGTGGCGCTATATCGATGATATATTTGTGATATGGAGGGACGACACGGACTCACTCGATCGGTTCCACCAAGAGATTAATGGAGCACATCCGAATATTGCATACACTATACATAAAAATAGTGGTGAGCACAACCTTCCCTTGTGTGTTATATATATATATATATATATATATATATATATATATATATATATATATATATATATATATATATATATATACATATATATACATACACACACACACACTAAGTCCAAGGTAAATGAGTGCACACTGGGAACATATCCACAGGTTTACTTTAAAATCATAATTTTATTAAGATAATTAAAAAACTTAATTTTAATTATCTTAATAGAATTATGATTTCAAAGTAAACCTGTGGATAGATTCCCAGTGTGCACACCTTGGACTTATATTGATTATGCTCTTCTTGAGTAGCACCTGGGTAGCTTGCTGAATACAGTGGAGTGCGGATAACCAAGGACTTATATATATATATACATACAATTACAAGAGTCCTCAGCACTCAACCCATTATCAATATAATTAAGACAGAGACATTTTGTGCATTCTGCTACTAAAAAATGCCTTACCCTAAACAAAACAGGGATAGTTTGTCCATATATTGCAATATATTTAAGCTGGCCAACTACGTCAAAGTCATCCCATATCTGGCCAGTCCTACACTCAATTTTCATCTGATTCATTAAAGGAAAACTATACCCCCCAAACAATGTAGGTCTCTATTAAAAGATACTGAGTAAAACAGCTCATGTGTAAAACCCTACTTCATGTAAATGAACCATTATCATAATAATATACTTTTTTAGTAGTATGTGCCATTGGGTAATCATAAATAGAAAATTGCCATTTTAAAAAATAAGGGCCGCCCCCTGAGATCGTAAGATTCACTGTGCACACATACAAACCACATGTAAGGTCACATGAGCCAATTAACAGACAGAGTTCTGCCTTTTGCTTCCTCACTTCTTCCTGTTACAGTTAGTGTTGTAGTATATCTGGTCAGGTGATCTCTGAGGCAGCACAGATAGAGTCACGAAATGGTGGTTCAAGGCAAGAGATGTAAAAGGGCAATATTTATGTAAATATATATTCCAGTTTGGTAAGATTCTTTAATATGTCATTCAATTTGATATAAACAATCTTTTGCTTAAGTATTCATTTTGGGGGTATAGTTTTCCTTTAAGAATTCTATTGCTTCATTATACATTTTACAAAGGGACGACTACGTTTTACCTGCAACTTACTAGCTGCTTTCAATGTAAAACTCCCAAACTTGGCTGCCCTTTTATTAGACACCAGTGGGATCACCTGACTATAGTTGGAGAGGGTGGGAGCTACAACATGGAGCTGGCCACTGCTCCTGTATAACTATAACAAACAAGGGAAAGTTGTGCTCACCACTAGTTTTTAAAACCGTTAGGTGCAACTAGGCTGTGACCACAAAATACATATAGACAATTACAAGAGTCCTCAGCACTTAACCCATACCTCCCAACATTTTGGAAGTAAAAAGAGGGACAAAGATTTTTTTCCCGCACATAGCGCAACAATTTTTATGACCACACCTCTTTCTGTGGCCGCACCCCCTAATTACCATGTTTGTTTTACAAAATTTGGAAGGTTATGAAAGTTTGAAAATATTTCTCCTTATGTAAACTGTGTTTTTGTGTCTCAAAATTGTTACAAAGTATCTTATTTGCACCTGTTAGCTGTTCTGGGCTCTCTGCTAAAAGCCAATTAAGTGAGAAACTTTGTTTCTTTTTCTGACTGTTCAGTGCATAGAAAAGAGGGACTTTCCAGTACAAATGAGGGACTGCGGGTTGAGCTGTCAAAAGAGGGACTGTCCCTCCGAAAAAGGGACAGTTGGGAGGTATGTTAACCCATTATCAATATATTTAAGACAGAGACATTTTGTGCATACTGCTACTGAAAAATGCCTTACCCTTTAAACAAAACAGGGATTGTTTGTCCATATATTGCAATATATTTAAGCTGGCCAACTATGTCAAAGTCAACCCATATCTGGCCAGTCCTGCACTCAATTTCCATCTGATTCATTAAGAATTCTATTGCTTCATTATACATTTTACAAAGTATACATATATATATATTTATAAATCTGCACATATGTATTATATGCAGCACTGTGTATGTACCTAGGAGGACCTAGGATGTATTAAAGCTGCATATATACTTTGCACCAGGCAATGCAGCCTGTGCCTCTCTTAGGATGGACTGTATTCCATTGCTATTAAGGACGCTAGCTACCATTTTTATGTTACAAATGCTTCTATAGGTGTAAAGTCTGTAATGGAATTGAAAGGCCAACAAATTCTGTATCTAATACAGTGAAAAAAGCAACACACCGAAGTGTTGCCAGAAATGTTGACACGCCCATCTTAGTTGTTTTAAATACAACTCCCTGCAAGCCTGCCACAGCACTGTCAGGGTATTTTGGGAGTTGTACTTACCAGGGAGGTTAAATATTTTATGGTTAAAGCCAGGCATGGCAGAGTTGGAAAGGCAGGAGTGGGAAGGAGTGGGCTTCAGTTTATTAGCAGTACAGATGCCAAGGATTGCATACAACAGCTTCTGCTGCATCTTCTAAAGTTTCCAATCTTGCATACTTACATACAGTTCCCTGGGAAGATGTGAAATAAAGTGTAAGATTTCAAAGGGCTTGATCCTGATCGCACATCAAAGGGCCAAGAAATGCTGCACATGCATAGATCTAATAAACATATTTCTAGAATCCCAGGCTCAGCCCACCAGTGTCTGAATACAGGGGAGTCTGGGGGGCTTATGCTGTTCCTCCTGCCCTAAGACTTCACTGGCTGCTATTGTACAAGAGAATTGTAGATAGAGAAAGGAGACGATGGATCACTACTTGGGGCACCTAGTTTCAAAGTAAGAATATTACTCCTTGTGTGTGGGGCTACTGTGGGTAAGGCTGTCATAGCATACCTTTTAAAACTGGATACCTATAAATAACACTTGCTGCATGGCTGGCTAGTAATATGCCCTGCCGTATGCTTCACACCTCAATGTTTTCTGTACTAATGTGTGATGTGTAACTGAACTGCTTATAAGTGTCCAGTTTAAAGGCATGGTCTGCATCCTTAATTGTGGAAAGCTCAGAAAGCAATAACTAATACTAAAGCATGATTGATCATTATAAAATTCCTAATCAGAGTAGAAGAGGTTTTGCATATAGAAATAAGTTTCATTATTTTTACTGTCGCTTCCACTGTATCAAACATAATTAGAAAACCAAAACACTTTTTTAAGTGTAACTAAGTTATCACAATGATTTACAATAGTCTTACTAATTAGGAATGTTGTAATGAAAAGATAGGATATTGCTTTCTGCCTGCCGTAACATCCATGCTATTAAAGCTATGATTTTTAACCAACCAGTTTTTCAGCTGTTTCTAACCTAAAACTCCTAACAGTCAGAAGCAAACAGAATCTGAAGATTCCTGGTTAAATGCAGTTTGGCATGTTATTTATTTATTTTTGTTGGAGTGGAATTCATTGGATCTTGGATCTAGCCAGCAAACAATGATTTATATTTATGACTTGGAAAATGATAAGTATTATATTTTATATATGTCCCTGTCTGGCATGCAGGACTTCTATGTCCTTTTAAATCCCTGTATATGGTATGCAGGTGTTTGTAATTTATAAAAATGACTAAACCAAACAAGTTAAAATTTTCCATCACCTGCCCGTAGATTCCTCCACTTTTCTAAATTTTGATTTTAGCAATGTTTTCAAAGGGCATCTATAGTAAAAATGTAAATTTAATATAAGCTTCATCTCACTGAAATAATAAACTTTTTTTATAGATCATCAATTAACCATTCTGAAAAAATCAAGTTACTCTTCACTCTCCCCTTCAGTCTATCTTCATGCAGGAGGTGGAGTCAGTTTTTATTGACAGCTAGCTCTATTTGGGAGAGTTGCACCCTCTGCCTAGAAATGTAGTAGAGCTCACTCTTTTAAAATAACCGGCTTTGATTGAAATCCTGTTTCTCTACATGCATGGTGTGTGCCAGTGTCAGTTACTTTTGTTTGTGCTGGAATTGGTTATTGATTTAGCTCTAAAAACATCTGCTAAGAAAAGGAGCATACCTGCCTGTCAATCAAAATCTGCCCAACTTCTGTATAAAGGTGGCCATACACGGATAGATCCGCTCGTTTGGCGATGTCGCCAAACGAGCGGATCTCCCTCCGATATGCCCACCTTGAGGTGGGCAATATCGGGCTGATCCGATCGTGGGCCCTAGGGCCCAACGATCGGATCCTAGCGTTCGCCAAACGGGCGGTCGGATCGCGGGACCGCATCAACGAACAGATGCGGCCGCGATCCGACGGGATTTTTAACCCCATCCGATCGAGATCTGGCCGACTTTCGGCCAGATCTCGATCGGGGAAGCCCGTCGGGGGCCCCCATACACGGGCCAATAAGCTGCCGACTTGGTCTGTCGGCAGCTTTTATCGGCCCGTGTATGGCCACCTTAAGGAGAGCATGAAGACTGACAGGTTGCTGAGAATTAGATACTGAAGAGTAACTTGATTATTTCATAAATGGTACAGAATTTTTAATTGATTATATTTAGAAGGTTTTTTATTTCAGTGAGATGATACTTATATACATTTTTTATCTTTGTGATATCTTGTGATATCCTTACTAAAGTCCCTAAATATGTCACCTGAATACTACCCTTAGATAACAAAAAAAGTATTTCCCAGAGCCCAAATATGGCAAATGCATTTCCCTAATTTTACATTTTCCCTGATTTAAAAACTTTTTTCCTGGGCAACAAAAATAAATCCTGTTAATGTGCAAATATGGGAACTGAATACTTTCCCTGGATCAATTTACAACATAAAACATTGTCATAATTTAAAATAGCCTTTGGTTCTGGTGCCACCTTTATAGATTTGTCTTAGAGGAGATAGAAGTCACATAAGTAATAACACATAAGTATTGGTGCTCAACATTAATAATTTATAATATATATATATATATATATATATATATATATATATATATATATATATATATATATATATATATATGTATATATATAATTTCTTAATTGGTGAACATAACATCATGCTAAAGGTGGATGACTCAATCCTTGTATCAAAAGAAAAATCATTCACCTTTTGATATATATATAGTCACCTTTTGATATATCAAAAATTCAAAGATATATTTCCAGTCAATTCTCAAAGTTAAAAAATCACTTTTTATTCATCATAAATATTAAAAAAGTAGGCATACAGACCAATCGATACTCCGCCCTACGCGTTTCGCACCTACAGGCGCTTAATCATAGGCATTACTGTTGTTACATTTGGTCACAAAATTTATACCCAAGGAAATCCCTCCCCAAACGTTAAAACCAATCACGTGTTGCCACCTCACGTCTCTTTTCTTAAAGCAACATATATCAAATTGGTCCTCTTAGCAATATTTTTGTGCCTATACTCTGTTTCATCTCACAAACATTTTATTAGGATACACATATTTAGACAAATGTTTAAATGGCAATTACTGCCCCATTCCATTATATTTTCCTCCTAATATTATCATCAGTATATATCATATTCTCTTAGCTGCCCCATACACTTCTATGTATCCACCTCATTATAGACATAGCTGGTCACATTATAATTTACGTAAAGCATGTTACATCAAACTCGTAATTTAACCCAAGTGGTAACCGAGTATGCAAATAAAAAATCCAAAAAAGTTCCCTTTTTGCTAACAACCCTGCTAGATTACCCCCTCTATTACCCAATCTTACTTTTTCTATTCCCTGTACAGAAAAGTATGCTAAATCACTCCCATTGCATCTTGAGAAGTGTCTCGTTATATTACTCTTTTCAACTGTTTTTGGATTTTTTATTTGACTCAGATGTTCCCGTATTCGCTCTTTTAGCGTTCTGCTTGTGCAACCCACATATTGTTTCTGACATTTCAGACATGTTATCAAGTAAACCACTGTGGATGTATTGCAATTTATATAATCTCTTATTTTGAAACTGGTGTTCGTCACCGTGGACTTAAATTCTTTTGAAATTTTCATATGTTGACAAGTTATACATCTACGACTACCACACTTGTGGCTCCCTTCCACCTTCAGAAAGTTCTTATTGCCTTGGTTCTCCCTATTCATTTCCCTGTACATACTTGGTGATAAGTGGTCCCTCAATGTATGAGACCGCCTTGGTATGCTATTAACTCCTCCTTTTAGTATTTTATGAAAATCATCATCCGCATATAGAATCGGGATATATTTCTTAACTATATCCAGTACCATATAGAACTGTTTACTGTACCTAGTTACAAATGGGATCTTTTCTGATGGCCCCTGTTTTGCTCTTTTCTTTTTTCCACCCATTGGATTCACACTCAATAAGTTTCTCCTTTCTGTTTGTCTCGCTCTCTGATAGGCCTTATCCACAACTTTTCGCCCATACCCTCGATCTAGAAACCTCTCCTTCATATCCTCTGCTTGTTCCTGGAATGTCCCATCTGTGGAGCAGTTCCTCCGAAGCCGGAGGAACTGGCCCACAGGTATCCCACCCACCAAATTTTTCGGGTGGCAGGAAGTAGCATGCAGGAGTGTATTCCCACTACATGGCTTTCTAAAGATAGTGGTCTGTATTTCTCATCCACCACAATTAGTTTTACATCCAGAAATTCAATTGTTTTTGGCCTATATTCACTTGTGAACTTCAGATTTAATTCATTCTGGTTTAACTTGTGTACAAAGGTCATGAAACTCCTTTCACCCCCTTTCCACACACACAGTAAATCGTCTATATAGCGCGTATACAGTTTCAAAGATTTCCTCATATCTGCAGAGATGTGGGTCTCCTCCCACCATCCCATATACAGGTTGGCATAGGAGGGAGCAAATTTCGCCCCCATTGCTGTCCCACATCTCTGCAGATAATATATCGAGTCAAATGTGAAATAATTGTGCTCCAACAAAAATCTAATGGATGCCAACAGGAAACTCTTGAGTTCAACTGAATAACTACTATACCTATCCAGATGATAATTTATTGCCTTTATACCATATTCATGTGGGATCGAGGAATATAGCGAGGCAACATCTAATGTCCCCCAGCCACATCCCTCCTCCCACCTGAATTGGTCCAACTTGTTGAGTACATGTGTGGTATCTCTGGTGTAACTATCCAAGCGCTTGACAAGCGACTGCAGGTGTGCATCCACCCATTCAGATAAATGTTCATTAAGCGACCCTATCCCTGAAATTATTGGTCTCCCCCGTGGTGGCCTCTCCTCTTTATGGACCTTTGGAAGGTGATAAAAGGTAGGTATTGTCACCGTTTTTGGGACTAGATAGTCTCTCACCACCGAGTCAATCAAACCAGCCTCTAAAGCCCCATCCACGAGATCCATCAGCCTCTCCATAAAAATCTTTGTTGGATCACTCCTCAATACTATATAAGATTCCTTATCATTAAGCTGCCTCAAGGCTTCCTCTTTGTATATAACTGCATCCTGCACTACAACCATTCCTCCCTTATCTGCATTCTTAATCACCAGACTCCTATCTTTCTTTAAATTCCATAACTCCTGTTTTTCTTCACTACTCAAATTATCAAATTTCTTTTTCCCAGTTGTTATTTTATCTTTCAAAGCCCATAGATCTGCTTCCACCCTCCTTTGGAACTGCTCCACTAAAGGACCTCTAAGTTGAACTGGGTAAAAATTACTCTTATTTTTAAATATGCTTACATCCACAGGGTTTACTACATCAACCATGTCATTAACATCATTACCTGCCAGGGACTCCTCCCGTGCCATCTGCAAAAAATATTTCTTAAGTACTATCCTTCGTACAAGATGATTAACATCAATTACTGTTTCTAAAATATCAAAGTCCCTATCCGGGGAAAAAGAGAGTCCCTTGCTTAGCAATAGAGCCTGTCCCGGTGTTAATTCCTTGGACGATAAATTTAAGACTTTTTCGGATACCGGTTCCGTAGGCTGTATCCGTCCCTTTCCTCTTTTCTGGCTTGGTCCTTCCCTTGTTTTTTCCAATAGGATTTGTTTGTTTTCTTCCGGTCCCAATTCTTGTCCTCCATTGATTTGTCCCGTAAAAAAGGCTGGTCATTCACAAAGACCTCTTTCATTTTCTCACCCCGGTTACTCTGTGAAGAAATAGGAGAAGAGCCAGACAGGGAACTATCCAAAAAGTCTTGGTCAGCACTTGAGAAACTCACTTTCTTAGGTGTACTTGTATCCTTCAAGATGGATCTATATGTTGACCCTTTTCTATTGCTATTCCTCCACTCCCGTCTATTCTGTGCCCAATTATACACCTGATCTTTCATATAATCCAAACTGTCTCTGTTAAATTTGTTCCTCTTATTTTCCATAATTTCTTCCTCTATCTTTTTCACTTTCCTCTTTATAGAATCATATAAATTCTCGAATCTAGTAAGATCCTTAAATTGTTCTACTTCCTTTTCAGCCTGTCTTAGATCAGCTTTGACCTCCTGATGTACTTTGGTCTTTTGTTCAATCATCAATTCCATCAGTCTAATGGAACAATCAGTTAGAATTTTGTTCCAACTACTCATAAATGTTTCATTTTTATCTAAGAACGATGGAAACTTTTTTATTCTTAGACCTCTAGGTATCATTTGTGAAATAACATATTTCTCCAGTGAAGCGATATCCCACCACATGTGTAGCTCCTTTATTAAATTACGTTCAAAATCTCTAAACGCTTTGAATACATGTGTCTGATCCTGTGTTGTCTCCATACTTGTGCCAAATACCAAGTTGGCCTTAGACAATCTAGCATTACTATCCCAAAGTGTCTCCATTTTTGTAGAAAAAAATTGTGTTCTAAATGAATGTTATATATATATATATATATATTTTTTTTTTTTTTTTTTTTTTTTTTTAAATTTTATTTATAACGTGAAAAAAATAAAGTGCTACTCAAAAAAATTACAATTATCCTACTGTAAAACACACACCAAATTAAATTATTTCAAAATAGCTGAAAAGCTGATGTAGACAGACTAATTATTCGGTCCTGATTACTATAAGAGTTAATTGGCATTCACTTAATGATATACCTCATATACATCCATATGATCAAACACAAATGCCAAAAAAACTCCTAATATTTAAGAGTCACTCAAAAAAGGGGAAAGATCCCACAAGTGGTTATAACAAACAGAATACTGTGTCATCCACCGTTATTCTAAAAGAATGGCGCAACACACTAATTTAGAGAAACAAATGGTCATTAATCTTGTAATAGCGCTCACCAAATGCCCCAGGCGCCCGGGTGCAACTTGCCCCAGACGTTTCACTTAGGTGTCCTTACTAGGACGTTTGTATAGCGATTCTCAATTGACAGTTAACAGTTCTCACCCAGATTGATGTGGCGTCTGGGTGCACTGGGCCCCAGACGTTTCGCTTAAGGTTGGCAATGTAGTTCACAATGTCAGAAAGGTTGCTGTTTAAACCAGGGCAAAAGTAAATTGGATAAGGAAAAGGTATCTCACCAGTATCAGACCACTATCTTTAGAAAGCCATGTAGTGGGAATACACTCCTGCATGCTACTTCCTGCCACCCGAAAAATTTGGTGGGTGGGATACCTGTGGGCCAGTTCCTCCGGCTTCGGAGGAACTGCTCCACAGATGGGACATTCCAGGAACAAGCAGAGGATATGAAGGAGAGGTTTCTAGATCGAGGGTATGGGCGAAAAGTTGTGGATAAGGCCTATCAGAGAGCGAGACAAACAGAAAGGAGAAACTTATTGAGTGTGAATCCAATGGGTGGAAAAAAGAAAAGAGCAAAACAGGGGCCATCAGAAAAGATCCCATTTGTAACTAGGTACAGTAAACAGTTCTATATGGTACTGGATATAGTTAAGAAATATATCCCGATTCTATATGCGGATGATGATTTTCATAAAATACTAAAAGGAGGAGTTAATAGCATACCAAGGCGGTCTCATACATTGAGGGACCACTTATCACCAAGTATGTACAGGGAAATGAATAGGGAGAACCAAGGCAATAAGAACTTTCTGAAGGTGGAAGGGAGCCACAAGTGTGGTAGTCGTAGATGTATAACTTGTCAACATATGAAAATTTCAAAAGAATTTAAGTCCACGGTGACGAACACCAGTTTCAAAATAAGAGATTATATAAATTGCAATACATCCACAGTGGTTTACTTGATAACATGTCTGAAATGTCAGAAACAATATGTGGGTTGCACAAGCAGAACGCTAAAAGAGCGAATACGGGAACATCTGAGTCAAATAAAAAATCCAAAAACAGTTGAAAAGAGTAATATAACGAGACACTTCTCAAGATGCAATGGGAGTGATTTAGCATATTTTTCTGTACAGGGAATAGAAAAAGTAAGATTGGGTAATAGAGGGGGTAATCTAGCAGGGTTGTTAGCAAAAAGGGAACTTTTTTGGATTTTTTATTTGCATACTCGGTTACCACTTGGGTTAAATTACGAGTTTGATGTAACATGCTTTACGTAAATTATAATGTGACCAGCTATGTCTATAATGAGGTGGATACATAGAAGTGTATGGGGCAGCTAAGAGAATATGATATATACTGATGATAATATTAGGAGGAAAATATAATGGAATGGGGCAGTAATTGCCATTTAAACATTTGTCTAAATATGTGTATCCTAATAAAATGTTTGTGAGATGAAACAGAGTATAGGCACAAAAATATTGCTAAGAGGACCAATTTGATATATGTTGCTTTAAGAAAAGAGACGTGAGGTGGCAACACGTGATTGGTTTTAACGTTTGGGGAGGGATTTCCTTGGGTATAAATTTTGTGACCAAATGTAACAACAGTAATGCCTATGATTAAGCGCCTGTAGGTGCGAAACGCGTAGGGCGGAGTATCGATTGGTCTGTATGCCTACTTTTTTAATATTTATGATGAATAAAAAGTGATTTTTTAACTTTGAGAATTGACTGGAAATATATCTTTGAATTTTTGAATTGAGTGCCCTTTGGAGTTGGGGGCTATATTCCAGCACTTGGCCCTTTTCACAGGCCTATTTAGACTGCAGCAGTTGAGTAGTAAAGTTTTTTTGGACCTTTTGATATATACTGTGTTCCTGGTAGTGGGGTAAGCAGCTTGCCAAGACTTCATAAGGCAATTGGTATAGTTGAGCAATTGACTTTTTTATGAAATCATTTATCAATAAGTTTTGCTGGAAAAACTTGACTTTGTTGGATTATTGGACAAAAACCCTGACGTTTTTTAGATTTTCCAGCGCAGTTCACGATTTCAAGAAACAACTTCAGGGACATCTGCCATTGACTTCTACATGACCTTGACAAGTTTGAGATGGAATATTTTTAGATTTGGATTTTTAGCAGCTTTGGGGTATGATAAATCTCTAAAAATTCAGGGTTTTTTTCTATGAAAATTTTGAATTTTCTCTCTAAAAACACTCCCCAGAAAAAAAAGTGAGGTTTAATAACCTAGGTGTTGACTCAATCTTTGTAGCTCCTTTAGAATGTTGAATTTTGAAATGTGCAGAGTCACTGTGTTTTGTTGTAGATGTAGTTTAGTTGCACCATTACCAAATAAGGTTGCTAAATCTCCACAGTGAGTTATGGGGTGAGTTAGGGTTGAGAAAGCAGATTCTTTGGTGCACTTGTGTGTGACAGGGGGAAATAAGTAGATGTTTGTGTGTAACAAGGACCATTAATGGTTAATATATAAAATGCACAAAATACTTGTAACCTATTTCCAGTAGCTTATTTTTCTAATATAATGAGCAAAGCAGTATATTGTCTGAGACATGTAAACCCTCCCAGGTTTTTATTGAATCACCTGCATTTAAAGACTGAGCAAGGGAGTGTTTTTGGGCATAATAGGGTGTGGTCTGGGCATAATAGGAACATGGACAAAAATTACCCAGGATCAAATCGATGGAGGTTGTCTACAAATGGCAAGAGACATCCATCATTCAGCATACAGTGTGTCAATAGAGATATGACAATAGGGGAAGAAGACTATATAACTGGGACCCTGACTAATGAGCAGTGTCAACGTATGTTTGTGAAACTGTTCAGGTCCCTGTAGTTTCTTGGCACATTATTTTGGTTGCTTAATAATTTAGTTACACTACTGTCTCCAGCAAAGATATGGCATATTAAAATGAGAATCTGTTAATAAAGAAGAGTTGCTGTATGCCAGTTCCACCATACCCAAATAAGCTTGCTGTAGTGACAACTGTGAAGGGAAAGAGATTAGGCTGGTACTTTTTAGAGGTAGGGTGCCCATAAATGGGCAGAAATATTTTATGCTGATTCTGCATTTCATATCCAAAGTGGCAGAATATTCCCCTTTGCCAACTGATTTAAATCGTCATGAAGTATAGCTACCTGAGGATTGGGTGGCACAAGATGCAAACATCATGTTGCCAAACAGGTGCACCGTTGCCTGATATACAATGGGTCAAATGAGGCAAAAGTGAACTAATTACTGATCATTATGTGAACAACTAGCTTTAACCACATCATGAAATCATACTAAGCACAGTGCAACAAAGACTCTGGTAAATGTCATACAAGGAAACCATGGAAAATAAATATACTGTATGCTCAATGATAGCTCTTCTGTTTATCTTTTTAAATCCATATGTTTTCTGTTATGCTCATTTGTCATTTGAAAGGTCGGGCATTGGTTTTACTGTGTTCATTTTAAAGATAATTTCCCATAATTAAATACAAGCATGTACTTCCAAGTGATTTTACTCTAATTGTTAATCAATATCAGTTCATGTTATTTCAATACTCTACTAAATTGTGAAGCACTAGTTTCCTTAATTTATGTTGTGCTCTATACAGCATCTCTGCAAGTGGATGACTTGCAATTAGTGAGCTGGGAAACTCTGGGACTTGTAGTTTGCACTGTAATCTAGAATTCTGTTTCCAGAATTCAGTTCTACAAATTCACATTTTAGTTTTCACTGAATTACGAACTTCATTTGCAAAACGATTTAGCTATGTGTTAACTTAAAGAGGTGGTTCACCTTTAAGTTAACTTTTAGTATGTTATAGAATGGCTAATTTGGACACTAGCAACCGGATTGCTGATACTGTAAGGAGAGCTGCTGAAAAAAAGCGAAACAAATCAAAAACCACAAATAATAAAAAATAAAACCAATAGCAAATTGTCTCAGAATTTGTCTCTCTACATCATACTAAAAAGGTGAACAATTCCTTCAATGAACCCATATACTAACAATTACAACTAATAAAGTGAAATGTTTAAAATATATTATTTTTTCAGTTCAGCATATCTGGTTATTTAATACAGACACACTTAAAAATGCAAATTTTTTCTGAACTGTTTTTCCTCATTTAGGTTGACATTAATTATAGCTGAAAGAGAGCAGCATGAATTTACTCATTTTTTATTATTTGTGAGTTTTGAGTTATTTAGCTTTTATTATCACATCAAAAGAATGTAACATTTTACACAGTATTCTTTGCACATACATCAGATTCACTGATTTATAGACATTGTCAATGCTTACATTTCCATTATCATTATACATCTTTGATATATGTCACACATTATTGAATTAACCTCTCTAAACTTCCCTAACTGTTACTGCCTTTCTTTCATCTCTACTGTTATAGTATATTTGTGTATAACCTATTTTTTTCTCTTGTCTGATCTTAGAAGATTACTTGGATGAAGCACTCGAGTTCTACCTGAGGTAAGTGTCCAAATTAACACAATAATATCATTAAGTTGAACCAAATATAGTCCTCTTTTAGGGTGTTGTTCACCCATAATCAATGGGGTCTCAGTCCATATTGGTTGTTATACTGGATAGGTATTCTTATCAGGGTAGCCATGTAGCTGCATATGATTCTTACTTATTATTTATGTATGCCGTTAGTTCTTCCATTTGGAACCATTAATCTTTGTTTGGGATATTTTTGCTCCTCCACAGTAGGGGGATTTGTGCTTTAGCTGCAATCAGTAATTGTAAGAGTAACTCTTTTTCATACAATCAATTGGTGAGTAATTATAGAATAATAGAACTGTTAAGGAATTGACTTGTATTTGTTCTCCCATTATTTTCGAGCATACTTTTGTGACATTTGACCAGTATGTTTGAGTTATTTAGCTTTTTATTCAGCAGATCTCCAGTTTGCAATTTCGACAATCTGGTTGCTAGAGCTTAAATTACCCTAGCAATCATGCATTGATTTGAATAAGAGACTGGAATATGAATAGGAGAGGGCCTGAATAGAAAGATGTGTAATAAAAAGTAGAAATAACAATAAATGTGTAGCCATACAGAGAATTTGTTTTGTAGATGGGGCCAGTGACCCCTGTTCGAAAGCTGGAAAATGTCAGAAGAAGGCAAATAATTAAAAAAACATAAAAAATAAATAATGAAGATCAACTGAAAAGTTGCTTAAACTTAGCCATTCTATAGCATACTAAAACTTCACTTAAAGGTAAACCACCTTATGTTATCAAGATTTTGTTTAATGCCGAAAAATTTTAATTATTTTTTTACATAATTATGAGGAAATGGTGGGAAGCAGGGCTTATAATTCAGTACTAGAATGTGTTTGCTAGCTCCAGGGTTCCAATGCATCAATAGGCACACTGCGCACAATTCTTACAAATAGTCTGGTGGATACATTGGCACTTTGTACAAGTGCAAGGAGTTGTTTTAGACACAAATACCCTTAATGAGTGGCTTGGATATGTGCGGTGACTACAGCAAAATTTGACTGCTCTAAATGAGCTCTAACAACACCTAGTAATAATACTAGTCATATCTCATGTATCAGAGCTTTCATTAAAGTTTACTGCACTTTAGTTAACTGGGGTCTAGATCTATGAATATTACAATACTGAGTCACCTTATTTTGTAGCATTCATAATACATCCAATATTCATTGTAGAATTCATAATCCATTCAATAGCTAATAATGCAAAATGCAAATTTAGAGCATATATAGACTCCTATAAAAATGTGCAGGAATACAGTCACCATGCACATTCTGCTACGATCCAATATGCAGATTCCCCAATTAATTTATATGTTAAACAATAATGTCACACCCTTCAATTGCAATAAAAGGGGCTGTTTTGTATCCTATAACAATCAATCAAAAGTTAAGTTATGTTATACTGGTCTAATATAGACATTTTGGGGCAGATTCATTAACTTCGAGTGAAGGATTCGAATGAAAAAAATTCGAATTTCGAAGTATTTTTTGGGTACTTCGACCATCGAATTGGTTAAATTCGTTCGAATTCGAACGAAATCGAACTAATCGAAGTAAAAATCGTTCGACTATTCGACCATTCGATAGTCGAAGTACTTTCCCTTTAAAAAAAACTTCGACCCCCTACTTCGGCAGATAAAACCTACCGAAGTCAATGTTAGCCTATGGGGAAGGTCCCCATAGGTTTGCTAACCTTTTTTTGATCGAAGGATTTTCCTTCGATCGTTGGATTAAAATCCTTCGATCGATCGATCGCAGGATTAGCGCTAAATCCTTCGACTTCGATATTCGAAGTCGAAGGATTTCAATTCGAGGGTCGAATTTCGAAGTATTTTTAACTTCGAAATTCGACCCTTAATGAATCTGCCCCTTTATGTCTACCAGGGCAGCCATCAGGGGGGGACAGGAGGGAGAGTTGTAGGGGGCCCTGAGGGTAAGGGGGGCCCAGCCACGCCACATTTACTTGATTAGCTGGGCTGCTGACTTCGGGAAGGCATGGACGTTTAAGGGGCCCTGGCCACCATTTGTCTTATAATGTGGGGGGGGGCCTGGCCACCAATTTTGGCCACCAATTTTTTTTCTCATGTGGGGTCCTAGCCACCAATATTTTTTAATGGGGGGGCCCTGGCCACAAATGTTTTTTTATGGGGGGCCCTAACCACCAATATTTTTTTATTTTTTATTAACATGGCCCTAAGGCCCACGATCGGATCAGCCCGATATTGCCCACCTCAATGTGATCGATAGGATTTTTTACCCTGCCTGATCGGCATCTGGCTGACTTACGGCCAGATATCGATCGGGGACACCCGTCGGATGGCCCCACACAGGCCAAAAAGCTGCCGACTCTGTCTGTTGGCAGCTTTTATCGACTTGTGCATGGGGGCCTTTTAGAATCACAAACAGCCCCTTTTTGTAAGGCTGAAGCAGTGTCGGACTGGGACACCAGGGGCCCACCTAAAAACCTTTGACTAGGGGCCCACCAATTAATTTTAGACCAGGGGCTTACTCTTAGTACTATTATTCATCCTTTCCTCACTCATCTATTTTCCTTTTCTTTACATACAATAATCTATTATTCCATCTATGTAGCCACTTTGTCATAGAAATAGGGAATGGCCATGAAATAGGCCAAATGTCTAGCAGCATGAGGGCCCACTGACACCTTGGCCCACCGGAACTTTTCCTGGTATCCCTGTGGGCCAGTCCAACACTGGGCTGAAGATATACTTTCATGGGTAAATATTCCCTTGAATTTCAGCTTTCTGTTCTGAAACACCTGGAGATTCCTATGCCATCACACGTACACTGCCAAAGCTTTGAAGTCCTCATAAACCTGACAAGTGCTACCACTATCTCATTTTGCTTACTGAATCTTGAATAAAATTAGGGAAAGTTTACTTAGTTGTTTAAATAAGAATAAATGTCAAGTTTTAAATACCAGGGAAAAATTCTCCCTTATACTGACCTATTTTCCCTTTGTGATTTTGAAAAAGGCAAGATTAGCATGGATATTGCATTTTCAAGGACCTCGCCACTATTAAATAGACTGTTAAGTGCATTTTATGGCTGGAGAGTCTGTTCCCAGTTCAGTACAGGAGACGTGCTAAGTTCATCTGTAGCTGCTACATTGAACACTCACTGAATAAAATTCTTTCTTGGAAGGTTAATATTTGGTGACTTGTAAGTACATATTATAAGCACATTAACCCTTTTATTTTCAGGTCTGACAGAAGAGGGTTAATTTTTGTTTTCAAAACAAATAAAACAGACATATATATATCTTATGATATGAACGATAATATTAAAATCTAATTCCGCTGATTCTTTGGTCCATATATCTATCTATCTATCTATCTATCTATCTATATATATATATATATGTATATATATATATCTATATATATATCTATATATATATATATATATCTATATATATATATATATATCTATATATATATATATATATATATATATATATATATATATATATATATAATATACTGTAACATAGAACTTAACAGCTTTTTGGTAAAACCTACTGAAAATCTTTTATCCAGTGTATGAATGAAACAGACCATCCATAAAATTATCAAACATGGTTGGTATATGGTACACAAATTCATTGTTTCCATTAGGCCTTTATATTAATGATCATTTGTGTAATGTCATGTCATTTAACTAGTTAGTATAGCACAAAATCTGACTTGATGTTCATAGGTGAATATAATATGGAAGCTAAAATCTAAGGATGCAATATACTATCATGCAAGATACAAAGAAAGAGTCCAAGGTGACATTTTATGTATCCTGCAACCTTCATCAGCCTTGTTTCACATGCCTTAAGCCAGGGGTGCCCCAAAGGTGGATCGGGATCTACCAGTAGACCTTTAGCTGATGATCAGTAGATCTCAAGACACTGTCAACAAACAGCTTGTCTAGATCACCCTCTTATTTCATGCTTTTCATTCAGATATTCATTATGTTAAGGTTACATAAGAAATAGTGGTTTGTTAAATATAGCAATATACATTTTCTCACAAATCAATATTTAAATAATATTTTCCATGGAACAGAATGTTAACAATTCTTTTATGGGTGTAGACCTTGCATTAGTAGTGTATGGGCACTCCTGCCTTAAGCATTAGCTTTATGATTGAATGAAAGTTGACATATAGGATAAGTGAAAAGCCCCTTTATATTTTCGTCAGTATTTAATAATATATGGTGCGGGTTTTACATTGGGTTACCAATTTGTTTTATCTGTAAAAATGCCCCCCTTATTGAAGCTCCATATAGATTTGCTGCAGTTGCTGTGCATACTTCAAATGAGGGGTGGGTGTGCCCTAACAGTCCCTGCCAGAAACACAGTATTAGGGGTACAGCCAATCACAGCCCTGCAGTCACACAAACAGAGACAGGCTTCAGTTTCCTATCAGGTCAGCCTAGCTGCCGATTGGTTCCTATCCTACACTGCAGTTTGCTGAGTGCCGCAGGCTCCCCTGCACAACCCGGGAATGGAGGCAGCAGGAAGTGGATCAAACGGGAGTGATTAGTAGGGTTTTTGAAGAAATTTTCAATAAATCAACCTGAAACACTACTTTGTACAAGCACTTTCCTTCTGTATTTAAAAGGAAATAATACAATGGCACATTCATGTTTTTCACACAATATGTCTCCTTTAAATTGTGTGTTATTTGTGATAAAATATCTGCCATTGATATTTTTTCTATTTTCGGTAGTGTCCTCTGTCATTTCCAGTGGTATTGCACAGCAACAAAATCAAAAAAGGGCCTTCATTTTCTGTGCAGATTGCAGTAATGTGCCCTCGATTGTCAATAAAGGAAGTTTCAGTATGGAGTTCATGTTAAATTGTTAATGACAGCTGAGTGGTGGCCAGAGAGAAGTGTGCTCCTAAAAGATCCTATAGAAACTATGCTGACTACCAGTAGTATACTATTGAAATTTCCAGTGACAAAACATTATTAGAATCAAATTTCAAATCATAATAAAAGTGGGTTCCAGTAAAGTGATTTAGTATCACATGCACACGTGTAGAAATAAATATGTGTTTGCAGTGATGACATCATTCCCTGCTAATGTAATTTGCTTTCAAGTTTCTAATTATAATACCTTGCCTATTCTGTCTTTATATTTTGGTGGGCAAAATTTACTGTGAAGGGACAAAGCATCCATTTTAAACTTTGGAGCAATCCACTACGTTTTAATCTTGCAGTTTTCACTGCATTTTGCATTGGGTGCATTCACTGCTCTAAAATAGATACAAGATTTTTCCTATTTGTTAATGGTATAGCCACCAGACAGACTAGGCATGGGTGCTCATTTACACCTTAAAAACCCATGTGATTTTGCAGGGACAAAAATAAGTGCCAGGTCATAGAGTGGAAAGGGGAAGTTTGAATGTAACACCTGGTCAATAGTATTTGAAAAGTACAGAACTCCATTTGTGTGTTGTGATAGGTGCACGAATAGGTGCATTGTTGCTAGAAAACAAAGTGCAAGCACTCAACACTGTGCCTGACAAGGTTTTGATGAACTGCGAATAATTATCTCACCAGCATGTGCCTTACAGGGCTTTAACAATCTGGGTTGAAGTGATATTATTCTGATTTCCTTGATTTGCGAAAGGTTCATATTTCCTTATTTTTAAACTGTAATTTTTCCCATTTCTTAAAAATGTCGAAATATCCAATGATTCATTAAGGAATGAGCTGCACTTGCTACCAGTGTCATTAATAGGGAAGAAAGGAAGGCCTGTTATTTCATTTTTTTTAACTCACTCACTCACAGTTTATTACAGGTACCTGTCTTTTAAAATATCACTGTTCAGGATATTAATTAAATTGCTTCTGGGGCATTTGTAAATAATCCCTCATGCCTGATCTTACTAATACAGTGAAACCTCAATTTTACATCCCCTGATTTTAAGTTTTCCCTCATTTTACATTATTATTTTGTGGTCCCACGTATACTGTGTATAGTATGCAGAATACATTTCCCTGATTTTACATTTTCCTGGATTTTACACCATTTTTTTCTGGTCCCCTGAAAAATGTAAAATCGGGGTTCTACTGTACTTAAAAGTATGGCCCAGAGAATCTCCGCTTGTTCAGCCCCAAACAGACATGATTCTTGCTTCTCCCCCTTCTCGCCATGGCTGCTTGTTTAAGTATTCAGTGCCAACACTTTCGCGTTTTGTAGTCTCCGTTTGCAGCTTTAAGTCCATGTTGCCCATGGTAAAAAAATGAATGGTTTAAAGGTGTGGAAATAATGACCTTTAGTAAATCTGGAATATTTACACCTAAGGTTTTTTTTTCATATTGGGGCTGCAGCAGTACTCCCATAGAGAAGAACAGCAGGAGCGTGTGCACTGGCTTCCAAAGTTTATCCTCCTATTCAACAGATGCCACTGGGAAGCCTAAAACCAGATGTGATGTTGCCAAAAGGGAGGCAAGAGGCAGTAAGCAGCATGAAACCTTCTATTTTTTAATATACAGAAATAAACAAAAAAGAAATGTTCCAATGAAAAAGGCTTTGCTCTTACACTTCTAGTTTTAGTCACTGGAAAATTCACTAAACCTAGGTATTGAACATTCTGGATAACAGGTCTGATACCTTTACCTATACCTTTAACTATTTATTTTATAGAAAAGCTCTTTAATAATAGTCACCCACCATTGCATAGAGGCACACATATAGCTATATATATATGTGAGTATGTGCAATAATAATGTGCAATAATAACTCAGTTTCTTTTTAATAAAAAATGTTTCCTGTATGACACCAGATCTGACCTGGAGTTACATTTTGTTAATATGACGTAAAAACCATGATGTTAAGCTTAGTAAATAAAGTGATATTATCACTTTTGGAGGTAATTTCTTCCCCAAAAAATGTCTGTATTAGCAGCTCATAATTCTCAGTGCTAAACAAATGGTGACTCACCATGTTTTTTTCCACAATGCAGTTTTTCTCCAGCGTCATTGGGGGCGCAACTGCATGCACTTTTCTTCGCAAATCCAGGGCAGTAGTCTCTCTATCAAAAGAGCAATTGCACGGCATGTATTGCAGCAAACTGCGGATAGGTATATCCTAACGCATTTCAGGAACAACTCCCTTAATCATAGGGATGTCTGCACCAGGTCATTTAGGCGCACTTGCAGGGCAAGAACTAGGGTTAGGCAGAGTAGGCACGTGCCTAGGGTGCAAAGGTGGGGGGTGCCAGGCACTTACCCTCTCTTTCTCCTACCCCTAGTCCGGTCGCCCCTCTCTGCTCGGGTGAGAGGGAGAGCGTTTGTGTCTATTTGAGCGCCTAACCAGTGAGTACACTCGCACGTGCCTAGGTTGCATAGGGCGTCTGGTCGGCCTGGCCCGGCACTGCGCATGTGTGCTGCTTGGGTGCAAGGGAAACCTGGAACCACCTGGTCAGGACATGGTGGTAGCTCAAGGGTTTCACTGGCTTAATGGGTGCAGCAGTTTTGATTTGGAACAGAAAGCAGGAAGGACTGAGTAACAGAGCTCAACTTTATGGGAGGGCAAGTAGCACATTTTGACTCATGCAGCTTTAAAGAAATTGGTTTTATGCACAATCGACTGCAGGGAATTGTGGGGACTTCAACTGCACTTGTGGACATAAATAAGCCCTCATTAGTTTGGAACACATTAAAGTAACATGTATCGGTGCTATATGTTTAGCCAAACCTATTAACTAGGGTTGTTGGGGACATAAATGAATGTTGCCCTCTTATTTATATGCCTTGCAATTGTCTCAGAACAAGCTTGTGCAAATACAAGGGAAATATACAGTTACTACAAGGGTTTATTCAATTGTAGTCTTTAAATATAATCTTAGTTACTATATATAAACCTTCCATTGTTTGCTACCTCTAAGAGGTTAATATTCTGGCCAACCTACTGGAACTAGTACAAAAATCAAAGTCATTTTTGAAAACATGTTTTACTTTAAACACTGAGTCTTGGGTGTCAAACATCAATTTATCACCCTCAACAAAATTGTTACTCTCTTTCAATTTATCTTTTGGGGACAAATCTTAAATGGAATGGGCCACGTTGATCATAGCCAGTAGTCATGTGGAAATAGCTTATAAAAAATAAATCACCTTATTAAAATGAGAGTTACTGTGGAATAAGATGCCATGTAGGAAAAGTATGCACATATATCATCGGTATGGGCTTCCTCGGTCCTGCTGAACAGTTTGGGGTGCTGGTGAGGGTGTTAGGAGTAGAGGTAGATATATACCGAGGGGAAAAGCAAGTCACTGTGCGGAGTTGTAATTCGATAACTACGCAGAAAGTGACAATAGTCCGTTTTAATTGGTACAGAGCAGCAACATAGAGCTACTGGACTGTAGCCTATTCCAGCAGGCGCTTCGTTTGCACGGGTATTGCACGTATCTACAAAACAAAAGTGAACGGTACTAGGCGAGAGATGTGTTGCACCCATGTTATACATGCCATAAACGGGACTGCCCAGAGGATCTTTCCACCATGCTTTGTGCTTCTCCCTTAGCAATAAGAATAGGGTCAGAAGGAATTATTGTAAATACGATACATTGCTAGCAATATCAATCTGTCTTTCCCACCCAATGTAGGTCTCCGACTCTGATGCCAGACTGACGCAGCCGAGGCGATCTGTACAATTGTAATACATGACTAATGACATGTTGGCTCCGTACCTTCCTATAGCAACTGTTAGAGGCCAGGGCTCATTTTCTCACTGTTTGGGATCTGGTTACCTTTAATATACCCCGGAGGACAGCCTGCTATGCTTCCCACTAATAGGCATCTGTCACTAACTGTGTCAGCTTTTCCCATGTGTGTCAAATAGTTTATTGAGCCGATAGAAACGCAGAAAATAAGCTACTTCCACTTATCTAGTGAGCCTTTTGGTGCATCTGATACAGCATTTTAACATAACCCTTATTGGGGGCTTACTGGCCTCGTTTTAGTGCTGATTCTCAATGTAACCCTACGAACAGACAGACAAATGGACGGATATAATTGGTAGATAGATAGATAGATAGATAGATAGATAGATAGATAGATAGATAGATAGATAGATAGATAGATAGATAGATAGATGATAGATAGATAGATGATAGATAGATAGATAGATAGATAGATAGATAGATAGATAGATAGAGATATAGATAGATAGATAGATAGATAGATAGATAGATAGATGATAGATAGATAGATGAATAGATAGATAGATAGATAGATAGATAGATAGATAGATAGATAGATAGATGATAGATAGATAGATAGATAGATAGATCAAATAGATGAATAGATAGACAAACAGGCAGATAGATGATAGATCAGATAGATGATAGATAGATAGCTAGATAGCTAGATAGATAGATAGATAGATAGATAGATAGATAGATAGATAGATAGATAGATGATAGATAGATAGATGATAGATAGATAGATAGATAGATAGATAGATAGATAGATAGATAGATAGATAGATAGATATGAAATTCATAGAGATACATATATGATCGATAAATGGTCGATCGAAAGATAATTAGACTCATAAACAGATAGCTAAATTATTCATTAATAGATATATAATGGGTAACTGAGAGGTGACATTTAGGTCTTGTTAAAGGTTCAGTGAAGAATCGAAATCTCAATCCACAGTTCACTGTAATACTTGTGAATCCACAATACCCTTTTCGTATTTCGTCATAGTTTCGTAGTGTGCAGCGCATCCTGCAACGTTAGTATACGTTGTGTGAATAAATATTCTACCATTTTATAGGATCGTCACAAAGGAAAAAAAATGTTCACCATAAATTGGCTTTAATACCCGGCATTCTGAGAATACGCGATCTCGCGGAAAGAAACGCTGTTCTACGAAAATGTAGCGCGAATTTATTTATATTCGTAATCACTTTACATTTTTGTAACAGGAATTCCGAATAGAACGTTCTCAAAGGCACATACTAATATAACTAAATATTCTCTTGCGCTAAAATTATGAGTTATCGGTGTGTGTGTGAGAAGTAGAAATAATGTGTAAAAAGGAGGCAAAGTCTGGGTAGGGTTGGAGTAGGCAACTTATGGGTGCCACCTAGTGGGTGCCACCTAGAGTCTCGTGCCTCTATTACAGGAGGTGACAGGCTTTGTTCCGTTGGCCCCACAAGTGCACAACTAACAGCTGGATAAGCTCATCTTTCTGTCATGTGAATAACAGCGCAAATCTACACATTCTCCTGGCAAAACAGAGCCATCGATCCTTCTTTAAAGTGTCACATCTGAGTAACAAACAAACAATGTATACGTGTTAAGGCAGAAAATAACCCATCTTGCAGCAGCTTCTGTAACACATTTCACAAATCACGAACACTTGTAAATTCGATGTATTTCCGCGTTCGACTGCAAGCTCCTATAGACAAGGCAGGACAGTTTGCGATCCTGTGATCTTTTGGTGTAGTGGATGCAAAACCAAATAATACAATTGTGTCTAATAAGGGAAAATTTTTATCCTAAACAATATTCCAATATAGATTAATTACACGTTTTCTGTGGTTTGAAAGTCATGTAACTGCTGATTCTGACTTTAGAAACAGTAGGTGAAGCCCAGCTTGCGAGGAAGCAAGTGAAGTCTGATTCCAGCTAAGGAACAGAAAATAACAGTTGCATTTACAAATAAATTGGAATAACTGTAGCAAAGTGGTTTAGAGTTACAATTTCTTCTCTTAGGCAAACTTTTATAATTTCGCGTTTGTGTTTGCATGCCCTTTAAATATGATTGCAAATGCTCTATTAAACAAACCACTTTTGCAGATTATTTGGGAATGGACTATATTTTTTTGCTCGAGGAGAGCACTAGATGCTGTGGTGTATGTGTGTATTTCATATAGCTTACATTGAGTTCATATTGCTTTGAGATTGCTATTATATCTGTCAGTCCGTTTAATATAACATCATGTAACATTATGCGTGGTATAAAGGGGAAAAGCTTTCCTTGCTTATCCCCAATGGATTCTGCCTGTGCCTGCTGTTATTCTGTGGCTAGCAATCTCTGTAGCTTGAGCCTGCTGTGCTCAGCCTGTGGCATTAATGCTATGTGCAGAAATATTCGGGAGTAATTTTATAAGTAACAAAGGATCAGGGTTGGAATGAGACCCTGTTATCCAATGTCATTTAGAAGCACATGATCAGCAGCTTCTTCAGCCTAAAAGTGAATCCAAGAAGAGAAGTCCTTTCCCTTTCCCAGGGGTATCGACTAAATATAGCCATAACCTCCGGCTTGCACAAATCATGGGCCATTTGCTGTTTGTGTAAAACCGATTAACCAGACACAACTGTGAGACAAGCCACTACTTTCCTCCTGCAGCCCACACTGAGGCATTGGTTTGACCAGGAAAGGCAGTTCTCTTCTGAAGCTGCTTATATGGCGACTGTTGCTAAGTGTCACCTTATTCACAGCTCCTTATTTATAAACCTCCAACTATCGCATAACAGCACAGCTTGTTTTATTTTGGTGTATTTACTCACAACATGCCTAAATGTTTGCTCACTGGGAGATAATATTTACCTTTTACAGATATACCACATCACTAAACAGAAATTAAGAAGGCCCATCAGAACTTTGGCATTTGCAGTCGTTACAAATAATAATGGCACGAATTTAGTATGATGACAATTTAAAATAATTTTACCTAGTGTTTGTATTTCCAATGCATCTTTTATAAACGCCTTCTTATGTAGTGACATTGCAATTTTCTTATTAGGAAAATTAAAACAAAAGGATGAAAATGTGCACCTGAATTACGATTTTGCTAATTACTACTTTTATTGTAAATGTGATTTTCCACCGGTTCTTACGCATTCTTCTATTTATGCAACTTCATTTACTGTTTTTATTTTTTTTTGTGTCCATTATTATTATGGCATGGAATGGCATGCCATCGACTGTAATCAAATTGAAATATATTTATAATAAAACTGATATCGATCCTATTAAATTATACTATAGCAAGTTACATTTCATAAGCATAGCGATAAATAAAACAATTCGCAAGGTGACTTACAAACGGGATGAATACGTTATTGGATGTAAGGTGCAATCCTTTCCATCCTATTAGCATCAAATAGTAAAATCGGAATTTGCCGTCTTTCACTTTAAACATCAAACCTGATTATCTAAAGTGATTTTAATACGGACAAGCATATTAATTAGGCTTAAAAAAATATTTCCCAGACTTAATTTAATACATTTTTGGGCGTACTTATAACAAAGAGAATAAAAATGTCCCTATGAAATTTCCTAGAACGTTCTCTAAAATCCAGTTTGCTGATAGATGTGAAATATAGCCTGGAAAATTTGGGGAAAATGTATCTCTTGCCTTTGATGTATATTTGCCCTTTAAATATCCTACAGTAACCTTATAAAATAAGGATGCCATTAATTATCACAACTCGTTTTTTTCTATAAATAAATGATATTTATATTTTCAAACCAGACAAATTCACCAAATAAGAATTTAACCTAATACTCCACTCTCATTAAAAATATTTTGGCGTGTGTATATATATATATCTATATATATATCTATATCTATATCTATATATATATATATATATATATATATATATATATATATATATATATATATATATATATATATATACTTGTGTGTATAAATTGATGGTGTCTGCTGTATAATAATGTGCATCAAAATATTTCATGTATTGACAATAGGGTTTTAGAAATCTTTTTGAGAAATGCCAATTCTAAGACAAAGGACCATTTTAAAAAATTTATTTACAAAACTGTGTACAACACGATGGAATAACATTTATAATACATATATATTCATTCATATATAAACAGACTTTTTTTTCAATATAATGACATTTTTTTATTTATTTGAAAATGTAATATTTAAAATTTTATTTCCTTTGTACATTTGTTGATAAAGGGATAGTAAGCCTTCAAAAAAACTGAAAGCTCAGTACTCTAATCTACAGATTTTTTTCTTAAAAAAATAAAAACCCAGAAAGTAAACTCGATCAATTCTCTTTTTTTCCCCAATAGAAATATGTACAAATAGTTGACGTGTTACCTGCACAGAATGCATTCCAGATCTGTACAGTTTTAGCAAGAAAAGTTCATTGAGAGTCTTGGCTTTTAGTAAAAGAAGCTGGTTTGCAAATTGCTTGAGTGTGATTGCCCCAGAGATTATTGCGCTGGCCATTTGGCTACTGCGGCGGCTGCTGTAGGTAAGAACTGTCCGGAGATGAGATTTGTGGGAACACTGAGGATTGGGCCGATGGCTGCTGTGCTCCTGCTTAGGGCCAGGGGCTGGTGGCTCATAAGGGCTGACTGCACTGTCACTGGGGGTCGCAGGAAAGTGTGGGGCGCTGCCGACGAGGCTGCCGACACCCCAATAATGTTCTCTATGCTGAAGGAGGGTCGGCTGCTGGGCTCAGACTTGATGATGGAGGCGGCGGTGCTGCTGAGGCTGCTGAGTTGCAGCTGGAGGCTGGGGCTGAGCTGCGAGCTGAAGGCTTTCCTGGTCAGTTCAGAGGAAGGCAGAAGTGGTACGGCCGGGGGTAACATGTGCCCCACGGGGGGAATATAAGGATACTGCAGGGCAGCAGGGTGAGTGTAGGCTGCCGGGTGGAGTCCATAGTGGCGCCCATAGGGACTGGCCAGGCTGTACGCCCCAAAGCTTTGCATCATGAGAGCAGTCTGCTCCCTCAACGAGTCCTGCTGTTGTCTCTTAAACCGCTTCCTCCTCCGGAGGAAACTGCCATTGTCGAACATGTCCTCGGACTGGGGGTCGAGGGTCCAGTAGTTGCCCTTGCCTGGGTTGCCGGGCTCCCGGGGGATCTTGACGAAGCAGTCATTCAGCGACAGGTTGTGGCGGATGGAGTTCTGCCAGGCCGGGAACTTCTCCCGATAGTAGGGGAAGCGGTTGCTGATGAACTCGCAGATACCGCTCAGGGTGAGCTTCTTCTGGGGGCTCTGTAGGATGGACATGGTGATGAGAGCGATGTACGAGTAGGGGGGCTTCACCAGGCTGTTCTTGGGCTTGTTCTGGATGCCCTCCTGCTGCTGCTGCTGGCTCTCACCCTTACCCTCTGCCTCAGTGCCACTGCCCGAGGGACTCCTGGGGATCTCCTTGCCCCCGAGCTCGCCTACTTCGTCGGTATGCCCGGCCGTGCTCTCGCACTCACTGTCCTTGTCCAGCGCCTCGTCCCCCTCGCCCACCACATCGATGTCCGCGTCGTCTGCGCTCAGTACGGTCTGGCCGGACATGTCGCTGGCACTGCCGCTGCCTGACAGGGTCATTCCAGTTACGCTCCACAGCGATGGGCAGAGAAGAGAAATAGAGAGAGGCTCGGTAGGGCAAGTAGTAGTGAACTTGCTGCGAGTGCCTTCAAATCCTGTGCATTGCCCCCTCCCTCCTCCTCGGTGTTGCCCGCTTCTTGACAAGGGGACGCACAGACACTTTTAAATTCCCCCCTTTGGAAACACTGCCTGATAGATTACTTTCCACTTAGAGATATACTGGCCCGGGCCGTCACGTGACTGCCTGACGTCACCCACCCCCCTCTGGCTAAGCCCGGCTCAACTCAACTTGTTTCATGGGATTGTCAACAAAAGGCGCAAGAGTGACACAACTGATCTACCCAGGTAGCCGTAGTGGCCAGCACCTCTACATCCCTTCTTCATGCGCTTGCAACAGGCTTGGGAGCTCTCACGGGGAAAGCTCTGCTATAGATACTGGCCTATACTCGGCTGGATGGTGAGATCTCAGGGATCATTGGGCTCGGGGAACCCAAAGAAAGTCAAGCGGCAAAATAAACCCACTTAGCCCTGGTAGCAGAAAATGTAATGCTAACGAGTCAAAGTGAGCGGCCTTAGCATGTGAATGGGGAGGAAATGGGAGCTGTCCTGCCTCTATTCACTCCCTGGGTCGCCCGACCCCTTCGCGTCCTCCCAGCGCCGCTTCTTCCCATTACAAAACAATAACATGCGAGTGGCCCGGGATCGCAGCAATCCTGAGATCTCTTTACATCGCCGCTACACGACTTGTTGTGCGATTTCCTCTCATACACACATGATTTGTACATATACATGGATATAGAATAATAATGCGTTATTATGAGGCAGGACACTTACCTTTCCCATTCTCACTGCCATTGATCCTGCCTGCACTATTTTCCTTCCTGCATTAATTAAAATATCCATAATTGACAAATGGATCAATCCCCTGTCCCACCTCTCTATTAACAACCAACAGAGGAGTGTCAATGACTTTACGATGGAACTTTAAATAACCCGTTAACCCTGACAACGTTTATTCCGCTCAAACAAAGCCAGTGTGGGAAGCTGAACAAGATAGAGTAGCCCATGGGCGAGGGACACTACATTAATGACACCACAGTCTATTCTTCCATTTCTGGCTCTGCCAGCAGTTATTTTTCCCTGTTTTACAGGCTGTTGCTGATGAGAGAAATTGAGGCCACACCGTTGTGATACCCCGACATTGTCTAGAAACAACACACTCGCCTGTTTTATCCTCACTGCAAAGTATTTATAGATGTACTTGCCTGACTACACCTAGGCCGAAATGAAGTCGGAACATGGAATTCTATGTACATCGAAATTCGATATTACATATACACCGATTTCATTGATATCTATAAATAGACATCTTTTTTTGCGGATATTTCTTCTGCTGTATTTCGCTGTTTGCTGGTTGTAAGTAGAGTTGCATGCCAACTATAATCCTATATAAATTGCCTTTGTTGAATCTTTGAATTCATCATTTAGATTTCACGTGAAGATTTTACCTATTTCAAGTATTTTACTTTGCTGTAAAATAACCCCGATCACTAGGGGTCTGCCCAGGCTAGTAATATAATCATTCTTCTTGTTATAAACTCGTTATAAACTCATTTTTAGGTTTTTGGACTGTTGTTGCTTTTACATAGGAAGAGCCCATCCTGCAGGAATCAGGGGTTCGTTTGCTGATGATTTGCAGAACACAATTGGAGTGAAAGCAATTGACTCATACCATTAATTACCGTGCTTAGCATGAAAAGAAACGTTTCCCGTCGATTAGAGATGTATTGTGCTAATCTGTTGTTTAGTCAATGTGCCATCTGATCCGGAGAACTTCCAGGTGGAAGAAAAAATAAACCACTAGCACTGAGCCTCTTTATTGAAATCCAGGATATTTCCTCACGTTTACTTAGGTGGTAAAATAATCGTTATTTTTGCCACTTTCATTTCTGCATTTATTTCCTACAGTCTCTGTTCTCAGTGCAGCGATCAGCTATTTACATACTCTGTACAGTCTGGTTTAGGAGCAAATATTCATCCTCCTTTCAATACACCACTGAGTTTTGGATTTTTTTTATTGTAAATATGACAGTACATTGGTGTTAAGAAAATCCTAATTGCAGTTTGCTATTAATCGCACAATCACAAGTGCCCAGCTCAGCCAGGAAAACCCTTTCACAATAATAAGCAAGGATCAGCCAGACCTCAGAAGGAGGTTGCCACATTCTACGTGTGATATTAAAGAAGAAATGCTATTTAGTAAGAGCTAATTAGAGTCTTAGAATTAACCATGGACGCTATTACATTGTGTAACAATGATTTATATTATTACACTGTTACATTGATGCTACAATAATATATTATATATATATTTATTTTTTTAATGTTCATTTTTGTATTCTAGCAAACATCCTGCTTTTATAATTCTGCTAATTTATATGTATAGTAAAACAAATATTAACCCGATCATATTACACCCAATGCTTTTATGTTTGATCCTTTCCATGTAATCGTGTTTTCCCTTCTTTTTATTTTTTTAAGGAAAAGGGGAATCAAAGGTGTCCTCCTTGATCCTTTGTTTTAAGCCTATTACTTTCACTAATGACATCGCAATCAGTGACCTTTCCTTGATGGAACCTTCAGTTGGACTTAAGGCATAGGAAGTGCCAAAAACCAGGGAATACTGGCAGTGATCAGAAAGTAAATATATCCAGGGGATAAAGCTAGTGATCAGAAAGTAAATATATTTGCACACTTTAATAATCCCCTGTTTGTTCATTTCTCTACCTGCAGCAGTTCCTGATATGGATTACAACGCTGAAAAGAGATGGGGTTTTATCCTAAATAAAATAAATTCATATATTAACAAAACACCAAGGTTAAGTTTAAACATCTACCACTCCCACCCCCCCAAAAAAAAGATTTTATCAAGAGAAAAAACACTGTGCTGAAATGTCCTTGCCCTAAACCCCATCAAGCAGCCAGTAGCCACGTGTGACAAGCCACCAGCTCCTAGGAGAAGACAATGCAGCTAAGTCGCTGCTGCTGCTGCTACTTCCAAATCGGATTTATTTGTCCTGGAAATGTCTAAACATCCATTTTGTGAAAGGCAACACGTTTAATTAACGATGAGAGAGCAGTTAGGGGCAGAAAGCTAGTAAAATTGTGGGATAAATTTATGGCATTGTTAGCGTGCCTTTAATTATGGCTATTATGTTAATTATTTCACATTAGCATGGAGTTATCAGCATGTCAGATTTCATCAAAACGAGCCTTTCTCTAGAAAATCGTTTGTTCCATTTGCAGAATCGCAGTGGAGAAGGTCTCTGGTTATGTTTATGTCTAGTCCGGAGCCCCCCTGGTACTAACGTTGGACTACACCTCCCAGCATTCATCAGCAGCCGATAGTTGTTAGGGGGCGCCAGGTGTTATAGTCCGACAAACAGGTGAGCTGGAGAGCTCCAGAATGGACAATAACCAGACAAATAAATAGTTATGCTAAATTCACTGCTTCCGTCCCCATCTATGAACCCACCGCAGTGGAATCCCCTTAGGCGATTAGTCCCAGCAGCCTGAGAGGAGAGGATTTTAGGGATTCACCCTTTTATCGCCCCCCTTCGGAGAAGCTGCTTTATCATCTCAGATCTGTGTGTCAAACAATATGATGCTGATCATTTTTATCTGTCCCCTTGTACAAAAAGCCCATTCACAGCACAGAGCGATTAGTGGTCCTACTGCTGCAGCAGCACAGCCCTGTGAGCATCAAAGCGCACTGGCATTAAAATCGCACCGTGTGCTCTTCCCAAGGGGGGCAGTACCCCTCCATTTGCACATAATCAGCTCCTGTAGAAAGAAGCCCCTAACCAAACCAACAAACTGTAATGCTGGAGCTACTCATCTAGTACCTATTGTTACTTTCTTGGTTATTTCTGGGAAAGCGTTTTATAAATGTCTTTTTTTTAATTACACTGTTATTATTATATTTAACAAGCTAATATGATATAGATCCCATTCCTTAAAGTTCACTAAGCTTTACCGAAAACACAATAACTGGAAAGTAATAATTTAAATATGCTGAGTTATTATCTCGCTGGGTTAATAATTCTCAATTCACTGAAAATTTTCTCCAAAAGTGATATCACTCTGTTCACTAGATGTAAAGCCTGGTTTGGTAACATTTAGGTCAGACCAAGCACTATACTGGGAAACATTGTATCATTACTTTATTATCCTCACACATTCAAATATATAGATCTATATATGCCTTTGTGCAATGGTGGGCGAATTATCTTTTTTTTTTTTATGAAAGAAATGTTCTAAATGTTGGCATCAAGAATACATTGTTTCACCCACAATGCATTGCAGATATATATCATTTTAAATTCCAACGTGAAAAACACTTAAATTATAAATTTTTAATGAAGAGGTCAATATTTCCTAATTTTTTAAAAAAGGGCCAATAATATCTATTTTAAGAAACAACAACACTTTAAAAAAACAAACAATTTTTTCCCCATCATTTATGATGAGTTTCAAAACATATTGGAAAGCTAGGGACTGGCTGGAAGTTTTGGGGGCCCTAAAATGAATGATCTGTGGGACCTAGTAAAATCCATTTACGCCACTGGTTCTGTGAATTGTGATTTATTATTGCTCTTTAGTGAATTGGGCAGATTAGTTGCAAAAAAAACAACACCAGGTGCTTGATTGACTAAAGAGCAGTGAGAACCATCACCTGGTTATGGCACAGAAGTGTGAATTATTATCTCTGAACTAATTATTCATAATAACTCCTGATCTAAGCATTCTTAACAGGAGAATTTCAAATGAAGTAAATCTGAAATGCATTGTGGGCACTCACAGCTAAGCTATAAAAAATGTGCTATGTGCATGGCACACACTATGCATGTAATAGGAGCCAAAACCAGGTGGTGTATAGCGTGTGAGACCTTAGGAAATTAACTATGGATGTGTCAACACAAATGCTAGTGCAGACTTTACATGTGTGATAATACATACAAAGAAACATTGGCAAGCCTGTGTTAAAATAAATGTTCACTAAATAGTGCCATAAGAAACTGCAAGTGTCACTCTCCATAGGGGCAAGTTGCTAGGCTATGCATACCATTTTATTATTTTTGCAATGTCCCTGGGAAAGTTGACTGACCTTCAAACCATTGCAGGGTTGCTAGGGTATTGGACCCAAGCAACTAGGTAGGTACAAAAAGTAATGCAAAATAAATTACATTTGAATAAGTAATTAAAAACAACAAATGATAAACACTGAACACAAGAATACTCTTTCCTACAACATACAAAAAAATAATTTTCAGATGAACTGCACCATTTAACAGGTTGTTGTTTTAATAAACATACCTTTATTCCTTTATATTGAAACATCAAGGAATATAATACCTTAAAGGTATTTCTGCAGAGCAGAAAGGCAAGTCATTTATAAAAATGACACTATAAAAAAAAATAATGAACAAAGAACAGTTTTAAAGCTGCTAAGAATAGACCATTCTATAAGATACTAAAAGTTAACTTAAAGGTGAACAACCCCTTTAAGAAAATGATACTGTCAGATCAGAATATTTTTTTCACAGTTTCTTGATGCAGTTTTTTCTCGTAGGTCAATTTTCTCACATTCATGAAAATGGTTTTCTGTGTTTTTTTCTCCAGCGGCAAGATTGTTCTCAAGTTGTATGTTTACTAAATGCTTTTTAGTTTTACCAGTGCTGTTTTTCACCCAACATCTGATATAAATTCAGTCATTATAACTTTTGGATAAAATTGTTGCAAGTTTGAACAATTTCTAACAATGGACCCAGGAAAAGAATCCTAACATATTCTCAACTTGCAAAGTCATCCAAATGCTCATAATGGATGTGTAAGGATGGGAGGGCCAAAGATTACTCAGAACAATGTGGTGTTATTATGGTTGGTCCGTATACTATACATCACTATCTCTCTATCTTTCTCTCTATCAAACTTTCTATCACTATAGTAAAATGATGTTGAGTCAGAAATCCAGTACCAAGCCAGGGAAGGCTTTGGAAATCGGAATAAAATATTCTGGAGATTATGAATCTGCTCACCAAGGCACCCCATCCTACCAAATTCACATTTTTGAAAAATTCCACAACTAATAAAAAATAGTTTTTATGATTTACATGTGCATCTTTCATTGGCAATAAGACAAATTGATAAAACCAGCTGCCCCTTTAAAGGAAGAGGTGCAGTATTCTTACTTCTAATATGACAGCTATTTCTACACTGGTTTTACCACATTTCTCATATGAACCAAGCAGCAGTTACTGATTTTGAAAGGGCAGTTGAAGAATAAGATACACACATTATCACCTAATATGTCATTAAACACTACCATTTAGTGACCATACTGTAGCTAACAGATATAAGAAAAAAAGCCTTTTTATTAATAATTGGCCAAAGTTAGCTTAGGGCAAGAGAGCAGTTAACAACCATGCACATACTGGGGCAAAATGGGCTCTCCTCATTAAAACGTATGAACGGGTAAACAGCATGGAATACTTACAGAAGGGATAAGGGATCTTTCTGTACTTTGGATCACTATAGCTTCGGTCTGCTAAAACATTTAAACATTGAATAAACCCAGTAAGATTGTAATTTTTCCCAGAATGGATTGATGCAGCTTAGTTAAAGTTAACAGTAACATAAAAAAATTAAAGTGTATTAAAGTAATGATAATATCAGTTACTGTTGCCCTGTACTGGTAAAACTGATCTGTTTGCTTCAGAAACACTACTATAGATTATATAAACAAGCTGCTGTGTAGCAATGGCGGAAATTGAAAAAAAGGCTATATGGCACAGGTTAAAAATGTGGATAACAGATAACACCATTATGCTCTACAGAGCTGCTATCTGCTGTGTAACCTAAGCATTTCTCCTTTGAATGGCTTCCCCCATTGCTACACAACAGCTGATATATATAAACAATTGCCTCGATAAAGCTATTAAGCGAAACGCGTCGGCAGAGTTTCCTAACTCCAACTGGATTTTAAGAACAAGTTTTCCACCAATCCCTTTTCTAGAATCGGCTTGGTTTTTAAAAATATTTATAGCGCTGTTAGCCTCAAGTACCGCATCTGTTCTTCTCTTTCTCCTATTCTCTCACTTACAAAAACACTGAAGGATCTGTGGTTTTATAGTTAGCTTAGCTTCTCCACCATGAGATAGATACGGTTATTTCGAGACCACAGTCCCCAGTATCCGTCTTCTCCATCGTGTGGAGTCCCAGGGCATAGCTAATTCTCTTGTAGACATTTTTGGGACCTCTCCACCTCTATTAATTTTCATTTTCCTATTTATTCTCAGATGACGGTCTTGGATTTATATATTTTTAAACTTTATTGAATAAATTCACCTTAAATCAACTTTATTTGCTCTAGCACTCTTAATTAATGAACTAAATTATTACTATTTATTTCAATTGTTGCTTGTAGTAGCAACACGTGTTACTTGCGCTTACCAGATTAATTAAGTAAATCAGATGACAAGGAATATATAGAATTTTTTAAAACCAATTTTTAATTTTAATTGATTAAAACATCTTTTTAAAAAAACACTCAATTAATTTTACAATCATGAGCATCGATTGTACTTTTTAAGCACTTGCACTTTATTCAATGGATGAAATTTTGTACAGTAATTCTCAAATATTAATTATCACCAAGCTAATTGTGTTCATATTTGATCTTTAAATATTTATACTGTTTCAAAGAGAGTGGGGGGTTTACCATCTTTTTATTTCTTAATTAAATCATATATAAACAATAGTAGTGTTTCTGAAGCAAACACAGCAGCTTTAACAGTGCAGGGAAACACTACATTATATTTTTATTACTTTAAAACACTTTCATTTTTTCATGTTACTGTTCCTTTAAGAGCGAGTTTCCCATACCTGTATTGTATTTATTTTAGAATAACAGTAAGTTACATATGCAATGATACCACATAGACACTGGTCAAAAACTGGAAGATATAGACTAAAAACACTGTCACACTGTCACACTCACGCCTTACCACACACACGCAAACAGTTCTGGAACTGACATACTGACATACAAATACTATATATAAACAGACATATATAGAATATCTATATTTATTATCTTTCATGCACACATGCACACTTGATACTTACACAAACATGCATTATGCACAAACAATGGCACATGCAAGCAAACACAAAGCTGTAAAACCCAGATGAAACAGAGATGAAGAACAGTGAAAAAGAATGTTTATATCAGACACCTGTCCAGAACCCAGGTTATTAACATTGCAGAAAATGGGTCACATGGATAGGGGTTGGCACAGAATTACCCTGGCACACACTACTATGCCAGATTGAGGCAGTATAACTATCTGAGTTGCAGACACTAGTAGAATTTAGAGGCATGCCACAGGCATCAGCCCATCTGCCCTTTATATGCCACCTTGGTGAATGTCACCCAAATTATTATCAGATGGGACTGAAAAAAGCACAACACGGTACGTGGGCAGCATTGTGCAGACTGGAATAGCTAACTTGGAGAAGCCTAAAAAAGGTCTGACGCTAGTTGGCATAGTAGCTGCTTGTACTAACACACTTTGATGTTTTTTATGGAACATCAGAATGCCAAAATCCATATATATCGTGCTGCTCCTCATTGTGTAAGGATCTCTATTGCTGCAAAGCAACACAGTCAGCTATGTGAAGGCAAACTGTCATTCCATGCCCAATGTACAATCCGGAGTCCATATACAATTTACTTTACAGCATTTCTAATAGCAAGACATAACAAAAGCATACCAAGCAGATTTCTGCCACTGACAGTGGTACATTTTATTGCTTTGTTAGTACACACACACACACATTTATTTACTTACACACACAACAAACACTCATATATAGGGCTGCCACCTTTTCTGGTAATAAATACCAGCCTTCCTATATATTTATATTTTTTCCCTATTAATAACATTGGGATCAGCCATCATTTTTACCGGCCAGGTCAGTAAAATACCGACCAGGTGGCAACCCTACTTGTATGCCATACACATTCTCATATGCTTATACACACACTCATACACTTGCATATTTTTATCTACACATATATACACACACACAAACAGCTGTTAAACGGGAACACACATGATACGTGATTAGTGTAGCTGTTAGTTCAATAGAATATGTTGCTATTGCATCATAATTTACTATAGCCTTTCTATGTAAACTCATGTTCCATCAATTTTGTGGTCTGCCTTTATCACCAGATAAAAATAAAATACGAATTATGTATGGTAGCCGTTTAAGGAGTGACATGAACACATTTTGAACACATTAAAGGAAGTGTGACATGAAATGCAAGACCATGAGAAAATTCAGTTGCATGGAATCTCAATAAATAGGTGTCATGCCTTCTATTCAGCCTTCCTTGCTTTCATGTGCCCACACAGAAGCATCTCTCTCATACAGTAGAATCAAAAAGCAACTGGCCATATGGTGTCTTAACTCCTGGGAAGGTAAAAGAAGAAATATAAAAAAAACGTATGGCAGTGGGGACACAATATTTCAATTTGCAATGTGGCTTGTGGGTTTGATAAGAATGGTGGCTTGAGCATAAATTAGTTCTTATCACACTAAAGTGTGATAGCAAATCTGTTAGGGGAAAACAATAAAAGGGTGAATGTGCACACATGTAACATTGTATATAAGCTTTGCAAACCTGCAACAATGCAAATTTTTATTCTTGCTTATTCATTATAAATGTTATTATTCCCTTTTATTTCTATTAAAGGTGCTTATCCACTTGCAATTTCCCCCACTTTTGACCGTAACTTAGTTTGGGCGTGCTTTGTATTATTATCAGCATGTGAAATTATCAGCCTTGATATGCATCTTTCACTACATACATTACTGTTTTATTGGGGCTGTAATAGATTTCAGTGTAATGGTTATTATCCAGGCTTTAAAATGCATCGTAATATATACAGTGTAAATATTTGAATACTATTAATTGGTCAGATTTATCTTTTGTAAATATGGAGTAGAATGCTTCTTTTATTTGCACCACCAAAAGCAGGACGTTAAAGTAATACTTAGAAATTAAAGAAAAAACAAAACAAGGACAATTTCTATAATGCCTACTTGCCAACTACAGTTAGAAAATGTCTTGAAAACATAACAAGCGTAGACCCAAGTTGTGAAGCACAAATGTCGGTCTTTCTTTATTGATGCATTGCATTTTTTTGACTAGAGTGATGTTCACCCTTGTACTACTTTCCTTTTCTGAACTGAACTGAACTAAGCTCAGATCCCACTTATAGCAACCAATCAAGTCCTTTGTGTGTCCAGCAATAACAGAGACACCCAGCAGGAGGAGAGATTGTCCCTCAGCTGCTGGAAATGGCTTCTGGCATGTTCCACACTTCTTTTGGTATTCAAAATACAGTCTGTTTACATATAGCACCTAAGTATTAATCGCAACTTTTGTTTTTATTATTGACTATTGTTTGGCTGAATTTGTACTGACTAAGGAATAATCATTGGAAATTAGCTTGTAGCAAAGTCTGTTTAGGTCACATTTACTGAAGGATATCATTGTGAATGCGTGAAGTTTCACATAAAATGTGACTGATTCTTTTACACAGCAGTATCCCCTGGTTGCTCTCTTTTTTTAGCTTACTGGTGCTCACTCTCACAGCATGCTGCAGTAGTACAAGAAAAGGCACTTCATAGTCAAATTAACAAATATACAACAATACATGTATCTTTCTAAATAATCTTTTCAGCTTCTGTATGCACAATGTTTTTTATGAATTGGCATCCATATATATAGGGTTAAATGCACAGGGAAAATAATAATAGCATACATTTGTTATGTTTTGGTAGCCGAGGATGAGTAGAGTATAACAGTGCTTTATTAGCAGACTCTTGTATAAACACCTCAACATTAGTTTAATATATGTATTGTGTAGATGTTATAATGCATATACATACATTATGATACATCCTAAGATAGCTCTTCCCAAAACTTCTGAGTATCACTTATCTTAATACGTGACCTCTGAAAGAATCAAGGTGGCATATTCATATATTTTTATCCATCTACATATTTTACAGTGAACCACCAAACACCTGCCAGGAAATAATGCATCTCTAACTCTAACAGGAAGAGGTGTGGGAAAAGACACAGCTCTGTCCATTCATTGGCTGATGTAAACTAGCAGGTATGCGGAGTTCCATGACCAATATAAAACCACTCGGCCTTCGGCCTCGTGTTTTTATATGGTCATGAAACTCCTTGGTAACTTATAATATCCCTATATTTTACAAGAGGGGGTACTTTATTCACTATGTATTTCCCAAAGGGTTTCTGGAGTAAAAGGAGTTCTTAAAAATTCAGCTTTATGACCCAGTAATATTTTATTACTCCACTGACCAAGTCACACTAATCTAGTTGGTTATAGGCCATACCTGCCATGGAAATCTGGTAGAAGTAGTAGGTCCCTGCAGTTTTAGAATCGCCCAGTGATCTCTACACTTACTAATGGGAAGCAATAATAGACTATGCATGATGTAATAAAAGACTTTGCACTGTCTAAAAACCTATAACAGCAAATAAGATGGCCACTAATTGCTACCTGCTGATTAGTTATTAATTATGAATTACCAGACCTCATGCACACTTTTAATTTTAACAACATTATTCCCTGGTACAAGCCACTTGAGGATTTACACCAGTAAAACGTTTTATATTTGGAGAGTTGGTAAAAGAGAATCAATGCTCACAGTATTTACTTAGTACTGTTATTGTATAGTGCAGGGGGTCCCCAACCTTTTTTCCTGTGAGCCTCATTCAAATGTAAAAGAAGTCGGAGAGCAACATAATCATGTGAAAAGTTCCTGGAGTGGCACATATGAGCTGTGATTGGTTCTTGGTAGACACTGTGTGGACTTGCAGCCTACAGGAGGTTCTGTTTGGCAGTGCACATGGTTTTAAAGCTTGCCTTCAAGCTGGGAATTAAAAAATAAGTACCTGCTTTGAGGCCACCGGGGGCAACATCCAATGGGTTGGTAACATGTTGCTCTCGAGCTACTGGTTAGGGATCACTGCTGTAGTGCATTCCAATGAAAGGGGGTGAGCTCTGAATAGTGGAAACATAGACCAAGGATATTTCTGATGTTCAGCATATTCATCTGTTCTATAGGAACCCATGGTCACATAGGTCCCTTTGGGTGGAAGATGTGGTTTAGCAGCAGTATGAGAGTTTGGACAACCAATAGGGCTCCTGCCTTCCTGCACTGTCAGGGATCCCTTACTCTAACTCCATCCCTGCTGTCTCACAGACACCGACACATAGAAAGGAATGGCACAGCTTTGCTGGACTGTATAATACATTAAAGAGATTGTTCACCTTTAAATTAATGTTTAGTATGATGTACAGTGTGATATTCTGAGACAATTTGCAATTGGTTTCCATGTTTTATAATTTTTGGTTTGCACTTTCTACAATCAGGTTGCTATGACTTAAATTTTCCTAGCAACCATGCGTTGATTTGAATAAGATACTGGAATATGTATAGGAGAATACAATAGAAATAGAATAAAAAGTTGAAAGAAAGAAAGAATAGAAAAAAGTAGCAAGAGCAAAAAAATTGGAGCCTTATAGAGCATTTGTTTTTTAGACAGGATCAGTGACCCCTATTTGAAAGAGCCAGAAGAAGGAGGCAAATAATTAAAAACTACAAAGAAGAAAAAATGAAGACAAATTGAAAAGTTGCTTAGAATTAGCTATTCTATAACATACTAATAGTTAGGTGAACCACTCCTTTAAAAGACTTTTCATAAGCTCTGAGGGTAAGACATTGTGTGTGATAGTCTTCTCCAGTTATTTTTTTCTAAAGATTACAGTGTCCAAAACAAAAGATACAATGTGCAAAATAAAAGAATGTAATCAATAATCCAACAACCTTGTGGGTAATGAAACAGATGTTTGATTTAAAAAAACAGTTATGCTTAAACTGCAGTTATTAGCATCTGCTGGAACGTGCGTGATGTCTTTTCTATTGCTATTTAAATTTAAAAAAAGGCATGAAAAATTTACCTGTATAACATTACCTAAAAATTCGATTTATTCAGACCATCAAACAGAACACTAATTACATGTAAGAGTTATCTCCTGGGTGATAGAGAAGCGTGTAGTCCTTGGCACAAATAAAATATTTTACATTTCTACATCTTATCTGATCATCCTTTGTCTATAGACTAGAGTCTCTTATACAGCATTAACAGGCTGTGGAATATGCTGGTGCTTTTAAAATAATCTAATAATAATATTAGAGACAATGTGCAACTGATTTGAAAAAGAAACTGGACTATGAATAGGAGAGGCCTGAATAGAAAGATGAGTAATAAGATGTAGCAATAGCTATACATTTGTATAGGCAAATAATTAAAAAACTATAAAAAAAAGACGGGGCCAATTGAAATGTTGCTTAGAATTAGCCATTCTATAACAAAATAAAAGTGAACTTCAAGGTGAACCACCCCTTTAAAATGCAATTGTTTTCCCAGTACATCAGAATAAGCAGTGGTGTAAAGACCCAGGAGCCCAAATCTTTTTTTGAAACTATAGGTGACAGCTGTTCGATATTGGCTACCCCAAGACCATGTTTTTGAAAAAACAAAATTATTTTTTAAATTAAGTATTATAGACTCCTAGGGCAGATTTATCAAGGGTCGAATAGTAAATTAGAATTCAAATTATTGAGTTTCAAAATTCACACAGTCAAATTTTAATCCCCCTATTCAAATGTAAATTTGAGTGTGAGATTTATCACACCTCAAACATGGAAATAGTCCTAATTCTAATATTCGCCACCTAAAACCTGCTGAGTTCATGTACAAGTCAGTGGCAGAGGTTAGTTGTGCCATTTGGAGATGTTAATAGTCTTCCTGACATTCAAGTTTTCTTTTTTTCGGGAGAAAAACTCAATTTGTACAAATCGTATACGATTCGAAATTTCGGATCGGAACCTTTTGATGGAATATTAGACATTCAAATTTGTTCTTAAATAAACTCCCAGTCGATTTGCGAGTATATTCAAATAAACTTTTTTTTACATGAATTCGAAATTCGACCCTTGATAGATGGGCCTCTTAATGTAGGTAAGTGATGTTACTGGTTATTCTGAAGGGTTTAAATTGATGGACAGTTGTATAAAGAGTGTGAATCACAGTCATAAAAGATGACAGCCACTTTGTGAGAAAAAAGCAGTAAGTGATTAACTCCAAATACTAAACTGTAGGATAATTTTCGAAGGATTAAGTTGATAAAGAACCATGCACAAAGGACTTGACAAAGATTGTTTTTTGCCATTCCCATGAATGTTTTCAGGCACAAACATTGTGTCTTTTTAATTTTTGCTTGAATAAGTCTGCAAACTTATATATCTATCCTACTGAAGTCTTCAAATGATCATTTCAAATACCCTGATCAACAGCAGCAAAAAGTGGCACAAATATCTAACCAAGATAGACTTGAATGAAAATGTTACTTTTAGATATTTTGCATAGCATATGCACAGTATTGTTTAATAACTCCCAAATAACTAATTATATATTTCATTTCAGGTTGAGGGGCAATGGTTCTAAGAAATAGCAACATCTTCTTTGAACATTGGGGTCTAGTGTTTTTTACTGATGGCATGCATCCTTTTATTGCTGCATATCCGTGAAGTTTTCTCACCATTTTTAGTAAGCTCTCCATTTCTGCTTGTTCCAATATTTGTAATTGTTTTCTTTTGGCCTTTCAGTCATACTGTGTTTTCCCTAATACAATGTACACCACTGAGTAATATGTTGATTCTTTATAAATAAACTATAAAATGCCTGGACACAACAGGGCCAAATTTCTTGAACAAGCATAATACAGCAACTGTTAGTCAGCAGTAAAGGTCACTGTTCATATGCAGGAAACTCTCTGAAAGACTATTCTAAACTAATGGATTTCCTAAAACATGTATTCTCCAGGGTGCATCCAGCTTTAGAAGAACATGCAGTTCTTTCTTGTACTGGACTATATGCTTTGAGGTATGAGTGCTACCTTCCTATTTTGGGGGTAATTTATTTAAAGAAGAAGGAAAGCGACTAAGGCAGATTATTGCCAACAGATTAGCCGCAATAGTGCAAGCTTGAACACTATATTTATTCTGTAGAGTGCTTTACCACACCAGAGTAAACAACTCTAGAATCTCTCTCTGTTTGTTTAGGATAGCAGCTGTCATATTAGCTTGGTGTGACATCACTTCCTGCCTCAGTCTCTCCCTGCTCACTCATAGCTTTGGGCTCAGTGAAGGGAGGGGGAGAGGAGCAAACTGAGCATGCTCAAGTCCTGCCTTGGAGGTTTAAGATGAAAGAGGGAAGTCTGATACAGAAGCCCATGTGTACACAATAGAAGGAAATAAATGTGGTGTTTCTTTTGAAAGAGGACTCAGAAAAGCATTATCTTGAGGGTTTACTGGTATATTTACATGGACCTTTCTGATACAACTTACTTGGTTTTAACCTTTCCTTCTCCTTTAAGATGTGAGCTTACTAAAAGCAATTCAAGTCAGAATAGTACAACAATAAATTTAGGCAAAGTGACACCAAATGAATGAGAAATCCACTCGCTACTGTTTGAGGCTGTTTTAATCACTTAATTGTGTAATAAAATGTCATGATAGTTTTCCTTTAAGCTAAAACTCCTGTACGGTTGGTAATTATCCACAAGGCATAATTTGCATATTAATGACCATAGAATTTTAAAATATATTATCTGTATATTTTCTCTTTTACTAGGAATACAATTTTATTATTTTTGGGTAGCTTTTTATATACACAGTGTTATATGGCAGAAATATTTTTAATTAATACCATATTTTGATTTGCATCCTGAATTATTAAATAAAATCTAAAGTAAGAGAAACAGTTTAGGGAATTAACCTCTTTGTTTAAAAAAAATATTCTCCCATATTTCAATAAGAAATACAGACAATAAACTTGGGTTTAAGTTTTGTCCAGTATACCCTGTACTTGAGCTTTGTGTGCTCAGATCTAGCCAATGAAGTCCAGGTCATAATACTATCTTGCTTATCTTAAATAGTTGCAATTGTATCTTCGCTTATCTTAAAAAGTTACAAATGTAGCTAAGTGCAGGTGCTGAGTATTTTGGGCTCTCTACAAAAAAGCCTCTTGTTTAATAAAGTTTTAGAATCTTTTTTTATCGTTTTCCAGCATCAGTGCATGAGATTAAACAGAAACTTGGGACATTTAAGTAACAATCCCAGATTGCAGGATGAGCTGTCAAGATTGGGACTGCCCCACAAAAACCAGGACAGTTGGAAGGTATGAAAAGGGAACAATTTATGACACTGCTGCCACTGTAATGGCTGTGCACACTGCAATTGCTAACAGAGCAGTTATCACCCCAAACATATAGCTATTTCAACCACTTTTCATTGAGTGCTTACCTCCTGCCATGTATGGTTTTTGATTGATGGAAAAGGTTTGAATTTCATTGATGAAACAAGATAATAAGCGAAGCATAGCATGTTGAGATATTTTGTCTCTTTATCTAATGGAGCCTGGACAAACAGGCTCGGAAAATGACATGATAGCAGATAGCAAAGGTCTAAATGAATTATTGAAAAAAATACCTACTGGTTATAGACGATATTATGTCTAATTTTCATATATATATATATACACACATACAAGAGTCCTCTGCACTCAACCCATTATCAATATATTTAAGACAGAGATATTTTGTGCATACTGCTACTGAAAAATGCCTTACCCTTTAATCAAAACAGGGATTGTTTGTCCATATATTGCAATATATTTAAGCTGGCCAACTACGTCAAAGTCATCCCATATCTGGCCAGTCCTATGCTCAATTTTATCTGATTCATTAAGAATTCTATTGCTTGGCTGCACTTTTATTAGAAACCAGTGGGATCACCTGACTATAGTTGGGAAGGATGGGAGCTACAACATGGAGGTGGTCAGGTGATCCCACTGGTGTCTAATAAAAGGGCATCCAAGTTTGGGAGTTTTACTTTGAAAGCAGCGAGTGAATTGCAGGTAAAACTTAGTCCCTTTGTAAAATGTATAATAGAGCAACAGAATTCTTAACGAATCAGATGAAAATTGAGCATAGGACTTGCCAGATATGGGATGACTTTGACGTAGTTGGCCAGCAATAGGACAATAGGGTCAATTTCATGTATTGACCCTATTGTCAATACATGAAATATTTTGATGCACATTATTTTACAGCAGACACCATGAATTTATACACACACAAGTATATAATATATATACATACACACACACACACACAAACACTTTCTTTATTATTAAAAGCATAAATAACTATTTTCCATTTATCCAGTCGAAGGTATGTAGGTGCAGAATTTGCTGACTGACAATATTCCGTTCTGCAGTATGTGATGGGTAGAAGATTCAGATGGTGCTGATGTGAGACTACGATTATGTTATTTACTGTTACAGGTTTTATCAAACTTGTTCACTGAGATCCTCAGTGATTTGCAATATTCATACTTTATAAATAATAGGTAAAGGAACATATTTACATACTCATGCATATTATATTTTAATTTTTTTTAGGTAAAAGAAATAAGCAGAAATAAAAACAATAAAAAGGACCCATTCCATTACTTGCAGCAAAAAAAAAATTAGAGAAACTGTTTGTTTTATGTAGCAATGATCAACTCCCTCTTCTGGAGCGAACAGGAATAGGCAGCACGAATTAGCATGAAATCTCTTCCTTTGTAATTATTGTGTAGAAAGTGCTAATGTGAGGGCACATTTATTTAAATGCCAATTTTCACTTCGGAAGTCTCCGCCAGACTTTGTGCAACTATGTCAGATCATATTTGTGACTAATACACGTATTCATCAAAATGTGCAATTACGTCTCGGCAAGAGAACACTGACGTAATTTCGTCAGTGATGATTTGTTTTTGTGAAAATTTCATAACTAATTTTCTCTTTATAACTTACATATGCTTATGTCAATTTAAATTCAGTGGGTATATAAAGGTCATATAAAGGTCATATGTATCTATTTATTTGTGATGTTGATGAAATTGTTGGAAGTGGCCACTTTTTATTAAAAATGTCCAAGGAAGCAAAATGAAGACAGAGATCCTCTATTGTCCTATTCAATGAGCCCATCCTAAAATAAACATGGCATGAGCTTCAAATGTTAAAAAAAAGTGTAAATAAGATATTTTTTAACAATTACAACTTGTAAACATAATCCCACTTTAAATATTAAAAAACACCAGTGTGTTGACTTTTGCTTATGACTTTTTTTGGAATACAGGATATGATGTCAGTGACATAATAATGTTGAGGATGTAGCTTCATTGAAAATAGGTTCTGGTGAAAAGTGAATTTGAAATTAGCAGATTTATGATCGTTAGCCTAAGCTAAAATTTGCCTACCGATACACAGCGAAAGTTCGTCGGCGACAAGGTAAATAGGTGATGTCATTGCGAATTGTCTTTTTAGCGAAAATTCTTCAGAAAAACACAATTTGCTCTAGTAAATGTGCCCCTTGGTCTCTTTACCATATTATTCTGTATTGTGTAGCTAGTTACAAACAGATTTATAAAGTGTTGCTGTGCTATTTTGTTTCTATGTACAGGCCCGGATTTGTGGAAAGGCCACCTAGGCCCGGGCCTAGGGCAGCAGGATTTAAGGGGGGCGGCATGCTGCCCAACCAGACCCACATTGGTTCAAAAACACTGGGGATGCTCAGGAGATACAATCATTTTTTAAATCCCCATTGCTCCGGTCCAGATGAAAATTTGCACGATTAAAGGGGAGGGGACAGGGGCGACGAATGGCAGTGGGCCTAGGGGCGTCCACTATGTAAATCTGGCCCTGTCTATGTACAACACAGAATGAATTATAAATAATAAAAACACAGTAGGATGTTGGCTGCAATTTTGCATTTATTTGTTTTTCTAAAGGATGTCCCTATCTTTCCAGACAGAGAAACAAAGCACATTCTTTCATCCTGCTTCTTGCAATACCAAATTTCTTCCTTTATTCTCCCTACGATGTGATCACATTTCAAATCACTACATGGACATCCAAGATTTGGTTGTTGAAGGTTATTTGCAGGTTAGACACAGGCACCCTGTGGCAAAGCTGTTAAACAACACAATAATGGAAATATATTGCATATCTGTTAGAAAGTTGCTTCCATGCCTTAGGGATTGGAACCATACAGTATTGAGAGACAGCACATATAAAACAAAAGTGCCAGTGTTAGTGCAGAGAGTGTTTGCTATTTGCAATTAATATTTCTACTTCCTTCGTACAAAAATAATGCAAAAAAGAAGGTACAATATCTTTCTGCAACACCACACACACACCACTACATGCATAAGAAATGCCCGGTATTGATGCAGTACAAGTGAAATGAACACACACGTATACTGTCATTAAGGTCACAAAGTCAAATAAAGAACACCAAAGCTGGAAGGTGAACCAGAAAAATGGACGGCACAATGGATGGGATGATGCTTGTGGTTTCATGAATTCTGTTAAGCACAAAGCAAAAACTGTGGTACAGTGTTAGCCACTAGCAAAAAAATAAATAAAATAAAAAAAAAAACAGAAAAAAACATCCTTTAGAGGAAATGCACCACATGAGGTGTTTTGTCAAAACAGGGGGGTTGTGGGAGCACTCTAAAGGCTTTAAAGTATATATATATAAGTATAATAAATGCTATTGCATATGTACCCAAATAGGGGTTATTTTGTTACAAAGTTATGATCATAAAATTGATAAGCCACCATACCACGTCAAGGTAAACCCCGAATGGCGGTCCCTAACTTGTTTTATTTCTTATGTGCATTTTAGCATTACCTGTAATCAATGTCCATTGAACGCTGTTTTTTCACTGAGGGCTAAATCCTCCCCAGCCAGCAATCAGGCTTTTAAAGGAGAGATATTCCCAAAACAAACGCCCAATTTTAAAAGCATAGGATCACCACTAATTTAAAGGGGGGGTATGGGGTGCTACAACCACTGAAGCTATAACACAGCTTCCGGCTAAATATACAATATCAAAACAGGGGGGTTGTGGGAGCACTCTAAAGGCTTTAAAGTATATATATATAAGTATAATAAATGCTATTGCATATGTACCCAAATAGGGGTTATTTTGTTACAAAGTTATGATCATAAAATTGATAAGCCACCATACCACGTCAAGGTAAACCCCGAATGGCGGTCCCTAACTTGTTTTATTTTTTATGTGCATTTTAGCATTAACTGTAATCAATGTCCATTGAACGCTGTTTTTTCACTGAGGGCTAAATCCTCCCCAGCCAGCAATCAGCAATCCCCCCCCTGTTTTGATGAGGTGTTTTGTTGCCAATGTCAAATTGCCTTTTGGGTGAGTAAGAAAATACCTCAAAATATCTTACAATATTGGAATCTCTGTATTCCTGTTTGTGCACATGTATTATCATGCAAAAACACATGAACAGGGGGTACAGGTGGGAGTCCTGTAAATATTTCCATTTAAAGTACCAGAGGCTTACATTGCAGGTAAGGTGACTGACATTGGTACATTCATTGGAAAAGTTGCATGCTCTAAAAGGGAGTTCTACAGTACAGTTTGTAAAGAAGAATAATACTACTACAGACAATTCATTAATTTGTCATTTTACCTTTTACCTTGTGGTGTCACATCCATTCTACTGTGGTATTTCATGCTCATTTGAGTCACCAAACACTTCACTGTTGTTCTGTATTGGGATTTAACAAATCCAGGCACTTAAAGGAGAAGTTCCAGTCAGTCCTAGAGCCTTTATGTACCACATGCAGCCAAACTTTGATTTTACAATAGTTTTATGGGGTTTTTTCACAGTCCCTACATGTTCTAATGCATTTCACTGGGAGCATTTCAGTATGTTTTCCCACATTTTACATCATAATTTTGCCGATTTTCCTTTTGTTTGTGAATGTGACTTTTACTGCATTTTAAGTTTTTTTTTGTAGTTTCCAGCATTTTTACAGAAAACCCCTTATTTTACATACCCCCTATAAGGGAGCTTGGTGTACATGTCTCGCCTCTGTGTTGTTATATGAAAGAAGGGGGAGGAGTCCCCATCCTGTGAGCTGACAGAAAGGAAGTGCTGCTCAGGAAGTGCTGGGAGAGAGAAGCAATGTGCTGCAAAGTCCCAGAAATTACTGTGTGTGAAAAATCAGTAGGGAACTCCAATGGCAGAAAACCAGCTCCATTTAGGGTGTGAAAAGAAAAGAGGTCCTTGTCAAGGCTCTGAAGAGGAAGTCATAATCTTCTCAGGGCACAGAAAGCCAAAAGGAATCCTTATCATTACTCTGCAGAATTTTAAAGGAACATTAACATCAAAAAATAAAAGTGTTTTGAATGGCTGCCCCCATTGCTACATAGCAACTTATTTAAATAAACAAATTTTAGTGTTTCTGAAGCAAACACAACAGTGCATTGTATTTTCTTTTATATTTTTATTACTTTAAAACACTTTGACTTTCAAGTTACTATTACTGATGTATGATTAACAGATTTTATCAGCAAATTCAAGATCGTGCTGACTGCTGGTAAGTTGTAGATACACACTGCTACATATACTGTATCTGTAAAACTGCAGCATGAAATTTTACAGTAGCTATAGAAGCGAAGATATCATGTTGCTATTGTAAAAAGACTATAGGGTTAATTTACAATTGACCAGTGCACACTGCCAGCTGCCACACAGCAACATGGACACAATGACCTGTGCAGCTCTGCTCGTGGTAGGCTGGGGGAGGCATATAGGGACCACCCATCCAAATACTGAACCCTAATGTGTACATCATTCATATGTGCAAGTTAAAGGGGTTGTTCACCTTCCAACACTTTTTCCAGTCAGGTTGGTTTCAGATAATTTACCAGAAATAATGACTTACTTTCTATTTTCTATGTGTGACTGTTTTTCTAATATTAAAGTGTAAAGTGTCATTTTCACCTTCTAAAGCAGCTCTGGGAGAGGGGTCACCGACCCTGTCTATAAATTGTTATAAATTGATACATTTGGTTGATACATTTCTTATCATTGTCACTGCTGAGCAGAATTCCCGTGTATCATTATAGGCAACTGTTATAATTGATACAATAGTTGCTAATACTCCAGAGATACTGCTGAAAAATGTATCAACTAATGTTGTCAACATTGTAACAATTTAGAATCTGCACCTGAATTATTGAGCTTCCAGACTGAAACATCAGAGACATTAAACTTCATACTTGGATTTTGGGAAAAATGGTAAAAAATAAAAAATGGAATGTAATTGAAAAAACTATTTATCTCTGGTGAACAATCTGAAAAAACTGAACTGGAAAAGTGTTTGTAAGGTGATAAGATTCTTTAAGGTTCAACAGCAGGCACATAGTGCTAATGAAAAGTCTCCTTACTATCTGCCCTATGTTAGGCAGTAAGTACAGGACTGCCTTGTGTTTGCCAGTGCAGGATAGATGTGCACTGTGGCATGATTTTGCTCTGTTTAGTGCTGTATCACTTGTGTAAATGGCTCATGTTGTTCTGTTTTGTTTCAAATATATATTAAAAGAGAGAGAGAAATCTAAGAAATTACTGACAGTTACTACTCCTCGATGCTCTCATTTTATCAAGTTGTATGTGTCTTTCCTAACCTATTTAATAATAGTGCTAGCAGAACAATATCCAACAAGTTATATTTTGCCTTTCAAATTGCAAGGTATTTGCCATATTCTATTTTGAGCTTTATTTACTAATCCTGAAAGGGATACTCTCATGGGAAAACATGTTTTTTCAAAATGCATCAGGTAATAGCGCTGCTCCATTAGAATTCTGCACTGAAATCCGTTTATCAAAAGAGCAAACATATTTTTTTATATTTAATTTTGAAATCTGACATGGGGCTAGACTTATTGTCAGTTTCCCAGCTGGCCGCAGTCATGTGGCTTATGCTCTGATAAACTTCTGTCACTCTTTACTGCTGTACTGCAAGTTGGAGTGATATCACACCCTCCCTTTCCCCCCGTAGCAGCCTAACAACAGAAAAATGGGAAAGTAACCAGATAGCAGCTCCCTAACACAAGATAACAGCTCCCTGGTAGATCTAAGAACAGCACTCAATAGTAAAAATCCAGGTCCCACTGGGACACATTCAGTTACAGTGAGTAGGAGAAACAACAGCCTGCTAGAAAGCAGTTCCATTCTAAAGTGATGGCTCTTTCTGAAAGCACATGCCCAGGCAAAATTACCTGAGATGGCTGCCTACACAGGAATTACATTTTATATTTTAGAGTGAATTATTTGCAGTGTAAACAGTGTAATTTAGAAATAACAACTACACCATAAAAACCATGACAGAATCCCTTTAATGTGGCCAAAGCAACCTGGTTGTTCATGCTGAAAGGTGAACTGATGTCCTCTAATATGTTTAATAAGGTTAAATTGACTAACTAACTGAAGAGAATCACCAGCTTTTGTGTTGTAAATAGCACCAGGCTTACTGGGAACCGAGGGTGGAATAAAGCTGGCCATAGACGCAAAGATCCGATCGTACGAATCAACGTATGATTGGACTTTCCCATCTCCCAAAAAATAAAGATAGTTACGATCGGATCGTTGCGTCTATGGCCAACTTTAGACTGCCTTCAGGAAAATGACAGAGACATTGATGGATCAAATAAAGTAGTAAAAGAACAGATCAGCCAATGTACTACCTCTGACAGCAATCGTACAATAGTTATGTCTGACAAAAGCTAGTGACAGTCTCCCACTGAAAATCGTACGATCGGCAATACACGCAGAGATATTATCGGCAGGCAACAGAAATTTTCTAACCTGTCCGATCGACCAAACTACCTATCTCCACCGGATGAAAAATGTCAGGACTCTCCACACACGGTCCGAAAATCGTACGAATCCACGATTCGTACGATCGGATTGTTGCGTCTATGGCCAACTTTAGACTGCCTTCAGGAAAATGACAGAGACATTTAGATGGACGATGATGTAAAGTAAAGACACAAGCATGATATGAAATAAAAATGAGTATAGAATTCTGCAAAAATGATCTGTTATAACATGTTTAGGGGGGCCATGACAATTTTCATTACACCAATTGTTTTCATGTTTTTTATTTTGTTTACATATCAGCTGGTGGTCAGCTTAATTAAGAAATCCCATGACTCCTCAAACAGTTTGCCATAACAGTGCAGTGTCAAGGAATCAAACGGATTGTATAATCATTAACCCAAGCCTGAAATGTAGACCTGTTATATGAAAGACATAATCCCATTACAAGACAGAATTACAAGGTATTTAATGCCCAGCTGGAAGTGCTGGAGGCCTAAGGCAGCCCTGAAAGGCTTTTCCCTACTAAAGGAACTAACTGATGTCTTATATTTCATCTATAGATGGTATATTCTGATCTTTTCAGTTTAACATTTTAACCTTTCTTTACTCTTTTTCATAGAAAATGCAATCATCACCCCATATGTAATAGAATGCACTATGTATAGCTGATCAGTAAATGCTATCTGCTGATTAGTTGCTAGAGGTGATTATACCTGTAGCAAGCATTGCACATTGGCTAACATAACCCCTATTCCCACGACAATCCTGATAAATGTGCTAGTTTTATGCAAAAGAAATACTACTGAAAAAGTATGTACGATAGATAGAGGAGATAGTTAATGAAATCAGCTTTTTAGATATGAGTAGTTGATCCTGCCCTCTGCCTTGTGAGGCACGTGCTCTACACGTGAGTGTATATGAAGAAATATTTAGATAGCAATAAGTCATAAAACTTGAGACAAATGCTGTTTTTGACAGAAAGAAAATTTGAATACTCAAGCTATATGAAAATTTTGAAATGTGTCCAGGGTGCCGAACTCTGGCGAAGTTGCGCTAGCGTTACTGCGCCAAGGGAAGCGAAGTTCAATGGACGTATATGTTGCAGCAAATACATTACACTACACAAGCCTGGGAAACCTTAATAAAATAAAATAAAGTTGTTATATTAGCCCTACACATTATCCCGTGTATAGTTTATGTGCCATATGTTAGAAAATGTATGGGGGAGCCCAGGTACACAAAAAAAATTTACAGACTTTTGCAGGCTATCAGCCTGAAAAAGTAAAAGACTCCAGCATTTTTTGGGACTTAGAAAAATTTTCAACTAGAAATTGAAGAAGCCCTATACATTTCATTGCACTTCGCCTGGTCTGAGCTGGCGAAGGCAAATCTGGCGGAACAAGTAATGTTGAGTAAAAGGTGCATCTTAGTGAATTTGCGAAGTAACGCTCTTTTGCCAGAGCGAAACTTCAACTGGCGTAAGAGTGCGAAGTAGCGTTAGAGTCTATCTCCCTCGCTAGCGAAGTTACACCTGCGCCCATTAGTAAATCGGCAAAGTCACGAAATTTCGTCACGCTGGCGAATTTTCATTAACGTTAGTCACTTCGCCCTTTAGTGAATCCCCCCCAGTGTCTTAGCAAAGCTAATTATCAAAATTGCCTGTTTTGTAGCCATGACAAGTAGCTGCTACTAGTAGCACCCTTAAGCTATGAATGGTGAGACCTGTAGCAAACTTGCACCATTGTATTCTCGCACTGATCCTTAAAGAACACTGATACACTAGCACTAACCACAGCTGACCAGTAAATGCTATCTGCTGAGGTGCTAGAGGTGATTGTACCTGTAGCAAACATTTTGCTTTTTCTAACATAACCCCACACTTGAAAAAGGATCCTTGTGATCCGAAAAATGTTGTGATTCTATAAATATTTATTTGCGGCAGAGTCTGCGAGTTATGTGCTCCATCCATATCTATGTTTGCTGAAATAACCCCCACTGTGTTTATTCTCCCACCTATCCTTACAAAAACGCTGATAAATTATTACTATTAAATGTGCTGGTTTTATGCAAAATAAATATTCTTAAGAGGGGAAATACTGCTAGAAAAATTAAGGGGCATTAGTGAAAAATTGGAGCTCACCATTAGGGATGCACCGAATCCAAGATTCAGTTCGGGATTCGGCCAGGATTCGGCCTTTTTCAGCAGGATTCGTATTTGGCCGAATCCTTCTGCCCAGCCGAACCGAATCCGAATTTGAATATGCAAATAAGGGGAGGGGAGGGAAATCATGTGACTTTTTGTCACAAAACAAGGAAGTAAAAAATGTTTTCCCCTTCCCATCCCTAATTTGCATATGCAAATTAGGATTCAGATTAATTTCGGTATTCGGCCGAATCTTTCGCGAAGGATTCGGGGGTTCGGCCGAATCCAAAATAGTGGATTCGGTGCATCCCTACTCACCATTGTAAAATTCTATTTAACAGTTTTTCTCTTTCTGCATCATTTGAAATCCTGGCAGGGAAGGAGGGACTAAAACACTGATGTTACAAATTGTAACAACTTCTCCACAGTTTACAGACAACATGCAGGAACTACATAACCCACAATGCACCACAATTTATTGAAATTATGTGTGCAAGGAATAGTGGGGTTTGGACGATACAGGCTAAGGACAGCTGGCTGTTGATACAAAGTAATAGTCAGCCAGCTCAGCAAAGTATTCAGGCAGATCAGCAAGAGAGAAGGGGGCTAGGCTTAGGGAACTTTCAGAAACCAATTAAAAATCATGAAAAGTCTGCATATTTTTTAATTCATGTATATAGCAAAGTTGCTTCAAATTATGTTTACTTTTCAAACAGCTCAAGTCATGTTTTTGTCGAGTTCCCCTTTAAGTATTCCTTTTGAAGGTGTACTTATTAAATGTAAACTCTAATCACCCATCATGTTTGAATGACCAATAATAATCATAAAACATCTGTAAAGCACATGAGTGTGCCTTATGTGCATTCCACATGAAACTAGTCCTGCCTGTAAATAAGGGATAAGTAAAATATTATGGCTTATTTTTATATTAAAGTGTTGGCTGTCCTTTATCCAATAACTAAATAACTAAGGCAACTGTAATTCCTTGTAAAACAGCTTGAATTTTATGTAGCTGTGTTTTTACTCTGCTTGATAATTAGGTGATTGTTGTCAGACATTTCCACCCATAATCCACAAGGGATAAAGATATTGATTTATTTGTTCTTGCTGCTTAACTATATAGTGCATTCACAATCTGCCATTTAATTTGCTTGATCATATTTTGGAAGACTTCAATAGAAAAAGAAAAGAAAATCATTCATCAAGGAAAATTATCTTCCTTTATAACTGCTATCTCTATTTAGAAAACAGGTGATTATGGTGTGCAAATAATAAGCAGCAGTTAATTCTAAGGAATATAATTGTACTAACAGCTTATGTAAGTATACAACTGGGTATGTTGCATCCACTTCCTACACCTTGGCGTGGATCCATTACAGTTAGGCTAGAAAGTCATAAATATCTGGTTGAGTTTTCTCAAAGGTGTTGAATTAAACATGCAAGAGTCTAAATATTGCAGATGGTCTAATTTTTGCCAAGAAAAAGCCATCTGCACTATGTGTTTGTTAGAATAAAAATGGACTTAATGGAGCTACCACAATCACTCCCACTGGCAGATCGTCAGTGATTCTCCAGTAAACCCTATCAATCATCACAATACTGAATGTTCCAGTTTAGCACATTCCACTGGTGTTGTAAAAGAATAGAACTTAAAAGAAGTATTTAGCCTGTATAACTTGCTAAGGAAAAAGAGCGCATAACATACTAATATGAAATTACTGTGTGTAGTTAACTGGGTTTGCAGCTTTTAATTTCAGTTCAGTGCTAGCTGTTGGCAAGTAATCATTCTTCATATACTAGACCAGGGGTCCCTAACCTTTTTACCTGTGAGCCACATTCAAATGTAAAACGAGTTGGAGAACAACACAAGCATGAAAAATGTCCCTGGTGATGTCAAATAACGGCTGCGATTGCCTATTTGGTAGCTCCTATGTGCACTGGCAGCCTAACGGAGGTTTTGTTTGGCAGCATATCTGTTTTTTATGCAACCAAAACTTGCCTCCAAACCTGGCATTTAAAAATAAGAACTTGTTTTGAGGCCACTAAGAGCATCCAAGGGGTTGGTGAGCAACATGTTACTCGCGAGCCAGTGGTTGGAGACCATTGTACAAGACTATGTTACTTTCAGCTTTGCACCATGTAGAAACCTGGTCTACTTGAAATACTATTTTCCTCATCTGTGGAGGGCGAATGGAAAACAAAGTTGTTTGGGGTTAAGGAGTTTACTCGTGCTTTTACAAGTCCTGCTGAGCCTAAGGGCATATTGTCATATATATTTATAATTGCATTTTATTTTTCACAAAAAATTATAATGTTGTGATATTTTTATGGCATATAATGGATGCAAGTTGTGCAGTATTTCTTTATGTATTTTAAAGGCCTTATTGGCAAAGCCAAACACAGTGTGCTAAGTGGGGAAAAAAAGGCCAAAGGCGTCTCTGCTGAATTTTGGAGAGAACTATGACACGGTGCTAACTGCGGTAGTCCATGTATGATCCACGAGAGGTAGGCGAAGGCACAAGGCATCCCCTCATCAATCAAAATACAAGGTAGGGAGCAGCAGGATGTACTGTCCACATCAGGCCCTGTCCTTGCCACCTGCCCCAATTCTTGATACTATATTGAAGCCTGGAAATATAGAATATTTTGTGCCAATACCATTTTATTTATGTGAGCACTGCAGATTCTATATCACAAAAAGATTCTAAAAAACAACTTTGAATTTTAAGAAACGCAAACTTTAATGAGCATAAAATGTGAAAAAAAATTGGCACGCATTGCACATAACCATAAGTCAAATGGTTAAGAAGCTAGCTCAAATGTAATATGGTTAAAAAATACATATTTAACATAAATGTCGCTTATCAATGAAATAGCATAATGGGAAATGTAATAATACAGTGCCATTAATTGTTGGTACATTTGTTTTACAAGTGGAGCTTACTTTAATTATTGTAATATTGGTTAGTTGCCATTTAATGGCATTCTGTTGAAGAGACATTGTAATGATATTGCTTGTAAAGGTATACACCTTCCACCTGTATCAAGGTAGCAGTGTATAAATCAGTAGTGGCTTACTATTTTCTGTATCCAAAAAGGTCTAAAATACAAAATAGCTGTTGACTTAGTGCTGGAGGAACTGGAATTTCTAAGGGAAATTCTGACTTGTCTTATCACGTAGAGAACAGCGGTCTTATTTGCTTTAGTTTGAGAACAATTGTATAGATATTTAAATATACTTAAATAATGAAAGAATAAGACAAAGAAAAAGCAAGAATTTAATGAATAGAAATTAGGCATTTAGGGTAATTCAGCATTGTATTAACTGTAATAATAGCATTGTACTTAACTATCCATATTGTAAAACACCATTTCCAGAGTCGAGTTATATTCTGAGCTGTAACCTTCAGCAGCAAATATTTTTGTATCATGTAGACAGCAAATCCAAACAATTACATATGTAGTCTGAAGGCATACACAAGAAAATCAATATTTGACATCTTTGCAACTGCCTCTTTGGAACAGCGTTCAATAGCTTGTATTCATTATACACTTATATCTCTTTCAAATCCTCCTTTGTCACTAGAAAGCCATTTTTTTCTCCTTTGACTTCCACATAACTTCTTTGCCCTGCACTTTTACAGATGCCTTCTGGCTATAAATACTAATGGCATTTCTTTGCTTAATTCAATTTTGCTGGTACACTTACAGTTATGACCTAACTTTCCCACGAGAGAGGCTGATTGAACATTCCAGTACCTTATGGATGGGAGCAAACATTCTACAGAACTGGACTGACAATTTCCATAATTATAGAATTCACAGCCTAATGACCTTAAAAAACAATAAAAAAGATCTCTTCTTAATTCCATTTCTGTGGCTGACATTCAGAATATTTAATTTCTCTCAGGACAACAAATTTACTTTTTATTTTCGAAAGAGCACTCTCTCCTTTTACCCAAGAATATATTTTCAGAATATGGAAGTCTTTCACAGAGTATTAGCATTTCTGTGTCTTTTAAAAGTCAGAATATTTATGATCCTTAGAATGCTCTGACTGATTTATAGCAATCAATTACAATAGTGCTTTTTCAAATGGCCCTTTTAAAAAATGAAGTGTAGAATAATTAAAAAGATCACAAGTCCTCCCTTGCATATAATTATTTCATTATTTCATTACATTGCAGAAAATGTTTTTGCTGAGTCTGGACAATTTTAATTGCGAGAAATCTATAATATCGTAGGGTAGCAGGCAGCCCTCCTAAAGCAATGTGATTTCTGCTTGTCCAAATTTGTATTCTGAGCAAGAGTAGTCCACAAAGCTTTGAGATAATACAAATTAAGTGTCTAGATTGTATGGAGATATATTACTATTTTATGTAACTGGTGCATAACTTTTATTTAAGAATATACGACTTTTGTAATGGTTTCTCTAGTTGTTGGTGAAATTTATATGCTTTTATAGTATATCCAATTAACATGCAAAATAATTACCAACTATTTCTGCTTCTGAAACTGCTAGTGAAATAATGCATAATTTTCATAATAGAAGAACAAACCCATGTTACCTTAATTGCTGTGGTGTGCCAAGTGCAATGATAATTGGAAGTCATAGAAGGAACAAACAGTATTTATAAGATTTCTGACTTTAGTGATAACGAGTTGATTGTTGGGACCCAGAGTGATAGAGCATCTGTAGTAAACATTCAGCTGATTAATGTTTGCTATGAGAAGGTGGAGGGAATTGATTCCTTCTTGTGCTTGCTTTATTCTTTATTTATTCTTTCTTTAGATAAATAACCCCATCTATCTATCTATTTATGTGGGGTCATTTAAGAAGACCAGGATACAAAACTCTTCTTCTCTTGGTCTAATGCAGGGATCCTCAACCTTTTGAACCCATGAGCAACATTCAGAAGTAAAACGAGTTGGGGAGCAACACATACATGAAAAATGTTCTTGAGCTGCCAAATAAGTGCTGTGATTGGCCATTTGGTAGCCCCTATGTGAATTGTCAACCTACATTGAGGCTCTTTTTGGCAGTGCACCTGGTTTTTATACAACAAACACTTGCCTCTAAGACTGGATTAAAAAATAAGCACCTGCTTTGTGACCACTGGGAGCAACATCCAAGTGGTTGGAGAGCAACATGTTGCTCAGAAGCTACTGGTTCTACTGGCAAAAGCAGAAGGCAGTGTGCAAAGTGTGCATCTTTTTTTTCTGGTATTTACAGAGCTTGCAAAGCAATTCTGATCTATTTAACCTATCCTTTCATGGGCTGTATACGACCATCAATTTGCTGACACACTATTCATTGGTGCACGGTTTTGTGTACTTTACTACTCACAGATCTTCAGTGATGATGACTTGAATTCACCTTCAGTCCATCTATTTTTTGCCCATTTCTTCTTGCACCTTTTTGCTCATTTATATGCATCTGAAAAAAATTATGTTAAATACAAGGGTTTTGCTCTTCCTACATTATTTACACTGTATGATTCATACCAGATGAGGCATCCAGGTTACTTGTACTTATAACACTACCAAAAGTGGGGAATGTAGGAACCTTTCCAGAACTTAACTTCTTGTCATGTACCATAGCTATAACTTTCAGATTTTAAAATTCTAATGTCCCTCCCCCCAAAACAAGGCACAAACAATAATTTTGTTTTTCTCAGAATTATTTTTTTTATAGGGATTTTGTCACGGCAAAACATATTTTTTTTCAAAACGCATCAATTAATAGTGCTCCTCCACTTGTGCACTGAGATCCGTTTTTCATAAGAGCAAACAGATTTTTTATATTCTATTTTGAAATCTGACATGGGGCTACACATGTTGTTAGTTTCCCAGGTGCCCTCAGTGATGTGACTTGTACTCTGATAAAATGCAGTCACTCTTTACTGCTGCACTGCAAGTTGGAGTGATATTACCCCCTCCCTTTCCCCCCTTAGCAGCCTATCAACAGAACAATGGGATGGTAACCAGATAGCAGCTCCCTAACACAACAGAAAAGCTTCCTGGTAGATATGAGAATATCACTCAATAGCAGGGCTGGATTTCACCCTGTCCTCTGGCGCCCCTCCCTCCTACAGGATCACACGCATGCACATACTTTCCATACTGGAGCACTAAGCACCAGTGCGGTTGGGCGGCATTCTTAGGCCTGGGACTTTGTGGCCTCGCCACAAATCCAGGCCTGCTCAAACACCCAAGTCCCACTGTAACTCATTTAGTTACATTGAATAGGAGAAACAATAGCTTAACTGAAAGCAGTTCCATCATGAAGTACTTGCTCTTTCTGAAAGCACAGGACCAGGCAAAATGACCTGAAATGGCTGCCTACACACCAATATTACAACTAAAATTATTTGCAGTGTAAATATCATAAATTAGAAATAAAAACGACACCATAAAAAATGTTAACATAACCTTTAAACACAACTGAGCTGATTTGAGAGAATACAAAGCTTTTCCGATGGAATTTGGCTCAGCAGAGTTTTACAAATGTCAGGCAACTGCAAAGGCTTTTACAGATGTTTTGAACTTCCACTTTACTTCAGATATACAGGATGGCTAAAATTATGCTACTTCTTTCTTGTTCCCCACTTCTTTCTTGATGCCTGGCACTGTTAAAGAACCTGCCAAAATATTAGAAGCCAACCTGTTATAAATATGTCTATTGTACGTCAAAGGCTTCTTACTTACTATGTATTTAACACAGTATTCTAGAACATATGTTTGAATATATCAGAATATTTCAGAATAATGTTACATTACAGGGTTGTGTAAATTAATCAACAGGTTTTAGTAAGCCACAGATGCTCCAGCTTGGCAACACATTATTAGAGGCTGCAGCAATATTGCTTCCCAGTCACCATTGTGCTTTAGGCCAATGTAACAAGCATATCTCTGGCAATTGTTAAGAGTTAATATAGGGCAACTTAAGGGTATGCAGTCAGTTCTTCTTGCCATGTATTCTATATTTGTACCCAGCATTAAATCAGAGACATAACTATGGGCAAAACAAAGCACATGAGAAAATTCTACCACTGTTCCGAAACTTTTGTACAATGTTGCTGTGCTGTATTTTTTTTTTTATTAGTGTCTCTGATTAATTTCACGCTAAATTTGGTAAACTGAAAGTCACAAATGAAACATATTGTTACAGACTGCTACATTTTATATACCATTGTTACAATAGAAACTCTTTTACTTGAAAACACTTATCTACATATTATTCATGATACATTCAGTAATCATTCATTGCCTTTCAATTGAATTCCCCCAAATGGTATGGTCATTACTGTCTAGCTCGGTCAATGCTCTCTTACTGCATACATTCAAACAAAACAGTATACTAGTGTTTTATTATTGACCCTGGAAGTCAATCTAATTTAGATTTTTAGAGAACAAAACAAGTGTTGCTATGGTTATAGAAAACAACTTATTTAGACTCATGGAAAACTTATTGGGTCTCTTGTTTTTAAGTATGTGTCAGTTTAATGAATGAAGCACTGTTTTTGAGGAGAACAATCCTGCTCCTGACTACTGTTGCCCAATGTTGAATGTGACAATAAACTCTTCACTTTGAAATTGAGACATACAAAGAAGTTGTCTGATTAGGTTCAAGGTAGAATTTTGATCCAGTGTTATCTAGGTTGCAGAATAAACTAAGTGGAAATCATAGCAAAACATGTTAGATGAATTTTAGAATTTTATTTTTTTGCACATTTTCTTGTCACATGCCAATATTGTGGTATCCTGTGCAACCCAGACCTGAGGAGATGTCAGGGGGATCTGGGTTCCTTTAACTTCAGCATTTTCCAATGCTGCATCCACCCCCTGAGAAAGGGCATTTAAATGTGATAATTTGTTGTCTGTTGGACCTCAACTCTCAAACTAGGCATGCAATTTTAATATTCTCATTTGATAGCCTTGAGTAGGTTCTGAACCTCTCATTATTCTTTCCATGCCCATTTTGTAACTTTGTTAATTGCTCCTGATGTTGCAACTCTTGTGCTTGAAGAATAGAGAGCAAAGGGATGCAATTATCTGTGTATGTGGCTATGTAATTTTATGCCTGTTAGTGCTCCAGCACTGACACCCCAGTTCATACAGATGAAGCCATTGGGAGACCACCTGATCATTGTAAGGTGTTAGTTACAGTCTCCATTTTGAAAACAGCTAACAGAGCAGGTAAATAAAAATAAGTGCAATTTGGTGCAAGCTCCTTGCATATGCTACAGCTCCTATATATAGTACATTACCCTATAGCCTAAAATGTACAATAATTGTAATTTTTTTTATGTTACTTGACTTGACACAGACACAAAGTGGCTGTATCAGAAGATTAATTCCAAAATTCAAACAAACAAAAACACAGACATATGATTTTACTTTCCTGCAAATTCTTTATTACAATCAATAAGGGATATGGTTTCAGCTTTGGTTAGTGAATGTGAGTTACAATTAACAGGTAAAGCTTGGTTATGGATTTATGTGAGATGTTGCTTAATTTTAAGCAGTACACACTGTTAAATGTTTTGTAAACATTTATGTTGGCTATCTAAGACCAAAACATAAAGCCTATATTGTCTAGGACTATCTTTAGTAGTAACTGCCCTGGGAGGTATAAAATCCTTTTTTATATATGGTTAGATTTATAGTTAATGTTAGATCTTACTCCTTAGATAAGTATATGAAGATACAATGTATGTATTTGTTGGAAAAACACAATAAAAAGAAAAAAAAAAAAGAAATAAAATAATTACATAAAAAAATAATGTTTTGTAAAATACAATTACTGTAAGAGCTACGTATAGTTATAGTTATATATATATATATATATATATATATAAAGTTGTGCTCACCACTATTTTTTAAAACCATTAGGCGGGGGTGCAATGAGGCTGTGACCACAAAATACATATAGTCAAATACAAAAGTCCTCTGCACTCAACCCATTATCAATATATTTAAGACAGCGACATTTTGTGCATACTGCTACTGAAAAATGCCTTACCCTTTAAACAAAACAGGGATTGTTTGTCCATATATTGCAATATATTTAAGCTGGCCAACTATGTTAAAGTCATCCCATATCGGGCCAGTCCTATGCTCAATTTTATCTGATTCATTAAGAATTCTATTGCTTCATTATACATATATACCTCCATACTTGGCTGCCCTTTTATTAGTCACCAGTGGGATCACCTGACTATAGCTGGGAAGGGTGGGAGCTACAACATGGAGCTGGTCACTGCTCCTGTATAAACTATAACAAACAAACAAACATTCTATTGCTTCATTATACATTTTACAAAGGGACTAGGTTTTACCTGCAACTTACTTTCTGCTTTCAAAGTAAAACTCCCAAACTTGGCTGCACTTTTATTAGACACCAGTGGAATCACCTGACTATATTGTTTTGTCTAAAGGGTAAGGCATTTTTTAGTAGCAGTATGCACAAAATGTCGCTGTCTTAAATATATTGATAATGGGTTGAGTACAGAGGACTTTTGTATTTGACTATATGTATTTTGTGGTCACAGCCTCATTGCACCCCCGCCTAATGGTTTTAAAAAATAGTGGTGAGCACAACTTTCCCTTGTTTGTTATAGTTTATACAGGAGCAGTGACCAGCTCCATGTTGTAGCTCCCACCCTCTCCAACTATAGTCAGGTGATCCCACTGGTGTCTAATAAAAGGGCAGCCAAGTATGGAGGTTTACTTTGAAAGCAGAAAGTAAGTTGCAGGTAAAACCTAGTCCCTTTGTAAAATGTATAATGAAGCAATAGAATTCTTAATGAATCAGATAAAATTAAGCGTAGGACTGGCCAGATATGGGATGACTTTGACGTAGTTAACCAGCTTAAATATATTGCAATATATGGACAAACAATCCCTGTTTTGTTTAAAGGGTAAGGCATTTTTCAGTAGCAGTATGCACAAAATGTCGCTGTCTTAAATATATTGATAATGGGTTGAGTGCAGAGGACTTTTGTATTTGACTATATATATATATATATATATATATATATATATATATATATATATATATATATATATATAGTATATACGTATAGTACAAATCTGACAAAAGCCAGCAAATGTCATAATAAACAAATCAATAATATCTAAACTGAAATGGAATATTACGATTATTATATACAGGTATGGGGCCTGTTATCCAGAATGCTTGGGACCTGGGGTTTTCCAGATAAGGGGTCTTTCCATAAGTGGGATTTCCATAGCTGAAGTCTCCTAAAAATAATTTAAAAATAAATGAATGTATGAAACATATTAACATATTTAACATATGATTTTAGTCCCATTTGTCAACTAATGTTATTTATTATGAATGTAAAGGAGCCCTAAGATTTGAGTGGACTACTTTTTGCAGCTACCAGGTTGAGAAGATAACTGACTGGAGTGGCACCAAACAAAAGTGTGGTCAAGTAAGGCAGAGGTATAGGCAGGGGGCAACTTAAGATGGCCCTAGACGCAAAGTTCTGATCGTACGAATAGAGGATTCGTCTGATTTTCGGACTGTGTGTGGAGAGTCCCAACACTTTTCATCCCGTGGAGATTGGTCGTTTGGTCGATCAGACAGGTTTAAAATTTTCTGTCGGCTGCCGATAATATCTCTGCATGTATTGCCGATCGTACGATTTTCAGTGGGAGTCACTAGCTTTTGTCAGACATAACTTTCGTACGATTGCTGTCAGGGGCAGAACATCAGCTGATCTGTTCTTTTACTACTTTATTTGATCTGAATGGTTAGTGGCAGATCGGGAGATGGGGAAGTCTGATCGTGGAGGATTCGAACGATCGGATCTTTGCATCTATGACCAGCTTTAATCATAATTTGAAACAGGACAAAGTCAGAAGTATAGAAAGCAGGATAAACATGAGTTGGCTAAAACCCAAAGCTGCATGTGGCATAAGGTTTTATTTGTTTGATCTAACGTAAGTTTGCCGCTAAGTCACAAGGAAATTTACTTACATTTGTTACCTTTTTACTTACCTTTGCTGAATAAAACGCTACATAACTCAAAAACATAAATAATAAATATTAAAAGCCAATTGCAAGTTGTCTCAGAATATCACACTCTACATCATATTAAAAGGTGAACAACTCCTTTAACTTACGTATGCAGCCTGATTTATGGTTGTCAGAGAGTGGTAAAAGGTTTCTATGCATGATGGCGCATGATGTGCTATAGTCTCAATCTGCTTAAAAGCAAAACTTCAAGTGCACTGGGCTCTGAGTTTACAGGATCATTTGGAAAATTGGGAACACTGCTATTAAATGCAAGTTGCTGGGCTGTAATGATTGATAACTGATTGCATTAAATTAGAGCAATCAGGGAAGCACTTCTAGTTGTATTTTCTAGTGTCCCTTATATTTTTCATTATATAGTAACCTTATTTTGAATGTGCTACACATTCTGCTGGCATACTTGTAGGAGGGTCCATGACTTGGCAACGGTTACATACCCCACTAAGGTTGTAAAATGCAGGAAGGGTCAGTTGAACCTTTCAGTAACTGCACCCTAGTTGGACATTCTTTCTAGTTTTCTTTTATTCTCATTGAGTGTTTGTGCTTGGGAAAGAGTGCTGGTTTTGCCATTTTTTTGCTCCAAGTTCTTATGTTAGACATTCTCTCTTCCTCCCTTTTTTATTTTCTCTTTTTGTTTCTATGATCTTGAAAGTTTGTCTCTGGTCTATTTTATCAACATACAATAAACTTATACCTTTAAGACCCCAAGGTCTGAACATGCCAATAGAGAGAAGAAAGAAAATGAAGTAGAGTAGAGTAGCATTAAGTTATGTTTAGAAGGGAAAACTTGCTAAGAACATGAGGAATGTATTCAAAAGAACAAGCAAATAGCCAACTTTGCATATAAATCCATGCAGTGAAGGAAATGTTGGCTCAGAGCTGTCTGTTTCTGCTTCTGGCAGATGCAGAACCTCATACTTGTGCCATCAGTATGTGTGTTGGAAACTTTAATCTGTCCACGATGCAAGTCAAATGCTCTCCTGGTAATCTTTAAGAGCAAAGCTAATTTCTGAAATCATAGATCCAGTCTTTGATTGTTGCTGTTTTTTAGGGATAGTGAAGGTAAAATGTTGTCTGTTTTAAATTAATGTCAGCTTGGAGAATCGTTAACATCCATGTCTCTTTGAAGTGAGTAAATATGAAACCTATATATAAGCAAGCTTGCTAGCAATGAAATCACAAAAGGGAGTGTATACAAAGTGTTTATTTATCACTGGGGTTAAATCAGCAACTCCTAAAGGCTGTTGCCAGATAGATATTTTTTGTATGTGCATTTTTATTTCTTCCAAAACATAAACACAGAGCATAAGTTACCCCTTTACGTGCCAGGCAGCGTTGAATCTATGGCGATATCATACAGCGGGTTACACTTTGAATTATGCAGTATGATGTGTTTTCTGGAATTATGTGGCAAAGTAATATCAAAGCAACTTAGTACTCTACTGCTTCACTCCACATAAAAGCTTTTACCATGCCATCATTGTATAGTTACTCAGTTGAGTTCACTATACTTCCAGTTAATTATGTGCTGCACACTAAATTGCTTTATCTAATATTATGTCATTATCTAATATTATGTTAATCTGTATGACATGTATGCTAATACAACATTTTTAGGAGATCCTGTATCAATGGTGGTTATTGGAAAGGCAAGTCAGCATCTCCAATGTCAACAAAAACCAGGCAGCCAAATGGGCTAGATCCATCAGAACTCACCAGTCCTACTGAACAGAAATGATATTGGAGAAACAGCACAAAAGCATACAGCAAATGTTGCGACTATAATGCTTAAAGATAATGTAAATCTTCAGTAAAACACTGGCAACCCAAAAAGAACTTGTTACGTTTGCCAATTTCAAAATACAAATTGGAAAAAGCCAATGAATGAAAAATGGTACATGGGAATATTAGCACCTTTTCAAAATATGGTTCATTATCAGATTTAACCTATTGCAGGAAGGGCCCGCTAATCCTACTGTTTTAATCTGTAGCCACCTGTTCATTTATTCTAAGACCACTGTGTGCTATAATCTTATTGTAAAGCCAATGTAATGTGCTGGTATATAGGGCTGGCAACTCAACTCTTCATTAAAAGACCAAACGAGTCAATGAGTCTCTCTGAATCAAAAAAGTGTGGCACAAAAGCTCACCAGAAAAGATGATGTGGTTAGAGCCGCTTTATTGGGACAAAAGCAATGTACTATGATGAACAGAGATGGATATTTATGCCATATTCTGGATCATGTTCTTAATATGGCTGGTAGTGACATTTACCTTACAGAATTTGGTGAACTGTTAAATACTATGTAAATATTATATAAAAACACTGTATATTTACAATATATATACACTGTACTTTGCTGCCTTTATTATATATTATGTGAATAAACTAGACAGTTAAAAAAGGGCTTGATGAGCCATTTTCACATTATCACATTTGCAATGGAGAAACCAAACACTTTTACTGCTGGCAGAAGCCCTTTCTAGGGTTAACAACTTAAATGTTAGTGTTGCACTAAAACAAAATAATTGAAGTAACAAACCCATTTTTTTGCAGAAATGATCCCCAGATTATTAGCATCAAGAACACATTTATAATATCCAGTCACTTATTAATAATGCTGTGTAGCTTTGGGGTAAAACTAGTTATTTCCCCTTAAACAGCATTTTTACTGGTCATCTCAGCGGCTGATAATAACTCTGTGCAAGGAGTATGATTTATTCTTCAGCTTGTCCTTGTCACAAGGTTTATGTGCTTAGGACTTTGCAAGAACTGCTGGGTCTCAGAAAATGGGAGAATTATAAGCAATGTTAGGTTTGATTTTCAGTGTTTCCAAAATATTTCCTCAGTTGGCAAATTGTTCCATAAATTTAGCCTGTTAATGTAGTACCTTGATATTGTTATTTGTGCATTCCTAGGAACAATAAAGTCATATAACAGCAATATAATTGATATTTGAGTATAGTCCATTATCTGGTGTTAGAATGTAGATTATTGGTATAGGCACGATTCATTATAAGGCTGATATATCCCCTTTTTTCATTCTTGCTGAAAAAATAAAACTTTTCTCCCACAGTATGAATTTGTTTGTATTTTTCAATATTTCTCACATGGTGTTTTTTTGTCTAGCATATTTGGGAGCTCAAACATGTTAAGATCCTTTGAAACCAACAGACAAATTATCTTTTTTTTCAAAGCAGAAAATTTGGTGAGAAGGATTTTAGAATTTTGATAAATGTCACACCTTGGCTTTTAGCTATGTCCTATATATTTGAATAAATACTGACTTGTAGGGTTGTTTTCTGTTTTTTACCCCCTCTTTCTGGGTTTACACAATCAGTCACAAACATAGTCACATATACATAAGTACTGTGGTATCTGCTGGTTCCATCCAAAGAAGTTGTAGCTTTTCATGTTATCCCCACCCACCAACTATTTGTTATGTGTCCTATGTTAGGGAATTGTTACTAGTAATCGAGTATACATTCCCACTAGGTCAGAGAAGCCTGTGTATTTGGGGTGGCAGAGGTTGACTCTGAGGGTAACCTTTGTTTGTAGTGCAGTATGGATCATCAAAGATTTACAGAAGCTGTGAAAAGGGCTTCAGCGTAGTTTAAACACCTAAATGGAGGCTGCAGATAAAACTAAGTGCTTCACTGAGACTGGTAACAATGATTGATTTTTTAATATCTGGTTAAAATATTTTCTTGTCACCAGTTAGGTTATGGACTCCTCTTCTCCAGTCATATGCAAGAATTGACAAAGTTGAGCTAACCCCACAAAAGCATTTTTCCTGTTGGAGGCCAGATTCCTTTTCTGTTACTAGGGTACAACATTGCAACCCCATTTTTATAAATATAGTAAAGTTTTTAAAAACCTGTAACCCTAAATGCTTTTTTGGTGGTAATATTTTATATGGGTGAGGAATGGGTATTGACTATGAAGACAGTTTAGAGTTCCTTTATAATGCATGAGGAAGGGTAAAAATTGCAAAAAACAGATGTCCTGTATTAAGCCCACAAGAGCAGGTCTTTACATATCTAGAATGATATGTGAGTATTTGCACCACCCCAATGAATACATTGCTACCTTTGTTCGGCAGTGCTGTATTCATGAGAGGTGGCCTGAGGTGGTGTGTAGGCATCCCAAATCCTGTTCACTAGCTTGCACATCATTCAGACATTGGTGTTTGGGGCACCAACTGGTGTATTGTGCTAAGGGGTCTTGTCTTTCCTGCCTCCCTATCGCTTGGGATTTGGTAAATGAGCCTTTTTGAAAACCTGTGCTTTATAAAAGAAAATAGAAAACCCCAAGTGACATTTAACAAGTGGTTAGTAAAATGTAAAAATTTACAGGTATGGGACCTGTTATCCAGGATGCTCGGGACCTGGGGTTTTCTGCATAATGGATCTTTCTGTAATTTGGGTCTTCATGCCTTAAGTCTACTAGAAATTCATTTAAACATTAAATAAACCCAATAGGCTGGTTTTGCTTCCAATAAGGATTAATTATATCTTAGTTGGGATCAAGTAAAAGCTACTGTTTTATTATTACACAGAAAAAGGAAATCATTTTTAAAAATTTGGATTATTTGTATAAAATGGAGTCTATGGGAGACTCCATTCCGTAATTCGGAGCTTTCTGGATATCGGGTTTCCGGATAAGGGATCCTATACCTGTACTCTAGTATTCTTAATAACAATTTCTGTATACTGGAATACTACACATTAGGAAACCAGGTAAAAAATCATGGTTTGTTAACTTTTGTAGTTAAATCCCCAATACATTAAGAACATATTACAGAGTTTAGGAAAGGAACATGTGATGAGCAATTATGTGATCAAGCACCAGCACCAGTATTAGGATCTCTGGGCTGGTGACCCATGCAGACCGGTTGTCCAAATACTGCATACTGGGGCTACTACAGTGCTCAGATTTTGTACTTTCTTGTCCTCACCATTCAGTATTTGACTAAAGGTTGATCAGATACTTGTGGCTAAATTGACAGTCAAAATCACCTTGATGTAAAATGAATTGTTTGTAAAAAGCAATGTTTTGGTTAAGGGTTTTGAGTTGTATGCTTTTGAATCAAAATATGTATGCTTTTTTTTGGAGATTCCCAATCCTATCAGTAGAAAGAACTACAGTTTTCCTTGCTATGTTGATTGTAGTTCGAAGTGAAGATCAAAGGGAAAGTTTATTTAGTAAAAATGGGCAATTTTTTTTATGGTAAATTACATTTCTCCTGTTGCATTGCTTTCCTTTACAGTTAAATATATTCCTTATGTATAGACCACTTTAAATATATATATATTTAAAGTTGTCAGCAAAGCAGAGAGTCAGAGACTATGATATCAAAGGCTGGCAAGACTTACATTTTGTCAATTACATTTTGGCATCAATTCATTTAAAAATGATGACATAAAGTGGCTTTTGCTAATTATCCTCTAGTTTGGATTTGTACCACAGTAGGAATGGATTTCAGGCCTCGCAGTAGCCCTGCATGCCATTCTGTCAGCATGCGTGTACAGTTAGACCGAATGATGGGACCATTTTTAATAGGATGAAGGTGTTTGAAGACTTTTGCTAATTTTTCTCTCTGACCTATTTTAGGAAACCATGTGTAATCCACCCAATCTGGGAGCAATTTCCAGGGTCTATTAATACGTATTTTAAAAGTTTCACATAAAAAATGAAATGGATATTTACATAAACAATTGTAGATCCACTCTGGGGAAATTAAAACAACACTATTTGATTGCATATCATGATTTCATATTTTCTAGATGTTAATATTTAATCATAGGCAAAGCCATTTAGCTTAAGTGCATTAATGTTACTCATTTTAAAAAGACCAGTAATTGTCCTATTAACTTCCAGCCTGGATGTTATCCATGCTGCCCTGCTGGCAAGGCCAGAGGGAGAGTCTCCTATTGGCACCCACAGAGCTTGCGCTGATCTGTTGAAAATCCTGTTAAAATCTAATTACTTAAGTGAATCATCCGGGGAATATCTAATGAGCTTCATGAAGCCAACTGAAAGAAATTCTGTTGTAATACAGAATTAACTGTCTTACGTCTTCCAATTACTGTACCACATGAACTTGATTATATTTTTACAAAATGTGACTCTTGTTTGTTATATTTAATTGTATGTCATGTATTTCCTTTAGTCACATGTAAACAGATAAATCCATTTTCCCTGGAGAGTAAATTTTATGCGACAAATTAACACAACAGTAAGATAATCTCTGTTGCTCATACCGGATGACTAGACATAAAAAAAAAAGATTTTCCCAGAATGTATGAATGCTTGGAAAGTATATATTAGAATACATGAAACAATACATTTCAAAACATTTTCATGTAGCGATTGTAAAAAACATACTTAAATTAAATTCACATGGTGTATAATTCCTATCGTCATTTGATAATCACAACATTGCAGCTCCCAAGTGCACTGAATTGAAAGGACAAAGTCCTTTCCACTTTGGGGGGATTGTGCAATTGGTCAAGAATTTTTTTTCCTCACCATTTTTTATACAATAGACATATTTTGCATGAACCATGAATACTTTAATGGCATATTTATTATGCTGTGTAAAACGAAATTCACCAAAAAAAAAAAAAACTGTGTAAAAAGCCGTTTTAAATATTGCATGGTGTGTGTAATTTTACAGTGATGCGATAGATCAACCGCATTCATTTAGTTCTCTTACACTGCAATGGTGGTGCTGGTCGTCCGTTGACCCGGCAAGGTCCAACAGCAATTTTTGTTCACGGATCCGCATACACACAATTTTTCTGCAGTTGGGGAAATGCCCCTTTTTTTATTTTATAACACCAACAGTATCAACGTTTCAGGGGGGTACTTCATCGGGATACAATCCTAAGTGCAACAAACACCTTTATAGCCATAACCCGCCTCTTTCCCCACAATCCAATGTCCACATGTGGGAAAAATTCATAGTAGAAAAAAATTCTTTCAAAATAACAAGTCCCACACATACAGTGCAAAAGTCAAGTTTTCAAATTTTTTAATACAAAGTAGCAGATTGCTTCTAGCATATAATACAATTAGAATTACATATAGTGGAAAAATGTTACTCACTACCACTGGAGTTGTTACTACTACCACTATTCATTTGTTATCCCCCTGGTATTTCTCATCTGTGAAGAAAGAAGGGGGCAGGAATCAAAGTCAATATAAAACATTATTACGCAATTGTATTTACAGAAAACATGCTAAGCTAAAATATTCATTGAGGCCCTTCGGAGAAAGCGCTTTTAATCGCCAAATGCAAAAGGCCTCATGCCTTAATAAAGACATCATTTCCTTCATCCTTCGGAACCACTTCTAAAATCTGCCATCTTAACTTGAGAATTATCATGTTTCACTTCAAAAAAATGCTTCGCTAACAGAGTCTCTTTCTTAAATTCTCTTTCTCGGCACCAGTACTTTCCCCCTTGACATCAGGCTTAAAATTTCTTATGACACTTTTGTGTTCGTTCATTCTCACCTTAAATGCCCTAGATGTCTGGCCCACATAGCCTAGTCTGCATGGACATTTCAATAGATATATTACTCCCTCTGTATCACATGTAGCGAAGTGCTTGGGTTTTATATCATCTCCTTGGCTAGGTTGTTTGCATATTTCCCCTTTAATAACACTGTTACAATGACCATAATTGGAGCACAGATAAGTGCCTATTTTATTATTTGTTATTTTCCGAAATGGTTTCCTCTTGTAGTCCATTCTAATAATCCCATCAGATAAAGTCCTTCCCCTTCTATAACTAAAGAGAGGTTTTTCAGTGAACAGTTTACCATATGTTTTATCTTTTTGTAAGATGGGCCAGTGTTGCAGAATCACTTTTTTGAGGAAAGCTGAATGGGGGGCGTAAGGAGTTACACAGACCAAATTTTGTTTTTTCAAAGTTTTACCTTTTTCTTTCATCTTTACGAGATATATAGGTGTTTGTTGAAATTTAGGATTGTATCCTGATGAAAGGAGGGTGTACCCCCCCAAAATGTTGATACTGTTGGTGTTATAAAATAAAGAAAGGGGCATACCCCAACTGCAGAAAAATAGTGTGTGTGTGGATCCATGAACAAAAGTTGCTGTTGGTGTGTAATTTTACACCATGTGAATGATTTGTTAGCGTTTTTACATTGCTTCCGGCAGAAGTCGCTTTAAGAAAAACGCATACAAATTTTACCCCGTTTTTACATGGCAAAGCCTGGCAATGTGTGGTGTAGTATCAGTAGCTTGGTCATGGATGGTGACATACCCAATTGCACCTATGCTTCTTTCCAACGGTAAATGAATGTAAACGAGTGCTGGATAAAAGTGGGATACATCATGATGACACTGATATAATTGTGCAGTGGTAAAAAAGCACTGACATTATCATGCCCTAATGATCCTGTAGTCTGTTTCATGATATGGCTTGATATGTCCTCTTTGTCCTCTCTTCATACCTGGGTCTTGGGGTTATGCATACTCAAAGAGAAAAGTGGATGGTAATGGTAAAAATAATGTGAAAAGTAGAAGGATGGAAACCACTGCTTCCCTTTAATGGCATTTGATGGTGGCAGAAGATATATATTGGGGAAGATATATACAAGTGGGTTTTGAGTAAATCTGCTGCAAAGAGATTACCCCTAATGTAAAAAAGCAACAACTACTGCTGCATTTACTTGACTAGTTTACAAACATTACTGGGGTGCAATGAACCTACAACACAATTTTCCATTGCCCTTTATAGAACATGTCCAGTTCTGGGTCACAATTGCAAGTTTGAAGAACACATAGGTGAGTAATTGCAAAATTAAATTTTTGTATGTATTTTAGAGCTGAAGATTATTAACCTTCTATCATTATTTCTCTTTTTTATTCTTCTTTTTTCATCATTTCAATTAAGGTATCGGTTTGTGGCTGATACTATGTTGTAGTTTTAGAATAGGCACAGGTGTGTGCATTTAATGGTAATGCAGATCACAGTTATGATATATTGTTATATGCACTTCTAAAAACATCTACATTCTGTATTAGGTTTTCCAAAGGTTTTTCACTCTCCTGTCTGTGTTTTCAAAGACTATTCATTTTAGTGTAAGGAGCCATAGGATCCCATGCTTAACTAGAAGAAATTATATATGAAGGGTAGCTTAACAGCTGGTGCAGTGGAAAGGTCTTGATTATCAAGGAGATCTAGAATATTCCCCAGCAGCTGAAAAGTAAAGCCAAAGCGACAGAAAAGTGAAGTCATGGAGAGTTATGAGCTGCCTGTTATACTCACATTGTACTCTAGAATGTGATTTGTCCAGACTAGGACACGTGTGACAGAAGATTTGTCCAGGTGAGGACAAGTGTGACAGAACGTGATTGGCTTTGAATAAGTAGAAATAATAATTTAACTTGTGAAATGGGCTAGCATAAATCTGAAGTCTCTATGTAAAGTAGGAAATTATTCATTTTAAAAAAAGTCTTCCATCAGTGAAAGAAGTCTGATGGATGCAAGAAAGCTGCACATTTGTCTTTAGGACAACGCAGAGCCCATGGATTTCCCTGCTATTGCATTTCCATTATTTAAGACACTTATAATGAGGTTCAGCAATAGAACATCTGAGAAAGGTAGCCAAATTCAATTTGGTTATTATTTTTGTTTTAGGAAAAAGTTAGTTTACCTTCATTTGTATACAAAAATACACTTGGTTGCAGATAGTTCTTTTCATCCTAAAATCAAAGCCAGAGAATATTCAGCATATTGTGCCATTTCCCAAATTCGTGAAAACTAGTGTTGTTAATGCTTGGACATTCTTTTTTTCACTAAAAAAATGCATTCATTAAAAAAAAATCTCCTGATGTCTGAGTAGAATTCTCAAAACTATATTCCATCTCTCATTAAAAAAAAATCTCCTGATGTCTGAGTAGAATTCTCAAAACTATATTCCATCTCTCGCTCTAATTGGCTATGCTTTTTAGTCACATGGTATAACCACTGGTGTGATGCTACTCACAGTTCTTCCCATCCTTGGCAACAGGAAGTGCTCCTCAGCAGTCATTTGACTTATGGCAGCTGCTACATATATGCCGACTGTACCATAACCCATAATCTCAATGCTGACATGGTGAGTATGAACACTTAGATAGATTATAAATTGCAGCAGTGCAGTTAAACATAGTAACTGGTGACTGGTGACAATAATTTGCTAATTGTTTGCTATAGGTAACTGCACTGATGCAATTTAGTACCTCGGTCAATAAATGAATCATGAATGTGTCATAGTCTCTTCATTTCTTTTCAGTAATTGGCATAGAGAAGTTATCTTTGTTTATAGGTGAGGTCTGGAGATAGACTTCTTAAACTAAAAGCCAAATAGATTTTTTTTCTAGGAACCAGACAACCACTAGGAATGAATTTGGATTACAATGTTTCTTGTTTTGTTTAGATATTATCTACAGTGTTCCAAACTGTCACCCTGAATTATACATATTGATTTTCTACTACTTCTAACTGCAAAAATATCTCTAATGTTCTTTTAAATTGTTGGAATCTGTAATTTTATGTACAAAATGTGATCCTGGATAGTCTGGCTTTCCTTTCTGGTTGTTCTTCTCTTATTTAAATATGAATGCATGTTCAGAAGGCTCTTTTTTTTGTTTTCCATAGCAGTATAAAATATAAATATATATATATATCCGTTTCATTATATTCCCTTTGTGCTATGTATTTTACCGAAACGTACTGCTCAATAATTCAGTATTTAAAGAGAATACATTAACGTGTTTATTCTGCAATGCAACAATTATTATTTGAGATAAGTGCTAATTCAATTAAAATAAAATTGATATTCTACAAGATTTTATCAGCAGAGTAAATAGAGACTAAATAATTTATTCCTTAATTGAGCAATAATATGTCTTTTGCATCAGTGCACCAGATCACGGAAGACCCCATAAGGCCCATATCTTTCACTTTACAATGAAAAAGCAAAAGACGGCACTTTCACAAAATAAAAATAATAGTCAAAGGGGAGACTAGACATTGCTTTAATGTAGTTAAGTCTGTGTTGTGTCTTATTTATACTCCCCCTCCCGTGTAATGATATGATACTTTCATAATCCAAATGGAATAGAACTACTTTGCATGTAAGTGTAAAACAACAGCTGGATTTTATAAACAAAGAAATGTAATTTTCCAGGCTGTTCTAGAGCCTTATACATTATACTTTATACAATGAGCTCTACATTGAGCCCAGAAGAGCACAGCAGGCACGGCTGTACCGGACCTGCTAGGTTTTTAAGCTTGAATCGCGAAAAGGGCAGAAAGCCTCCACTGCCCCCAAAATCCACCGAAAGGAGCCAAAAGCCAACGCCTCCACTGCCCAAAATCAGCCGAAAGAAGCCGAAATCTGACTAAAGGAGCCAAAAGCAACTGTGATGCATCATTGAGCCTCTCACTGTGCAGTCTTGCCCTCTGTTTCCTACACTCACAAAAGGCTTAGGGTGGTATTAGCAGAGGCCCCCCTAAAAGAAATAGAAAGGCAATAATTATATTCTCAAATAGTCTTTAGGAAAACCTTGTTCTAGTCATAGTTATTTTATGTCAACTGAATTAACATACAATCTATACTACAGGCTTCCATCAAAACCAACAAATTGCTGCATCAATATAGCGGGCAGATTTATGATCCATAGAGGAACATGGATGGGCAAACCAATGCCAGAAAACACATGTAGGTTCAGATCCTGTTTAACGAAAACAAAAAATAAAAAAGGGTATATGTTTTCCATAAAAAAAGCTTTCCTGGTTTTAGTTGCCAAGCTTAAAAAAAAAAGTTTGTTGGAAAAAACATTATTATTCTTAACAGGAACAAACAAAAGCAGAAAATGTGAGTTCAGAATCTTGCTTGCATTTTCTGCCATTGATTTGCTCACCCATAATCCTTGATAGATGATAAATTTGCCCTTATGTATTTTATTGGGAATGCCCATCACATGCTCCATTTCATGTTTATCCTATGCCCACATTTTAAGTATTTGATCCTTTCACTCCATCCTCCCATCACTCTCACAAGAAAAATTATATTAGGCATATCTTGGCAAGTGCTCTTCTCCCCTATCTAATTTTCTAAGAGTTCTAGATTCTAGTAGTGAATAGCATAGTCCACATGCACATGTGGTGTCTAAATGTGAGATGTGAAAAACTTGTGTACCTTTCTATTGTGCAGGTGAGTTTCCTATTGCCTCTTGTTTGCAACAACAAATCCATTCTAGTTTCAGAAAGGTGACTATTAGCAATATTGGCACTTGCAAAAAGGATAAGGAGTCTCTGTTTATTTGCAAATAAGCCTTTCACAGAATAGCAGGTACTCCGAGGTGATGTTTATTGGCACCAAGTAGTTGTGCATGCTGTTACTGTACTTCAGCATAACATTTTATCCAAAAAAAAATGTATTTTAATCCCAGGCTGATAATTCCAGATTGAGACAATGAGTGAAAATATTTCCTCTACCTTAAAATGTTTGCAATTTTGTGCCTGCAATGTCTTTAATAAAGTATATTTTTATATGTTCTTGAAATTAGTAACAAAACAAATCTGCATCATAATTCTTTTTTCCTTAAAGTACTAACTTTAAGCCCTAGCTTAAAGCTTTTTTTTTAATAATACAAGATAGGAGCAGTGAGCAGGAATTACTTTTTGGGCTAAGATAAAAAAAACAAGTATTATTGCCCATCTGAGGAATGTTTGAAATCAGGGACACAAACAATGCCTACATTTCTGTAAAAGGGGCAGTAGGCAAAAAAGCATTACAAAGTATTACTGACTCATCATATCAAATACTGTATATAGAATGTATATGCAAGAACAGGCTTAATGGGAGGCTTACAGAGTGTATCGAATGGTAACAGTGCAGAAAAGAGCTTTGTAAATCTTAAAGTATCAGTATTTTCTAACCAAGCAGCATTCATTGTTATCGCTCAGTATAAAAATACTGACATTTCATAAATCTGCCAACTAATATTGTATAAATTCCCTGTGTGCTTTCTATTCTGATTTACTATTTTATGTTTGTGCAACTGTAGAGAAATGATAGCTAATATACTCTTTGTGCTTGATGTTGTTACCCATTAAAACCCAACTTTGTTTTCATTGGTTTTTAAAGGTTGGTTTTAAAGCTATTGCATTTGACACGCAGACAATATATCAAGAATATAGATATTTGCAATATTGAGTTAAGTCAAAATCACGCATTTTAAGACAACATAAGTGAAAAAAAAAGAGAAATATAGTACTACTAAAATGATTTCTTCTTGGGCAGAAATGTGGGATGGGCAATTACTAATTCCAGGTATACTGTATATAAATATAATATATTACCATAGGATAATAATATAGCAAGTTATTCCATGCATTAACTTATGCATTTAAGCACAATGCCATAATATATGTACCAGTGTTCCCTACATTCTTTTAGACACCAATGGAAACAATCCATGAATTATAATATAAATTCAGTATTGAATCCCTTATCCAGAAACCTGGAGAAAGCTTTGAATTATGGGAAGGTTATCAAATAATTCTAATATTTAAGGATGATTTCCTTTTTCTCTGTAATAATAAAAGATTACCTTGTACTTTATCCAAATTAAGCTGCGTGAATCCATATTGGTGGCAAAACAATCCTACTGGGTTAATTTAATGTTTAAATGATTTTTAGAAACATTCCAAATTACAGAGATGTCTCTTATTTGAAAAACCGCATGTTCCAAGCATTCAAGATAATAGATCCTATACTTGTATAATTTTATAGATATTTTAGAAGATTTTTGTAACATTGTCCCAAATCATTCCTCCTCTTCTTCTCTTTTTGACCAAAGTAAGACATATTTGCTCAGGTGTGTATGGTGTAATTGTAGTTTGGTCTCTGGTGTGTTTTGTGATATAGTGACACCTGTAAAAATGTATATGGTCAGTGTCGGACTGGGAAGGCAGGGGCCCACCAGAAAACCTTAGAACATGGGCCCCTGTCCAAACTATTTTTTCTCTTCTTCTCACTCAAGCACTTTTTTTCTCCTAATCTCTTTTCTTTATATACTACGTACTAAACACCTTCCAGCTGTCTAGCCTCTTTGTTCCCATACAAAAATAGGGCAAATGATTAGAACCACAAGGACCCACTGATACCTGAGTTTTTCTGGTATTCAAGTGGGCCAGTCTGACACGGTATATGGTGGTATCCCCACATTTTAATTTGGAGACATGCAAGTTTGCACAATACAGGGCAAATTCTAAAACTGAAAGTAAGCTCACATTCTACTTTCCCTCCTTAAGAGCAGAGTGAAAACAGCAGTCCACTGCAAAGCCCTCTACGGTATATATAAACAAACCCCTCCCTTTCTCAACTCATTACACAGGCTTCTCAGTGGACTGCTGATTTGCATTAATTGTGCTCATAAGAGTAGGAAGTAGAATTTGACTATACCGTCAGTTTTAATGTACCCTATGTAGTGCAAGACATATAAAAATAACTGACATATTTCCTAAATACAACAATAAGCAAAATTGTGTTCTGCACTCAGCTATTCATTGACAAAGAACATGGTATTGCAAGTTATACAAAGACCACTGATTGGATAATTCCAGGTGTCATACATTTTCATATTTGTAACATATGTGCTCACTTCCATGTTGTCACTTAGAGTAAATTACTAGTCCATTCTAAAATTAGGTATAGCTCTTTTCCTTTCATGAAGTTGAAATCTCAGTTAATGAAGTTAGTATGTTGTAGAATGTCCATGTTAAGGTCTGTAAGAAGAAGACAAGGAAACATTTCACAGAGTAGCATATGCGTTTTAAGAATTAATTTTAATAACTATATGGAGTATAATAACCAAAAAATAATGTGAATGTCACCCCAATTTATAAACTGAGTCACAATCATAGCATTGATTATGAATTATTATTTCTAAGTATAAATAACCAAAAGAAACCACATTTACACTCCCTCCCAACTGTCCTTTTGTAGAAAATAATATTAAAAACCCAAAGAGTTCCTAGAGCTTAGCATCTGCAATATTTTTTAGGCTTTTAAAGGAAAAAAATAAGAAGGGAATTGGATATCTAGTAGACACAGAGCCAATGGATTCCCTAGAAAGATTGCTTACTTAGATTATTCTAACTCTAAATATTAGGGGAAAAGGCTGCTTCTCTTGACAGAAGATGTCTCATAAAGTCAACATTTCAGAAAGCCTTTTGTTCCAATAAAAGGGTCTTTCATTTTTTATGCGCACCCACACTTTGGTATGCATGAGTTTAAGGAAAATTAGAAGACATGTATATAATAGGACTTAATAGATTATCTTCTGAATTTTCCAAAGATGTCAGATTCTCTCAGCTGTGATGGAGTTGAACTTAATGTAAATTTAATTTGAAGTGATGTATGGGAGGCTTGAGGTGGTTCTATCTGATTCCCTAACTGCTTAGAGAGGCTCAGTTGGTAGCATCTGGATTTAGCTGCTTCTTATGCCCAGCAGCCTCTACTAACTAGGATTAATGAGGCGGCCGGCTCAGCACTGATCCAAAGGAGGTATGCTACATTTACTTCCAACAATACGAATAGGAGGGTCAGTTTCCTTTCATTGTGCAATGAAATGTACTGATGGTGATGTTAATAGCAGCCATGAATAAATGCTATTGATTGCTCTTTTAATTTGGCAAATTTATGTCTAAAAAATTACAACGATATCGACCATTATAGAGATTTGTCTTAAAGTGAAATGGTTAATGATTTGAGAAAGAGTGTAAGGTCAAGAATAAAAGACTTGCTGTATTGTTGTACGATTCGTAAATAAAAAACTAAGTTTGGACAAAAGAAAATACTGGTAGTAACATTAATAAAGGCTGATATTCCAGGACCTGATAACATTGGCATCATGTTCAATGCCAACCTCATCACACTGGTCATAAGCTAACCTTGCAGGGCTGACAGCAGGTGGTGCTTGTTCATACTACTATATAATTGTATATCAAACCAGGTCATGGTTGCATTAAAGCATCAAAGCCTGATCCAATTTCTGTGTCAGGACCTGCTTAGATTATGTTACCAGCTATTGCTTTTTTTTAAATCAAAATATTGATCTAGACAGTGAGCAAAAATAGATTTTTTCAGTGCTGCATAAAAGTAAAAGTGATATCTGAGTATATATACATATGTACGTATATATAGATACAGTATATATTCTTTTTTGTTTTTTTTGTTAAGGTTATATTGTTTTATGTTTATTAATTTATCTATCTATCATCTATCTATCTATTATATTTAATTAATTTGAAATATATGCACCACTGTTTTTGCAGTGATGCATGAAAGTGTAAGTGATATCTGAGTATATATATATATATATATATATATATATATATATATATATATATATATATATATATATATATAAATAGATACAGTATATATTCTTTTTTGTTTGTTTTGTTAAGGGTATATTGTTTTTATGTTTATTAATCTATCTATCTATCTATCTATCTATCTATCTATCTATCTATTATATTTAATTAATTTGAAATATTTGAAAGCATTAGGTTAATGACAATGTGTTGCTATTAAAGAGGCAATAGACAAGCCTTTGTTAATAAAATGCTGTCTGTTCTGATTTAAATGCATGCATTTTATGTTGTCTTACCATCTACCCACATAAAAAAAAACCTTGGCTAATTTCAATCTTCTATTGTTATAATGGTTTTCAGCCAAAAGTCTGTAATAAATGATCAGGGGATGAGCTGAGACTGAATGAATAGTGAGTGGTATTCATCAGCCAAACATAGAGTCCAGATCCAATTATATGTATTCATTAAGTGATAATGATATCATGGTCTTTAACTAGGAAGAAAGGAGTGTAATTGAATAATAACAGTTGTACAATCCCAACGGAACACACTTCCCATCCCAGCACAGCGACCCTCGGGGATGAGGTTGGATTGATGGAATTCTATTAATCTTTGATAGATTTATTATGAAGGCTGAGTGGACTTGCTTCTCCACTTTGTCACTCACACTAATCAGTATCGTAAGGCCTCAAGCGTGCAGCCTTTTGTATCCCTTTAACAAAGACAAGGTTAGCAGAGGATGACAGACACCCAGACCTTTACAAACCCATACAGCAGGATGAAATGGGCCAGCTGAGCTCTGAGCAGGGAGTGAATTCCTAATTTGTTTATGAATGGCTCACATGTGAAACACCATAAGGATATTTGTCAGAGGACGAACTCAGCGGATAAATTCTTTTGTTTAGCAAGTGGGGCTTACGAAAATATTTACTGAACTGTAAAAAAGAATAGTCAGTAGAAAGAAAGCAGAAGGACTGAACAGCAGAAACAATGCATTGATTGCTGTACTTCAAGCACATTTAGGGGAAGAGAGATTGGCTTTTTTTATGAAAAGAAACCTTTTTTTCTTTGAATCTGTAAGGGTATTTTGAACAGCAATTATTTTGTTTGAACATCAATTTGTGGCATTTATTTTAAAATGAACGTGATGCAAATTACATGCAAGCAGTTTACAAAGAATTAATTCTGTAAAAGGGAGATCCAGCTTGCTCTGAAGAGACTACAACTCCCATCATCTCTTGACAGCATGATGCAGGCACGATATCCCTGACGAGATGCTTATTTGTTTTTTTAATAAATGGCCCAATGTACATAGGGGATTCATTAACTGTAGTGGCTTTAAATTAATATACTTGTAATTAGGTATTCGACACTTTCCTGTTTTGTGTATATGCGTTTTTATGTCTGGTGGAAGCCAGCATAGTTTACAGTGACTGCAGCTATGACTGACTTTATTAGGTATGAAGTGAATGGGGATTGTGTATTGTACTGAATATCAATCTCTTTACCCAAACCAAGGGTGTTAAAGTTGCAATTTCAATAAAGATGTGACATTTGCAAAATGGAATATCAATTATTAATAGCATTGAGACAAAGGCTTGAGCCTCATTATTACTCTGCCAGTGTACCTGGTGCTACAAAACATGGCAAAATCAAACTTTTGAAGTCAACTAAATCATAACGTTATATTATTTTATTCATTAAAATCACTACACCAGTACTGCATTGGCATACCTAGTCCTTGTTCTGCAGAGCTTTCAATCTTTTTTACGGGATATAAAATTACAGTGGGGATGCACGTGGCATAATATTGTTATGGTATTTAAGTGCTAGGTCAGTTGCATTGCTGGGCAAGATGCAACAAAAATTAATCTGGAACTATGAGTTTAGAAGATTGTAATTTGACATTCTGTGCATCTTCTCTGCCACTGGATGGAGAATAGCATGTGATCAGGGTAGGCGATCTGATCAGATTCTCTACTTTGTCCAAAGACAGAAGACATTTAAAGACAGAGACCCAATATTTCATATTTTGCTGAAAGTCTTGGCCACAGTGTCATAAAATGCAGAGGTACTGTATCATATATTGCTTGGACCAATGTCTTGGACCAAATTACTGCAAGGAGGGGCCAATGTTTCTTACATTGCTGAGAATATTGTGCTAGGATATGTGATGTGCCATATGTTGCTAGGGGTCACTGGGTCATTAAATGCTTTGGCCATTCTGTCATGAGATTCTGGGGTCAAGAAAGGCAAAGAGTGGGTTAGGGATTTGGTATCAGGTCTTCTACCTCAGGTAGCAGCAGAACCAGAATCTCCCTGAGATTGTAAATTACAGCAGGGCATACAAAATATTCTCAATGCTGAAAATATTTTTTGCCTGATGTTTTAATTAAGAAATAGCATGGTTTTATCAGGGATATATTTATATACATATAGTGTAGGATACCATGAAAACTCCCAGTGGGTGTCAGTGGGCCCTTCTGCTTCTAAGCATCTGTAAAAATGTCATCAGGGGCGTAACTATAGAGGAAGCAGACCCTGCGGTTGCAGGGGGGCCCAGGAGGTATAGGGGCCCCATGGGCCCTAATTCATATAAAATTTCAATAAATATTGGAGAAACAAGTCAACCCCAAAACATTTTGGGGGCCTGAAAAATAATTTGCTGTGGGGCCCAGTAATATCTAGTTACGCCACTGAATGTCATGCTCATTCCCTAATTCTTTATGGAAAGAGACGAATTCGATGGAAAATAGAGTATATTATCTAAAGAAAACAAAACAAAAAGGTTGAGTGAGAAGTGGAAAGTGGAAGAAAATTTGCTTGGAATATGGGCCCATGGTTTTAGGCAGTGATCCCCAACCAGTAGCTCACGAGCAACATGTTGCTCTCCAATGCCTTGGATGTTGCTCCCAGTGGCCTCAAAGCAGGTGCCTAGGTTGGAATTCCTGGTTTGGAGGCAAGTTTTGGTTGCATAAAAAACAGGTGTACTGCTATATAGAGCCTCCTGTAGTCTGCCAATCCACATAGGGGCCACCATATAGTCAATCACAGCACTTATTTAGCACCCCAGGAACTTTTGCATGCCTGTGTTGCTCTCCAACTCTTTTTATTTTTGAATGTGGCTCACGGTAAAAAAGGTTGGGGACCCCTGGTCTAAGGTTTTCTGGTGGGCCCCTGTCATCCCAGTCCAACACTATATATACCTATATATAAATAATCTCACAAGCTGCCGGACACTTGTGAGGAAATATTCTCCCAAGACGCAGGAGACTATTGAGGAAATCTGGCAGCTAAGCTGGGGGGTGGGGTGAAGGTCTAAGAGTCCATTTTTTGTCAGAAATTACGCCATAAGTCATGTGTGTGACATCACAAATAGTGTGTAAAAGAAACGGATCTGCACACACACCGATTAGTGCAGTCGGGGATTATCCCCTTTTATTCAGCCACCAAACATCAACGTTTCGGGGGGGAAACACCCACCCTTCATCAGGATACAATTATTTGTGCAGTCACCCATTTAAACCCAACTTCCCACGCCTTCTTTTCCCATCATGCAGTTTGCCATAAAAATTAACCCTTATGTGGGATACAGGAAATTCGACCTATATGTAACATACAATTAAGCAATCAATTCGGTACGACAGTTAACAAAATGATCTTTTTCTTTCTTAAAGTGCCCATGTGCAATAATTATTACAAAATATGGTATCAAAACATCACAAATAGTGGCATCACTTCCACACACTGGACCTAAATACAATGCTGGGTTTTATTGTATCTTGTAGTATACGGGCCAAACAGTCAAAATCATTCTGCTGCAAAGCAAACCACACCATAAGTAAACTATGTTCCCTATTTGGTAAAATCCCACCATACCCATTTCCATTTTTGAGAGGTGCCTTCACCTCTGCAATGACAATTAAATGTGTGTGTGAGTATGTATCTATATTTTGGAGTAGACTGCACAGACTGCTTGGTAGGAAAAATGCAATGTGGCTTCCACATAATACCACCAAAACCCACAGAATGATAAATGCAGTGCAAGTATAACACCAAAATCACATGGCAACATACATATAGTGCCAATTTGAAGTATAATACATCCTGAGAACATGGCAGAACATGCCCTGTTTTAAAAACATACTAGTGAGTCAAATGACTCCTACCAGCAAATGTGATCAATGATAATAATCTTAATGACAATAAAATCTTTCAAAATTCTATTCCATTCCAATAGCAATAATAAAAATGTGTGTCCAAAACTTGTTTTTGCATTTATGGGGAAAAGTGGAAGAACAGCCCCAATCATACCTGTAAGTATGTACCTTATTATTATTATCTGTTATTTATATACATGGTTGTCTATAAAAGTTAATAAAAGCAAACACTTTTTGGACATATGGAAGCATACTGTATATATGAGAAATCTAGTTTTGAGCTAAAAAAATATCTTAAACCCAAATAACCATTTCTTCATATTAAGGGATTGAACACCAATCCCATAATAATCTACTTTAGAAATGATACACCATTTGCTCTCTTTCTTTAGTATGATAAGAGATAAAAATGGTTATTTATAAAGCAAGTTTATAGTGTAAAGTGACATTTTTTAAAGCAAGACAACATATTTCATACCCACAATGTAGTATTTTTTCCCCAGAATTCCAACTTCCCACATCTAGGGGGTCTATTTGTCATGATCATGATTCCTTAAAGACACCAGAAATTAAACCGTTTTTTTACATCTATCATAATATTGTCTTTTCAGGATATTTATAATTTTGCCATAAAAGTATTTACAGATGCTTTTACATTACCCATGTGATCCCCCATGTTCCTCTGTGAGGGGGCTGCCATATTTGAGCTTCAGCAGTCTGTTAGCATTAGAAATGCTAACTGACATGTTGAGAAGGGACAGTCAGGTTGGCAAAACAGTCAGGTGTAGTAACTTCAATTAACAATTACTGACAAAAGCAGCTCTATCAGTGAAAAACATGAACTATAGGTAACTTTTGATGTACATTTGTCACGGTCGGCACCCAACACCAGAACAAATGCCAAGCACACTGGTCTTGGCTTGTGCTTCACCTGTAGTGTGACCGCCTTTGGCCTAGGGAGGAGCCCTCGGCTACTTGGATGCCACCAGGAGAGGTGCAAGACTAGAGGTTCTGGATAGGCAGAGGGGCACGACTGTTAGCAAGAGTCTTTAGGCCGAGGGTCACGGTACAAAACAGGAAACCAGAATCGTAGTCAGTACAGGCAGGGTCGAGGCAGGCAGAAGTCAATCGTAATCAGGCAGGCAAAGGTCAAAACCGGGTAATCAATCAGACAGGACGGTTCAGCAGAAGGATAGTCGATATTCAGGCAGGGGTCAGATATAGAAGTCAGGATAATCGTATAGCCAGGCAGAGGTCAAAACCAGAATCAGAATCAAAACAGCTCACAAAGCACCAGGAACAAGATCCTATCACGGGCAGTTTGCTCAAGACTAAATTTCCCTTTTATACAGTGGTGTTTTCGCGCCATTGCGTCCTTTTGCACATCGGCGTCATTACGCCAGCACGTCCGCGTCAATAAAGGAAACGAGATGCGGGCGTGCGCGCCCTAAGAATCAGCAATGGCGGAGGAAGAGGAACCACGTGGCGGGCGTCCCCGCCGCACCGCTGGGTGAGTTTTTATTAGAACATTAATATTTTGAATAATCATTTTTTGTGTCAGTATCACTTTAAGTGAAGGTTAAAGCCACTGATTTTTGGTTTTAAGGCAGTGTGATATGTATAGCAGAATATGTATTACATCTGTTTTAAAAAGGCTTTTGCTGCATGCCTTGCATTTGAAAAGGGCTCTGTAGCTCCTTTTAGCCCTCCTCATCCTAATATCTAATGTGTCCAAATATTGCTTTGATAATTATTGCCTAGTCATCAATTTCCCGCTGGTTCCCTTTCCCAAAGGAAAATAACGTTTTAAGGCATTGAGGCCCCTTAAATACTTTCTTGAGGGGCCTGCAAACTTAGTAGGCCACTATCCATGATTATCCCTTAATGTGCTAATTTAGCAAAAGAAATGCAATTCTGGATGTACCTAGATCTTGTAATTTGCTTGTTTTACTTGTAATGTTTGACATTCGATGTTCCAGTAAATAAATGCCACAGGATTCTCTAACTTCCTTCAATGTGGTCCAATTTAGGAGTAAAAAAAAGCCTGAACATAAATAATTCAATTCATTAACTACAGTACATAGTATACACTCCAAACAAACCACATATACATAGCAGAGATGATAAGCCATAAACATTAATGGATTTTTATTAAATTTAAACCAGGAGCATCAACGGGTTTGCTCATTTAACCTGTCTTCCGAACACAGTTCTGCTGTCATTTAGCTGCAGGGAGGATGTGTTCTGACTTGGCTATTAATCTGTTTCAAAATGCCATAACATTTCCATGAGGAACTTCCTAATTTTTTTTCCTAGAAATTAAATGTCTGTTTAAAGTTCATTCCCTCCTGCTGCAACTAATTGAAATGAGATTTGGTTTATCTTTATGACATGGAAATGGGAATGAGTTTCATAATAATAACAATAATGATAACTCTTTATATTTTAAGACTCCTAGTTAATAATTATACTAATATGTAGGGATTACAGAAGAGTAATGCAGCATAAACACACCATTTGTATTTCATGAAGTATCTGTGTGTCTATTGGAACAAAGACCTTGCTTTCAACATGTCGGTTAATTCATATTGAGAAAATGTTTTTGTTTTATTTTTGTAATTCCAGTATGCATAGGTATTCTAAAATCTATAACCTTTTTTGATGTTTTCAACCATCGGCTTATTGCTGTGCCAATCCATCCTGTTATTGCCAACATCCTTCTGTTTTAAGGGTTTGTATTATTTCATACGTCATGTTTATTTTCCTATTACCTTACCAACTATATTTGCTTTTATTCATTTAAACCTAAAGTGGCTATTCCCCTAATGTCTCTCCTTCGTTTCTCCTTCTCTGCTCCTGTTCTGTCCCTTTGATTTTCCTTTTCCTTATATGCTTTGTTTCTCCCTTTTCCTTTTGTACTTTCCTTCTTTCTTTACCAACTGTGTAAAGGTGCAAATAACAAGCACAAAACAAATGGTTTTGCCCACAATTTGCATTGCCACACCAGTTGAAGCTGGCATTCTTAGCTGCAACTCTTTGCACTCCCAGGGGAAGCAAGGCATAAGGGAGCCCTGTACTTATTCCTGTTTAAAATGCCTGTTGTTTTCTGGTGCAAAACACAGAACACAATAGCACTAATTACAGGCAATTATGCAAGTCCTAAGTGTGTGGGTTCTAAGGGTGAAATATTGTGGCCAGGTCTCCAGCACTTGCACTCCTGCCTACTATAGATTAGCTCTGTCCCCCTCATTTTCTTTCCATTTTCTTCCTCCACTTGCCATATTGATCTCTGAAAAGCTGATGTACAACTATGAAAATGTTTTACCATGATTATTGACCTGGATTATATTCTCTTCACAACCTGCCCTTTATTTCACTACAAAGGAAAAGGCATGCCCAGAATCCAGCATCTTTGGGATGCAGTTTTTTCTTTTAAAAAGTTACCCAACTCTCATATTGCACAAAATCTGCACCAGACAAGCTAAGGAGTACTTTTCTTGCACTCCATTTTAAACATATACGTATATTTGAGCAACAAATAGAACTATTTAAAGAAGAAGAAACATAGCCATTGGTCCTAGAAATGCAAAGCATCGATGTGAAAAAGTTTCAATATCCTTTTAACTTGAAATCTAAAACTAGCCACATGTGGCTATCCAGATCCAGTCACACAGCACAGTACAAATCTGGTAGTGTGGCTGTCAGAATGAAGGTATGCTTGCCTTTCTACCATACCAGCATGTATTATCTAAATACACATGAAACACAATTAAAGGTGCACCTGACAGGAGGATACAGAGCACAGCTGGTTTTCACAAGCACCTGACACAAATGTGACTTTATGCACATTAGCAAAAGTAAAAGAATCTGTAAGATTTTACTAATCATAAAGTTTAACTTCAAAATATTTTGGCTCTTTGAAGATGTTAATGATTTTCCCTTGCATATCTCGTGAATGTAAATATGTTTATAAAATGCTGTTTCCAGAAGGAACAATGAATATTTTTGTTTAAAAGTTTCAACTTGTCTTTCTTTTGCAATTACACACTCCAGTAAAATACAATACCAAGCTCAACCTCACTTGATTGGCAACTCTGAGAAGCTGTCATCGTCTAGTAAGCTGATAAATTGCTACCATACAATACTGAAGTTGTGAATTCCGGGTGTACACTTTCTGGGCCGGGAGAAAGGAACTAACAGTGATAATCAATTCAAGTCACACAGTCATACTGTATGAGAGGAGAATTCATTTCCCCTAAGAACATCTAATCTATGTAGATGTTCTTTGAACAGATTGTCCTTGTGATTTCTGAAATGACAAAACCCAGACAGTGTCCCCATAACTGAGTTGCTTGCTCTTGATGCTTTCTCGGTCATGGAATTAAGATGTCATCCATATCCAACAGGTGACTTTGTTTAACTATTCATTATCAAAAGATGAAGAAGAGATTATGTTTATACTCTCTTTTAGTAACACATCATAAAACTGTCGCCCAAATAGAACACAAATACCTTTCAACTTTAATGGAGGCAGTAAAGCCATCACTGATTTGAAAAACTGGCAAGGTTAACAATTAATGAGGAGAAGGGTATATAGTGCTGACTGCAACATATTGGCAACCTTACAAAATCATCAAGACCAAGGTGATATACTTTACCAAAATATCAGTCTTGAGGTCAATCCCAAAAATAAAGCTGCAGATTCCATTATTCCAGGTGTCTTGCCTTACCAGAAATAGGACAGTATTTACATGTAGTTAAACATCTAGTTGCCCAAACTCCAATCTTATACAGTTGCCCAAACTCCAATCTTAAAAGTAGAAAGGGATTTGTATGTTATCTTTTTATCTTATAGTTTTACAATGATCATTATTAGGATCAGTCAGATCTCCATCAAATGCTAGGCTTACTTCATGCAACCAGACCTGGTTGTGTGTTACTCTTGTTATCTTATGATTCAAGGTCCCACAAAACACTGAATTAAAACAGCATTGGAGAATCCTGGAAAAGTGCTTTAATGAATAGATCACTAGAAATAAGCAAAGTTCTCAACAGAGAAGAGTAAACCGCTCACGGCTCTTGGCAAATAGAAAATCAGTGTTTCTCCAAAATATCTGTACAGCCTTTAAAGCCCTTTTCGTAGTTGTTTTGTAACATAATCTTTCTAAATCCCTGTTTTGTGAATGCAACTTTTCAAATGAATGCTTTGAGTGCTAGCATTGTCCCCAAAAAGCATTGGTGATTGCAGTAAATACTACTGATTTCATGAATAAGTCTCTATTAGACATTGCAGGGCTTATTTATGAACATAGGTGTTAAATTGAACACAGTCTACTACTGGGCAGTATGGTGGCTCAGTGGGTCTGTATATTCCTTGTGTAGCTGTGTAGATTTCCTCTGGGAAAACAGGTTACTGGGCTCCTCATTAAATGACCCTAGTGTGTGCAGCTGTGATAGGGACCTTAGATTGTAAGCTCCACAGGTGCGGGAATTTATGTGAATGATGTATAATCTCTACACTATAGACATAACTGGTAATAAACAGAAAGTAAAAGCAAAGAGCTAACATCTGCCCAGGTGCAAGTTAGCACCTTTCTTACCAAACCAACCCCTTAACCTTGATTATATGAACCAATAAAGATGCAAAAAGGTAAAAACAACACTGGACAGGTACTGTAGCTAAATGGAGACCGGAGTATCTCTTCAAGTACTTTCTTCTTCTCTGTTCCTTTGTATTTATTAAAATCTGATACCATCTAACAAATTCCTACATCCTGATTGTTTCCTACATCTTTAAAAACACTCCATTGAACATTTTATTAAAATGTTTCCCCAGAAATGAACCCCATGAAAGCCATAGAATTCAGTAACTTGCTATACAACTTTGTTATAGTGATTCTTTTAAACCCTAATCTTAGATATGGAAATAGCTGATAACATTATCAATTCCTATCCCAGCTCCATTTATTTCACTAGAGAGCAGCCTACAATATAATGCTAAAGTATCATCTATAATGTGATCCAGAAAGTGATGCAGGAAATGACTTTGTAGCACCAAGGTATTTTGCTCTTGTATTGTCTCTTCTGCAATCTTTCCACAGTATGTGGTAAAATCTGAAGGCATCAAAATGTCTGCATGAAGCGCTTAACCATGGTGGCAGTCACTTCAAACATAGTTCTCTGAATAGAAGCCATTTGACCCCTGACCACAAACATCATCAAGCCTGGCAGACGCAGAATCGAAGTAATTTGTATCATTTCAATTAGTTACTAGCTGCATAACAGGGAGGTCATGACTTTCTACAATGATTATTGCCTATGGCAACCACACTTCAATGTACCATCAGTTTCCAAATACTTTAGCTTAATAAATGTAAGTTCATAAACAAGGCTCAATTGTTGCAGATACAAGAAAGCTAGCTCTCTGCACTTGCTACCCAGCGAGCGGAAGATGACATAACTTTGTCGGCACAGATCTTTTATTGAAAAAATGTTGCTGATAAACAGCTTCTCACATAGCCCCCTGAAAGAACCATATTGATTTGGAGCCATTTAGAATAGCGGAAAAAAGGCAAGTTTATGTAAGAGCACTGTTGTTTTACTACTGAAAGACGGTGGTTTGCATTCACAGTTTGTTCTGTGCACCAAAATTCAAATATTCTAAAATCAATGTTACCATTGTTGGCCAATAAAGAACACCATTACCACAGACAATGTGAAGAATTTTAAAATATAGATAGCTCGTTGATACACACAGATATGATTGTATGAAACATAGGGTTGTTTTCGCTGCTCGAAGAAAGACGGGTTTGTTCTAGGAAAGAAACAACTGGGTATCTACAATTCCATGAAACTACATGAACCCAGAGTAATAATTCAACTCTTTGATATGAAAAATGTTTTACATGTCGTCTTCCACATCTGCAAATATCTTCACTCTCTCTTGATGCCAGCCAATAGCAGCTCGACTGGCAATGTTTTCCGCTGGAGTTAGGCACGTACAGAAGTTTTGCTATTTGGCTTTTGTTTTCTGATTTAAAACAAAGGTTTCCTTCTCTCATGTCACAATCTATTAGCCGCTAGTAAGACTAGCATCACAGTCTCATCCTCTTCAACCATGCATTCGGAGTAAATTTGACGGTGTGTGGAAGCTAACACAGGCAATGCCCTGTGACTACGTCACCTGTAATCAAACTGAACTCTTCCTCAGATTAATCATGACAGAAGGCAATATTTTCGGCATTATTAGAAGAGAAACTTAATATTTTGAGACATCAGGGATCTTTGAACTGGTGTCTATCAAACAAGAACTTTAATTTTCTACTTCTTGGATGGATAGGTTTTGCCTTTAACTATTTTGTGACTGTCCAGAAGCTTATCATACTGTAGATGGTGCTACATAATGGTATTATATCTTATCTATGTACTTCGTTCTTTTTTCAAAGACAATATGTTATTGTGTCGTGGTGTGATTTTCTCTAACATAATAAATACATCAGAAATTATGTATTTTTAAATTTCAGGTAACATTTCCTGTATCTTCCACTCGTTTACTTACATCTATATAGACTTTTTCCTCCCAGCAGTGTGATAAATGTAATTAACCTTTTAAATAAGGGATCATTGATTTTGTAATGTGTTCTGTGACTCTTTTATTCTATTCTATGTATATTTCCAGCCATATACTGCTTTAAACTGAACAATTACAAACTGATTTATATTTCTGTACACAGTTATGTTTACTGGTTTTAGGATTTTAGGTTTACTAATAGGAATAGTAACATATTTGTAAATATCAAATGATGTTATGTTTAGCATGCATATCATTTCATTTCACAAATACAAATGGGTCTTTATCTTTATCTCAAAAAAAGCAATGCCTTATTTCCCACATAAAATGTATTTTATTGTGAATTTTGACCATATATATATGAAATGGCCAAATTAATATTCAATTGTGTATTTATAAATACCTATAATTAATTGTGTATGTTATTTTTAGCATGCATATAATTTAATTTCACAAATACAAGTGGGTCTTTATCTTTAACCCCAAAAATGCAATGTCTTTTTTCCATGTAAAATGCATTTTATTGAGAACAAATCAATCATAAATCACTTCATAAATCAATTTAATTTATATATTAATTATATATTGTTACATAAGTAAGCATCTAGAAACAAGCATTTTTAACTGAGATTTTTGCTCTACATTTATACTTTTTAGGTAAAGAGAGACTATTGGGAGTTTGGTTTTAGTGCCTAATACTGAAAGGTAGAGGGATAATGGAGAACCATCAATGGGCACCACAAAGGGTTAATGCTATCTACAAAGTGAACAGCTTTTGGCAAGCATAGGTAACACGCAGACTGAGATAAACAGCAATAATTCTGCATATAAACTCAGACTGGTTTATCCTGTGCCCTGGGCCTCCATTGAAGAATCCTGCTCTTAAGGTTCTGAATGGAACTATTTAGTTAGCAGAGACCCTGATAAACTGTTAGTCCTATGCTGTCAGGCCTGAACTAGCAATTTATGAACTCTGGCAAATGCCAAAGTGGCTGCTGTAAAATGCCGTAGACAGTAACTATTTAGGGGGCCCGTAAGGGAGCTGTTTGGGCCTCTTTGTACTTGAAATGCTAGGGGCTATTTCCAATCCACCTATGCCATTCAGAGCTGAATATGTAGTTGAAGCACAACAAACAAAGAAAAAGCTAAGGAAAGAGGTAATTTTATTGCACGAGCCAACTAACACACATAAACATATAAGATGGAAGGTTTCTGGATCTTCATATGTGGCTCAAAGATAAGCTATACTGCATTGCCATTACAAACATTCAATATAATATATATAAAAGCACCATGGAAGTGCATATAGGTATAAGGTGCCTGGGTGCAAAGCTATAGAAAAGTAGTATGTAAGCACCATGGAAGCTCACACTCACAGGACTTATGGTGAAAAAATAAGTTTATTTAAGCAAAAAACGTTAGTTTATTCTAGCCGAAACGTTAGTTCTTTTTTTGCTTAAATAAACTTATTTTTCACCATCACCTGTGAGTGCGAGCTTCCATGGTGCTTACATACTACTTTTATATAGCTTTGCACCCAGGCACCTTATACCTATATACACTTGAGTAAGCGACTGGTTCCAATTAATGCCTTTTCGTGCCCCTAGTTCTGCCTTCGTCCATGAAAGGTTTTATCAATACCTATATACACGTTGTGCTGGCATCTCTCTCTCTCTCTCTCTCTCTCTCTCTCTCTCTCTCTCTCTCTCTCTCTCTCTCTCTCTCTCTCTATTTATATATATATTCCTTAGGCACCTGATTGTCTCTGTTTATTCATTTTCCATTAAAAAAATAGATTGTATGTATGGGATCTAATATGTGGAGATTTCCAGATAACACCTACATCACCATGCCTTAGGTCTACTAAAAACCTTTAAACTGTGATTAAACCCAATAGAATTGTTTTGCCACCAATATGAATTCATGCAGTTTAGTTACCATCAAGTACAAGGTATTATTTTATAATTACAGAGAAAAATGACTATTTGTTTAAAATGGGCTCTATGAATGATGGCCTTCCTATAATCTAGAACTTTCTGTGGGTTTTTTCAGGTTCCAGATAAGAGATCCCATACCTGTACTGACAAATATCATTGCTTTATTAAAGATCCCATAGATTTGAAAGCAATACTGGTATTTCAAATTATGTATAGTATAAGTATACAAATACAAGCACATTTTGTTAATTAATCTCATTAAAAGTATGCTTATAAAGTGGTTCATAGTATGCCCAAACCCAACAAAGTTGAAGAGACAAAGCTGTCTCTGGCCTATACATTTAGCAAAAAAATCAGATGATATAGCTCAGAAAAATTGTATGGGTGCATGTCCTGATTGTGAAAGCAGAATTGTCATATTTGTTCCATGGTTAAGGTTTAGGTTCATTTTGGAAATAATAATAACACCCAAGTTTGCCCATCAGACCATGGGCTTTGCAATGAACTGTAATCGCTGAACTTTAGCTGAATTAGTTCATAACCCAGCATGAATAAATGGGACATAATTCCTACACAGACACCTTTCACTGCCTGGAACTATTCTGCATTGTGTAAAATAATTCTGTGTAATGTATATATAAATAAGGATTACTCATCTTAAAGGTATGCATGATAAATGTGTAGGTGTTGTGAGCATCTAGAAAGGATTATGCCCTTTCTATGATGTTTCAGGTCCAGTTATTAAAGCCAAGAATCCCCTTCCGTCATCCTGTTGAAGTTCTTGTCTCCTCCTATTGTTGTGGCTTCTGTAGCCTGCAGAGCAGTACACACACTGCCTTTTTGTATCTATGGTTCCTTGTGGCTTTTCCCTGCTGGGGCTCATTTATGGATATGTGGGAGATTTACTAGGAAGCCTGTTGAGCTTTTGTCTATTAATCATCAACATGAGTCTGGCATTCTGTTGCTCTCTTGATGACATGATCTTAAACACACAAGTAATTGCAAAGCAGAAGACAATTCTACACAACCGACCCCAGGTAAGAGACTGTGGGCATTGGATGAAGGATGGATGGGGACATCAACTAAGTAAAACAAGAAAATAATAGGTATCCAACCCGACATACCAATTTGGAGAAGCTCCAACATATTTCGCTTGTAAAACGGCTGGCCTTTGCCAGTTGGCTACCTAACTGCTTGAAGCATATATGGAGCTGTCAGAAAATCCACGATCTGTGTCTGGATGACACTGCTTGGCTTAAATTCCATTTTACTTACAGTTGCATAGCAAGCAATCAGTATCAGGTATTTAGTTGTCAGCTGATGCTATGGGTTATTTGATTTAGGTGAACTTTGCTTCTTTTATTACATTGCCCCTGTGTGTTAAAGCCATAGTTAATGCTTTACCTCTAAATATTTGAAAATGATTCTGTACCCATCTGTACCAAACAGTCTCCACTTCCCTGTAAAACCCACCCATTTTGAGGTAAGTAATTCACAACTGCCCTGTATGAGCTAACTAGCTTGTAACAACCAATTAGCAACTAGTATTTACTTGTGAACTCTCTGAAAGCAAACAGTTGGTGGTATGGGTTACTAAAACAGATGCAAACCTTTTATTAAATCACCATGTGACTTATGCAACTGATCTGTAAGCATTTACCCTCATCTGCAGTAGCATGAGTACATGGAAGACAGGTTGGAGTGACAGTAGAGGGGGATATACAGTAGACATTGCAAGGGGGGCCTGGCTGACATATGTTAAGCTGCTGCTCACCGGACCTGCCAGCTGCCCACTTTTTTACAACCAGCACTGGTTCCCCTCTTACTAGTTCAGGGGTGCCCAAACCTTTTGCAACGAGGGCCAGATTTGGTGAGGTGAAAATGAGTGGGGGCCAAACATTCAGGCCGACATTCTTTGAACCATTAACATTAAATTACAGGAATCGAGTAATCGTAGCCGTAATATTTGGGCACATTAGTGAAATGATCTGCCACTTGGTCTATACTGCTGCCTGTGTGCTGAAGGTGTTAGCAATAGAAATGTACTGGAACGTAGTGACGCCATACTTCTTTAGTTTACTGTACTGGCATGTCTATTGACACCTTCAGCCCTAAAGAAGTATGCGAGAGCGGTGGGTCACTACGTGCCAGTTCGTGTCTATTGCTAACACCTTCAGCACACAGGCAGTAGTATAGACCAAGTGGCAGATCATTTCACTAATGTGCCCAAATATTACTGCTGTGGGATTACTGATCGCACTGTGCTGGGGGCCTCATTATTATTAATTTTATGATGGAGGCTGAGGGCCGGTGTAAATTTGAAAACAGGCCGCAATTGGCCCCCGGGGGCGCACTTTGGACATGCCTGTACTAGGTATAAGCAAGTATTGGACCCAACTGCTGAAACCCTGGGCAACATTCCCTGGCATTTATTTTATACTGATAAAAATAGACGGATTAATTTTGTCTAAGGTTCTGGACAGTTTCCCATCCGTCTCTTACCCATCCCCTGATCTGCCTCAGCTGCACCACTTTCCCATCCTGCCCTGTCTCTGCCCGATGAAAAAAATTGGGCCCAATTTGCTCTTATATTACTCCACCACTGATGATGATAATAATAGCTAAAAATGCACATCGCTGTTCAAATCTGTTTACGGAACAATAACTGCTTATTTGTCATGAAAAAACAGTAAGCCATGATATATTTATTGTTATCTGTTATTTATAATAGCACTGACACATTTAAGCATTGTTATATTATACATCATTCACATCAGTCCCTGCCCCAGTGGGGCATATAGTCTAAAGTCCCCATCACAGTCACACCACTAGGGTCGATTTTTATCAAAAGCCAATTAACCCACCTGCATGTTTTTGGAGTGTGGAAGTACCTAGAGGAAACCAAATAGATGAACATCCAAACACTTTACACTGGCCCGGCTGGAACTGAACTCAGGGCTACAAGGCAGAACTCTTATGCACTGAGCCACTGTGCTGCATTATTTTGTATTGGTGGAATGCGTGATGAAAATGATTGGAACATGTGCATGGCTATAACAGTAAGAATACATCATGTGCATGTAACATAGTAAGCTTTCCTAAAATGTTAACTGCTGACAAGACCCACTTGTAGGGATGTAGCGAATTGTTCGCCCGCGAACTAGTTCGCGCGAACTTCGACCGTTCGCGTCCGCCGAATGTTCGCGAACGTTTGGGAACGTTCGCATTTTGAGTTCGCGTTCGATCGTTCGACCATTCGATCATTCGAATTCCTTCGACCGCTAAAAATCGAACGATTTCCATTCGTTCGAACGATTGTAAGCATTCGATCGAATGAAAAGCATTCGATCGAATGGCTTCGATCGTTCGATTCGAATGAAAATCCTTCGATCGAACGATTAAAATCCTTCGATCGTTCGAATCGAACGATTTTAGCGGGTGTTCGAAGCTCGCGAACTGTTCGCGAACGTTCGCATTTTTTGCCGGTGTTCGCGAACGGCGTTCGCGAACACCAAATCGGCAGTTCGCTACATCCCTACCCACTTGAAGTGACACAAGAATCACATCTTAAGATTCAGAAGGGGTTTTTGTGATTTCCTTCAAGATCAATAGCAAGTGGAAATCGCAAGCAATATATCATTGCAGAAGGAACACCGGAGAAGGAAACTACTTGCAATTGTTGCAACTGCAATCACTCGTGTATGCCATTGGAAATAATGATGCCTAAATTGTCTGATTAATCACGCGTGAGTAATTGTGTGCCATTTATATCTTGTGTAAACCAGACCTCTCAAATAGAAGATCATTGATCTTGCCATGACTCTTTTGAGGTTCATGTTCTGCTATAAAAAAAATCTAGAATGCTAGTGTCACGTTCGGCACCCTACATCCAGAACCCAAGCTAAGCTCCCTGGTCTCGGTTCTCAGTTCTGCCTTTAACCGCCGCCTTTCACCTCGGGAGGAGCCCTCGGCTAATCGAATGCCGCCAGGTCTTATTTGAGAGAGGAGCTAAGCTAACGGTTCTGGACAAGCAAAGGGGCACAATCGTCTCACCAGGATACTGGAAGGAAGTACACCACCAGGAACAGGCAGGCCGGGCCAGCACAAGCAGAGAATCATCAGACAGGCCGGAATCGGATTGGAGAGCGTAGAATAATCAGAGAACAGGCAAAGGATCAGGATTGGAGAGATCAGAGTAGTCACAGGCAGGCAGGATCAGGATCAGAGAAGTCAGAATAATCAGGCAAGCAAAGGTCATGATTGGAGAGATCAGGATAGTCAGGCAAAGCAAGGGTCAATACACAGAAGATCAATAGACAGGATGGGCAGTGTGCTGATATCTGAATTCCCCTTTTATACATTTTGAATTTTGCGCCATGCGTGATGATGTCATCACGTCGGCGCATAAGCCAGGAACCGCGCCGGCATTCACGCCAAAGGCATGGCGGATGCCCCCGCATGCCAGGGGGCGCACCACTGGACCACCAGGGTAAGCGACTGTTATTACAGCTAGTCATATAGTATAGGTGGAAACAAGTTGGATGCAGGTATACAATGAACAACAAATTTACATATTCAAGGTTGCAGAAAAAGTTTAATTTGTGTTCTGCCAAAGGTATGGATCATCCTTTTCCTACCTCTATCAGTATTTTCTCATTAGCAGGCACCTTCTTCTTAAACAATACTAAAATAACTGAATTTGTGATGGAAAGCTAAATACAAGGAACACTTTATATTGCAACTAAAGGCTTTGTATAAAAAAACTTTGGTTAAAAAAAACATAATGAAAAGGATAGCTGCAAGATTCCTTTTATCAAATACTTCTTTGGAGCAGACTGTAACTTCAGGGTTCTGACTGCTCCCTGCAGTGACTCTGGCCTAGTCTTCTTACTGTGGTACTAGGGTTTAAAGGAACAGTTTAGTGTAAAAATAAAAACTGGGTAAATAGATAGGTTGTGCAAAATAAAAAAAAAATAAAAAAAATTCTAATATATTTAATTAGCCAAAAATGTAATTTATAAAGGCTGCAGTGACTGAATATCTGACATAACAGCTCTCTAACTCTGAGTTAGTCAGTGACTATAAGGGTAGGACTACATGGACTTTTTTGTCGCGATCCGACGCGCTGCGACAAAACGCCTGTGATAAATCACATGCTACAAAAATAAGGTAAGAGATAGAATTGTCGCATGGTGTCGCAGCGTTGATCCGACGCGACACGACTGTCGGATGCAGACTCTTTGCAGACGTTTTGTCGCAGTGTGCCGAAAACGTCCTACCCTAAGAGGGTCCACATGGGACATAACTGTTCATTGAGTTTGCAATTGATCCTCAGCATTCAGCTCAGATTCAAAAGCAACAGTTATGACCCATGTGGCCCCCCCCTCAAGTCACTGATTGGTTACTGCCTGGTAACCAATCAGTGAAAACCAAAAGAGCTGCTAAGAAGGAAGTAGAAACCAACTATTATGTTAGACATCCAGTCACTCCAGCCTTTATAGATTACATTTTATTTCTAATTACTATATTAGAAACATTTTTTATTTATTTACCTAGTTTTTATTTTTATACTGAACTGTTCCTTTAACCAATGGGACATATCTAGTCTGCCCTATGCATGGTGGTAACTGGTAAATATTCTATGCAGAATTTTTAGTAGAATATTACTACCACACATTATTCACTCTTTCCATTTGGACCTTCACTGGCTGATCTACTTACATACAAATTTCGAAATCCAGATTTCTAGCCCTATCCCCATCCATTAATACACTATATTTAAATAGTGTCATTTTAATTCTATTTAGAAGAATACTCAGCTATTAAGATACATTTAAGGTAATGGTATAATTAGGGCTATTTTATAAAAAGTGTTACTTTTATCTAGGTTCAGTGTACCAATAACTAGCTCTTCTTCCAACAGATTTATTATTTGAAAAAAAGTTTTTTTCATTTGTATCTTAATTCTTCATGCTTTCAGTGCTTTTAAGCAAGCTATTCCTGCACTTAAGCATTTAATTAGAACTGCCAATCAAGAGACATGCTGCTATTTATTCATTGCCATATAGATTCAGTATTGAATAGTTAATTAGAGTGCATATCGGCAGGTGAAATGAAGAGATTGGAAGCTTGTTAAAGGCTGTGGAAAAATACTCTACATCAGTGCAGTGCATAGATTTTAAAATCTAAAATGTGTTGAACCATCTCTGCTTCATTCCAATAAAAAACTTAAATTCAGCAATATCTGATCATCGCTCATTTATAAGTTCTTATATGGTGTGTTTTAGGAAAAATGGCACTATTTTTCTGTAAATGCGCCTCTTTCCCTATAAATACTTGTTTTATATTTACATTTACATTTTACACAGGGACTAAGCCAGGGGTGTCCAAACTTTTTGCAAGGAGGGCCAGATTTGGTGAGGTGAAAATGTGTGGGGGCTGACCATTCAGCCTGACATCCTTTGAACCATTAACATCATTTAACTAATTTAAACAAGGAATCACATAGCTGTAGCAGTAATATTTGGGTACATTAGTGAAATAATAGTGTATACTGCTGCCTATGTGCTGAAGGTGTTAGCAATAATTCTTTAGTTTACTGTACTGGCACGTCAGTACGTCTATTGCACCTTCAGCCCCAAAGAAGTATGTGAAATGGCCAGTATGTGTCTATTGCTAACACCTTCAGTACACAGGCAGCAGTATAGACCAAGTGGCAGATCATTTCACTAATACTACTACCAAATATTACTGCTATGGCTAGGTGATTCCTGATTAGACTGTGCTGGTGGGCCGCATTATTATTAATTTCATGATGGAGGCTAAGGGCCGGTGTAAATTTGAAGACGGCCCGCATTTGGCCCCCGGGCCTGATTTTGGACATGCCTGGATTAATCTTTTCCTGCAATTTACTTGCTGCTTTCGAGGTTACAACTCTCAGACATAGTTGCCCTTTTATTGGCTGCAACTGGGATGGGTAAGATGATCTCTTGACTTTGCGTGCATCCCCATTCTGTGCAAGACAAGATTTTATTTGGTTTTATAATCTCTATAAAACTGTCACATAGAGTTTAAAAATTTTCTTAATTTTTTTTATAAGAATGTAGCTTGACGTCCCTGCTTTTCACCTATTCATTGCCTGTATGAGATCAGAAGATAAGATATTATCCATTTGGTAAATAAAAGTTATTCTCACTTTTTGGTTTTACTTGCTTGCTTATGTTTACCATTTCTACAGGTCAGACTCAACCTGTTCCAACCCCTCCCTTAATCAACAGTAAAATCCTAGCAGTTTAGGATATATGATAGCTCACAAGGCTCAATGCTCCTGCCCCAAAAATGACCACTCACTACCTAAGAATATATTTAGTTATTCGCTTTAAAGAAAGCTTGATGCACCTAGCATTATTTTCATGCACTTATTAACATATTACATATTAACAATCAATATTTTCATGGCTCTGTAGTCTTTTCCTCACTATTTATGGAGAGAGAGAAAAGGGCCTTGCTGTTTGCTTCAGTTCTTCAGCAGCAGTATAATATAAAAATATAAAACCTACCAAAAATCCATAAAGATTTTATGCAACGGCAAACAAAGGCAAGCAATATGTGATGGAATGTGGTGCTCAGCCCTAGGCTAGGAGCATGTCATTGTTGAATAAAGGCATAAAACACAAAACTTAAAGCATTATAGAGTATCACTGAATGCTGAGACCTCCAGACATGAGTCAGACACTGAAAATGCCCAAAGTCGTTTAAAAAGCTCTTTGTCATAGTCCAAAAGACAACATTTTTAGTGTTTTTTTTCTTTGCTTCACATTCTGCTATTGCAAGTACATAGCTAATTATGATCTGAATGATATGTATTATCCCGTGTCCCATCCATGCCGGATATGATCCAGATATGGCCACAAACATATTATAGTGTGCTATAGAATCAAAAGAATGGGATAATTCTGTTACAGGGGTTAATGTTATTCACTCCCACTTAGACTGAAGGGACAAAAGCCCCAGTGTTGTCTAATACAGGCAGCTGTGCTGAATAGTAAAGATTTGGAGTTCTTTGTAGGCTGGGGAAAAGAAAGTCTTTGTCATGTTTTCACTTGAAATATTCTAACAGACACCCATGTACCACTGCTTGGACTTTCTCTGTTGCAGCAGGCTAATGAAAGTTTGCACAGATAAAGAGAGTTATTCCAAACATGGTGCCTACTTCATTCTGGAAGTACTCAAGAGATCAGTCCCAAGATTTATAATGGTAAGCGGTAGGCTTATTGTATGTTGCCATGTATTCACAACTGATAAGATATTTTCTCTGTCTAAATATGATATAATGCTTACCGGTAATTACATTGGCAGCAGCAGGTACAGAAGTTGCAATGGAAGAAGGCCTGCAGTAGAGTATGTGCAACAATTGGCCCTGGTGAGTTGAAAGAGCCAGGTTGTATGTAGCTCCTTAACATAATAATGTGCCTTCAGCAGTAGGTAAATCCAGTCATCTGTAAAAGATTCAATTTGCATATTAAACAAACATAGCAAATATTGAATGTACAGAGACCTTATTCACAGGCAAAATTAGCATTCTGTTTAGGAACTAAAGGTACAGTTTTAATTTAACAGCAGTTATAGGGCCACATGCATTTAAGTTCATCCTCTTAGTGAATGTTTTATTTATGTACATGAAGATGAATTTGGATCATAAATATTATCTTGTGATGATGTCAGAAGAAACGGGCAGGGGCACAACCACTAGAGCATCAAGGGGGCACAATTTTTCTCCTATTAAAAGCCAATGCACTAGAACTTATGTAGTTGCCCACAGGGCTGCCATCAGAAATCACGGGGCCCCGCACAGCAACATTTTCTGGGCCCCCCTCGCCACCCTTCCCTTACCCATCAGTATGAAGGCCACACAAGACACAAGTGTTAAAACATTAAGTGCCCCCCTACAAGTTAAAAAAAAGAACTTTGGAGCCCAGAGCCCCCCAGCAAGTTTTGATGGTCAGGGCCTCCTACAAATTAAAGAAAAAAATTGGTGGCCAAGGACCCCCTACAAGTTTAAGAAAAAACACTGGTGGACAAAGCCTCTACAAGTTATTAAAAAATGCATTTTTATTGAAAAAACACATTTGGCCAGGGCACTACAAGTTATTAAAAAAACACATTTGGCCAGGGCCCCTACAAGTTATTTAAAAACACTTTTGTCCAGGGCCACTACAAGTTATTAAAAAAACACATTTGTCCAGGGCCACTACAAGTTATTAAAAAAACACATTTGTCCAGGGCAGGGCCCCTACAATTATTAAAAAAAAATATATTTGGCGAGGGTAGGGCCCCTACATGTAATTAAAAAAAACATTTGGCCAGGGCAGGGCCCCTACAATTATTAAAAAAAATATTTGGCGAGGGCAGGGCCCCTACAAGTTATTAAAAAAGCATTAGTGGCCAGGGTCCCTACAAGTTAAAAAAAAAAAAGAAAACTGCACCTACCTTAGCCAGGGAGCTCAGGTGCCGGTATCTTCCGTTTCCTGTGCTCTGATTCACCAGTGAAATGTAAGTCCTGGTAAAGCTGCATGGCGATTGGATAAAGCAGAGGGGAAGTTCAAACTTCTCCCATCCAATCCCCATGTGGCTTTACCGGGACTTACACTTCATGGCGAATCAGAGCACAGGAAGCAAGATACAGTCATTGGAGCTCCAGCCTGCCCTCCCTTCCGAAATGTGCAGCTCACTGATGGCAGGGGCCGGCTCTGCAAGTAAGAACAGCACGTCCAGGCCCCCCTTAACTCCCCAAATCATCTGGGCCCAGGCATAGCTCTCTTGTGCCTTGAGTTCCCTATTTCTACTGACTGGTGTAGGCAATCCTACATTTAGAGAGCCCGGTACAACTCTTGCATGGCAAGGAGCACTGATGACAAAAAACATGCTGTTTCCTATCTTTTGTTTTGTATTTTACACCTATGTATACTATAGTAACACTGCCTGTATAGTGGTATAAAAATATTAAATTATTATTAAAGTGATTTATTACTACATAGTCATGCTGCATGCACATGCAGAAACACAAATAAATAATGATGGGTCGAATCTGTCCCACGAAACAGCGAAAAAAATTGTTTTATACCAGCGACCATACAAATGCATTAAAGTCAATGGGTGTCAAAAATAATTTTGACGTGTGACAATTATTGTGGATTTTTCACCTGCGAATTTTCGATGCAGTTTCGCGAAAACATTTCGCCGCAAATCCGTGCCTACCATCTCCCATAGTATATAGTATATAAAATCCAGCAGCACTCCGATAAGTGAATCAAATATTTATTCGTGCCACTAGCGAATCGACATTTCGGGCTATTCCATCCCTTTATCAAGCTTGATAAAGGGCTGGAATAGCCCGAAATGTTGCTTGGCTAGCGGCACGAATAAATATTTGATTCACTTATCGGAGTGCTGCTGGATTTTATGTTATACTGTGGGAATTTACCTTTACCAAGTGGTTTAGTGTGAGTGTGGCACTATTATTGACTTTGTACAATCTCTCATAGACTCCATTTTAATCAAATACTTGTAATTGCAGGTAAAGTTGCTGTACCATGTTAGCCAGTAAAAATGTTGCAGGGCAACCTTTTTGGAATAAAAAAATAACAAAAGTGGTATTAAGGTGATACCTTTATTGGCTAACTAATATAATCGTAGCAAGCTTTCAGAACATTTTTGTTCCTTTTTCAAGCGGATTACAAGTATTTGAAAATTGATTTCCTTTTTCTCTGTATAGTGCTTGGGACTATACTGTATATATAGATATATATATATATATATATATATATATATATATATATATATACACACATATATATTCAAGTTTTCTGTTTTTTTGAGTTAATTCGCATTCATTTGAGGTATAAAAAAAACACTAACATTCAACCTTTGATAAATAACCCCCTTACAGTACATGGCCTTCGCTGTTTACGTACATATCTCATTATGCAAGAGGCCCAGTCACTGATGACTAAAAGATTAGTTTAATATAATTTTCAGTTTGTCCAAAGCTGCATATTTTTAATGTTATTATAGAATTAAGGCAAACCCTCCTGAGAATCATACATAACTGCATAGGCCATGGTGTAATGTGTTGTAAAACCTTTTCGTAGAACAATTGATATCCCGGATTGGAAAGGCCTTCAGAACCTGACCTAGTTGAAAACAAGACAGCTAAAAAAATGTAATATTATTCTCCAAAGACAATGATTCCCCTTAGCCTGTGCAAAATAGGGAAGGTGGAGCTTAAGGTTAAATAAAAAAATATCCTATTGTTGCTATACTTCATGAATGAAAAATATGACAATGTTATTAGTTGATCATTAAATACTATGAAACTGGGACCAAAAAAATGAAGAGGAAAGATACAAATCTGAACCACTGTTCTGATTGCAATTATTTGCATTGTTGTTATTTTTAAGGGTTGTAAAAATGTCTTTCAATTATTAAAATCAAAAGCTCTACCTTATTTTGGGAAATAAACAACTTCCTAGGCTTTGAACTGCCAGCTGGAGAAAGAAGATGCATTGTGTCCCTTTTGAACATATTTTCAAAGAAAACTGACCATCAAAATATTAGAGTATAAAGACAATAAGCCATTGTCACTAAAACTAATTAGTGTTCCACTGTTTAATGCAAAAGCCTACATGCTGTCTTGACCTCTCAGTACTCTGTGTCTAAGGTTGTGCCATAAAACAGAGGGAAGCTAAAAATGCCTGCAGTAAGATCCGACGACTTCTGTTTTAAGTACATCAAATGACTGCTGGACAATGAAGCCAATGTCCTGAAATATTTTACTCCCTGTTTATTAAATCTCCATTAACCAAAGTATTGTTACACAAATATACCTTGTCTTGTTTGCTTTTCTGTTTTAATACTACAACAAACAATTTAATTGAGGGAGAAAATGGCAATTTTGAATATAAACGCGTTTCCATTTTTTATTTTATCTTATGTATATATGACATTGTTTGCCTCCTTTTTGGATATGGAAAGAGGACTTTCCATACCAGGTAATAATATTTATGGATCTGATTAAAATATGTTCTATTTCTCTACAAGTGTATTTGTTAGCCATATCAAACACAGCATTTACTTGCAACCAACAGGTTCAGTTATGGAGATATGCACTTAGATTATACCCTACTCCAATGTAACAAAGATTAAGAGGTAAATTAAATCATGACAGAGACAGTGCAATGATTCTGTACAAACGGGTATAAATGTGTTTGTGAAGCATCATGTTATGCTGCAAATTTGACATCTCTTTTTGCAATCTAATTCAAAAACAGCTTAATAAATAGTTTGTAACAAAAAGTTGGCCCAGATTAATCATTCTTTTTCAGCACCTCAGATTGGTTAAGTGTTCGGATTCAGTGATACCTTGCAATGGAATTAGAGTTCTTTTAGCTGGCAAATTGGGAAACATGTTCCTGTCAGCCAAGAAAGTGTTAATAAATGTGGTAAAATAGGAACTACAAGCAAAATGTCAGCAAAATGCAACCTTTGATATATCACCCTGCTTGTAACCAATTAAAGACTTGAAATCATGCTGTATGTATTAAATACAACCTAATCCATAGTCAATTATAACCATGTATAGCACCTTAGGACAATATGTATAATATATATGTGCAAATCATTCATTGTACAATTTGTGACCCATTGCCTGCAATCATCATTGTTCAAGAAGTACTAGGGTTGCCACCCGACTGGTATTTTACTGGCCTGGCTGACGGTGATTCCAATGTTATTAATAGGGAAAAAAGATAAATATATAGGAAGGTCGGTATTTTTTTCCAGAAAAGGTGGAAACCCTAAGCAGTTCTCTAAATCTTGTGAACCACCCCTCATCCCTAATTTGTAACAATGATAAGAAGCAGCTTGTGCATTTGCACACATGCCCCATGTTCCTGCATATGTTGTCTTGCACCCAGTTTTCTGCCCTTGTTTAGGTGTGATTTTATAACTACCTTTCCCCAGGGTCCTATGTACAATTTTCCAGTGACAGATAATGACAGAAAACCTTTAAAGACACAGCTCCTCGAGGCAAAATGAATACTGGGCAATAAGCCAGTGTTATTTTGCCCGTCATAAAAGAGAAAGTGGAATTAGGAATTTGGCCAGAGGCATATTGTATTTTATACCCCTGAATACTGGTCCCACTGGACAGATTCATACAGTATATTTGTTAAAATCAAGACTTGCAAAGTTGGGGTCTGCTCTTGTGATGTTTGACTTGCATCCCATTGTAGATCTGCTCTGAGCAGGAGACAAAAGAGCAAGACCCAGGTGCACTGGTTGGGCAATTCATTTACTTGCCCTGGTGCTGGTTTAACCCTTTACCTATTTGCAAAGATAGCAGCCCTCTTCTTTGACTCTCTAGCACCAAATTTTTTTAAATAACCTGAAGCTGTAAATCCGCAATATATTTTTAATGTTGACAAATGCATGGGGTAGCTAATTTCAGCTTTAAAATTAGAATAATGCTAAAAAATATTCATGACTAATTTGTTTTATATGTGAGGTATGATTCAGCTGAAAGCTAGATGGCTCCTCTCACAAAATATCTTGCCAAATCGGTCCCTCAATGCCATTTTACTCTTCAGCATGCTCTAATAGAGGCATATCTCACAAAATATTTTCCCTGTCAAGGCAAGCATTTACCCCCATTAAATGACTTTCGTGATGGTTTGTCACGGAGTCAGTTAAATGTAAGCAGACTTTTTTTTCGTTCTTCAAAGCAATAGAAAAGCAACTGTATTCACTTGTGCTTCTTAACCAAAAGTGCTTTTGTTTCTAAAAAATGTATTGGAGTAAAAAACTCAAAACCTGCCCTTCCTATCAAAAACTGAAACCAACATGACCTGTATAATTGTTCTAAATGTAATCTATTTAAGATAAAAATATCTACATATTTCCAAATGGAAATTCCATGTTTTTGAAATGGAATCATCTTTAATTCACTTTCCCCTGCCCCCACAAGAATCTCACCTAAGCAAACACCTTCCTAACCTGGGGTTCATTAATTATTATACATAATTATTGTGTAATTACAGTACAGGTAATCTAATAATATATATATAGACTCGGGCCTCTCTTGCCTCCATAGTGAAAGCACCAATGCTTGAAGAGTAGAAGGTCAACCAAAACTATAATTCTAACTCAATAATTTCATATGGCTACAGAAGGAATAAGGAATAGGATCAGTACATGGTCCGAATTTGTGTGTCAGTGAGCAAAATATGCCCAGCACAGACAATGCACACAATAATGTTAACTTGCAGGTAGCTAAAAAGTTAAAGGCAGCCAAAATCCTTCTTGTTTTCTGAGAGTTATGAGCAATCGTCTACTGGCAGTTAGTTTTAAGATCATTAAATGAGCCTCATTTGCAATATATTTGCAGAAGATTACAGCCCATCTAAATTGACCCTGAAGGAAGACTTATTTCATTAATGGGCTGTCCTGAGCTAATGTATAAAACTGGAAAAATATATCTATTAAATTCTTAATGTATAAATGATGTTTCTGACTTTCTTCCTAATTACAAAGCAAAATGAGCCTGAAGTATACTTCTTCCAAGGAAAAATGGGCCGCTCGGTCCATCATTACTGGGGAATCTGGAGATGGAAACTTTTTTACAGGTAATTTAACAATTTGAAGGGAAAATATGTGCCCTCTGCATAATGATTCCATTAGAAAATTGTTATGAAATAGGCTCATCTATCAGGAAAATGTTCACATACAGAGAAATTCAATTGTTGCAAAATAATATTTACCCAGCAGTGGATTTGTGACATTTTACAAAGACAGAATGCCATCTAAATAGTTATCCCATAGTAATAATCACTGTCACTGGAAACATATGAATAAGACAAAAGAATAATATGTCACAGAATGACACATGCCACTCTGACTCCATGATTAATTGTGCAAGTATATTTATGTCTACTTCTATGTGCATGAATATTGTTCATACTAATCATTGTATCACTGCCAATGACAAAATAAACCACAAAACCCTAGAATAGCCCATATCCCATTGTTTCAGTTCAACATAAAAAATAATGGGGCAGATTTACAAAAATAGGTGCCAAATTGCACAAGTGCCTTTATACTTTGCAACCAATCATCTTTGCTTTTCCAACGGATTGGTTGCTATGTGCATTGTTCTTGTGCAATTTCAGTTTTGGAGATGAGATCCATTTTTTCAATAAAACTTTCTTGCTTAAATAAGAATCACCAACCAGGTTGTTAAAATACATCAGGGGCAGCCATATTGACTTCAACATCTGAACTTATGTTCCTTATTCCAATATGGGAAAGTTTTAAGCAGATCAAAAAATTAAATTGATGTTGATACAAACTGAGAATTGGACCTTGGCCATTCACCAGTAGGACATGTTTATGATTCTCGTTATTATGTCCAGAGCATTGAGCATGCAATTAACAAATGGGGAAGCAGAACCTGCAAATGCTGACGGGCTAAAGGGCCAGGTAGAACCCTCACACCATATGTTTGAGACACAGACTCTTCTTTCTTTTGGGAGGGGGCTTTTCATGTGGGGCCCTGTAACATCTACTTAAAGCACTGGTTATAGAAAAGGTAAATACACAAATATCAATGTTCATGGGGCCCATATGAATAAATGTATTGATAGAAAAAAGTAATTCCATTGACTTTGAACTAACATGCTAGTCCCGTCTCATTAGCATTCTATGATTTTCATTCCAAGTAGTCATGTATATTGTGGGTACTATGTAGATTAGGAACAGTATGGAAATGGGAGGCTGGTGTGTTTATATTATAAATAAGGTCTGAATTAGGTGATACATTGTAGTATACAAATGTATACAGGCATAAGACAAAGAACTGTCTGGAGAAGTTTCTAGCCCTAGGGCTGTTAAAAAGACAAACAATCCTTCCTATGGGAATGAGGAAATGGGGTTCTCTTTAAACAAAGGGATGCATTTTCTATATAAAGAGCAGTAAAATCATGGAATTTCATACTAAGGTGTCTAACCTGCCACACATGGGCTGTAGGGGTTGGCAGTATAGTGAGCCGCCATGCATCATGTAGGTAATTCTTGTATTCATTTTTGTAATTTTGTATATACATCAAATCGGAATGTAAGCTCCATAACAATACATACATATTATGTAAGCTAACAAAATGCATATTGCTTCTTTTTCATGAAGATATTGTATTATTTATCCTTTTGTGTAATTGGGTATTGTATTGGTTGATCGGGTGATTCTGTAACTGGAGTAGTCTGTTCTTGCTTGGTGGCAAAACCATAGGCCTTGCTTGAACCGGTCATTTTGTTTATACGTTTGTGTAAGAATACAGAACATTTTGCCCCTCTTCATTCAAAGGCATAGGGACACATGCACCTCCATTTTGTCCCAATCAATTTCCCTATTGCATCATGTGACTGAAAAATAAAGTCTTCACGAAAATCCATGCATATATTTGGAAAGTACATCTTGTTCTTTACTTTATAACCCCTATACAACAAATGAGCAAAAAGAATCTCTCTGTGGTATTAAGTCTTGCCACATATTGTGTGATATAACCTACTTAAAGGATTACAAAAATGGTTCAAATAAATTGAAGCTTTTGCTCTGTTAAATCAGGCCAACTAATGAACCTTATGACTACGAGCTGTGCCTTCAGGCTGCTGGCTTTCACCCTCATCATCTCACTGATATATTACAGCACAGTACAAGGTGGTATTGTCCTGGGCTCTATGCAGCTTTCATCCTTTTGATTTCTAAGTATCTCATCCCAGCCCCCATCCCCTGTGGTCAACTTGAAGCTTTAAAGACATGATTTGCAGAGTCAGACGTTCAACCCTGTCACTGCTGGGGGTCTCCATGATACATTACACATTTTTGCAAGGCACTCTAAGGTGCAAGAAAAAAAAGCAAGGAAAGGCAAGGAAAATATTGGCATTTTGGCTAATATATAAACACTCAGGCGAATAAGCAATTGGAATGGGTAGAAACATGGCAACTCTCATACTGGTATAGTGCATTATTACACTTATACTGTGTGTACTGTATATATTATTATTATTCTACATTATAGTATATTATAGACTATCAAAACAAAATGTGCCTTTCATTTGCTAATAAAGCAATACAGACACATCTGAAAGAACTGCGTACAGTTTTTGACCTTGTAAAAGTACCATGAGCTGTGTTCCCCTACTTCAGCCGCTGCTGTCATAAAATTGGTGGTGATTAATCTTTACAGGGCTAAATAACCTAATACCTGTTGTAGCAAAAATTTTAGACACGTTTGGGATGAATCATGACACCTGTCCATAAACCAACTGATGCCCAGACAGATTGTTCTGTCATAGTTCAGATGTATTTATAGTCCAGGCTTTCCCATTTTTGACCATTTTGGGGTCAACCAGCGCAACTCTAAATCAGGCCATAGATACCCCAATTTGGTTAGACAAATGTGGCTGATTTCTCCATAATATTCATCCAGGTAGGTATGTCCTTCCAGGGATCAGTTTCAGCAGATCATTCTATATACTATTGAATGGAATAATATCTACTATCTACTATACTATTCAGGCTGTAAATGTATTTTCTGATGCAGCTGGCAGGAGCCCAGGGCATCAGCACGCAACAGAGGTATGATTATTTCTATTAGATATAAGTGACTGGGCCATTGGCCTAAATAAACAAAACAATAGTATTTTAGCACTTCGCTGATTGGTTGATACAATGAAAGAAAGCCTGGATGTAACCACCTTTCCTTCTTTAAATCCCAAACGTAGATTGTGATAAAAGTGCATTATAAGATAAACCAAGGGCCTAGTAAAGAAAGGATAAAGGCTGGTTTCACCCTTGCTAGAGCCCATCAGATTCTGATCAACATATAAAGCCAAGGACATGTCTAAATGCAAACATCACTTTCCCCTAAGATAGTAGAAAACATAATAGAAAACGTAATTCTAACACATTTCTTTATTTACAATTGTAGAGCATTTTCATACACAGGGGCCATTTTCAGATACAGCAATTCATACTTGCATACTGTAATGTCCTAAAACGTTTGCACTAAGAAGATTTCCTGTGTGAATCCTTTAATATATTACATGACATTGTTTTGTATGCTGCAGTGGCTGTCAGTCTGTAAACTTCTTCTAAACACACAAAAGAACTTTTAACTAGAAAAACAATATATATATACTGTATGTGATTATGCACAGTAGGCACAATCACAACATGTATCTAAGGAATGAAGGCACTATGTTCTTTGTCCATGTTCCAGTATGTGCACCAGTGAATAGTCTTCTATAAATATTTGCTTGGGCACAAATCACAAGACATTGTGGCATTGTATTTCATACATAATCCCCATGATTTAAAAAACATAAACAACTATAACCAGAATTGGGGGGGAAAAACATTACATGGCTGAGAGTTTTTCATTTAAGCTCTATCCTAATTGAATGTTGGCAGATATTTTGTAACAAAATGTTAGGTGACTTGTTTTTGCTGTCCTTATTTAATGCTTTGATAAATCAGCCATTGTTAGTATTCTATAAATGGTAAAACTCTAATTACCTTTTTGCGCTCTGATTTATTTCCCTGCTCACTTTCTGTACATCTGCAGCCCAACAAATGGCTCTCTGAAGAGAAATATGTTATGATACATTGTCACTAAAATTAATCCTGATCAATTTTAAAGTTCACATTGTTATTTGATGGCTTTCTTGGGAATGGCAGCAAGTGAGATTGAATTGGTTTCTTTCCTCTCATTGGCTAATCGCTGCACTTCTAGAAGAGCCAGAACCCCCTAAATATCCCTCAAGTTAAGGCTAAAGATTTTATTCTTAGCCCAAAGACAAAGACAAAGTGCACAGAAAAGGGCTTATCAAGAATACCCTTACTACTACCCACATGCTCTATGCAAAACACACAAGGGGAATGTAATATGCTTTGTTAGCACAAAAAATTTCGTAAAGATGTTTGCAAATGTTAGCGATGTGTGCCATTTTTGACTGATTAAAGATCGACCTCCTTGCAAAGTTTGCGACTAAATTGCTTTGGCCAAAATTCGCAGTGTATGTAATAAAATTTTGCAATCGCAAACCGTTTTTCGAGACAAAATATTTAGCGAAACGACAGAGCAGGTGTTAAAGGTTTGCAATGTGCAATTAAGATTCACAAAAGACTAACAAAGAATATTACATTGCGACAGGTGAATTTATATTCACAAGGTTTTGCACTTTTTGAATTTTACTACATTTCCCCAACAAATATAATTCATGGCACTGATTAGAAACCATTTGGTAAATGCTCATTGGAGAACACAGTAAGGGGGCTATTTACTAAACTCCGAATGCAAAAATCACAATTTTTTTCTGAATTTATTAAACTCCGGGGGTGGAAAAGTCCAAATAAGAAAATCCGGCATCTCAGACTTGTTGAGGTTGCATACAGTATAAGTCAATAGGAGAAGTCTCAATGATTTTTTGATGTGCGCTGGGTTTCATGCAATACCCCGAAGTTTTCTGGCAAAAAACATAAAAATCTGAGTTTTCTGGTGAAAAATCCAAAAAACTGAGTTCACAAATAGAGAATTTAGCACGAATGCTTATGTGTGTGCCATCTGATTCTCTATTTGTGAATGGATAACGGAAACCAAGGATTGCAGCAAGGTTCCCAGATAGAGCACCACCAATAAATACACATGAATTCTGCAACACTATATCCAGTATATTAATTATAACATATCTTTAAAGAGAACATGGTTTACCTGGAATTGTTTAGGTATAAAAATAAGATCCAAGGGTAGTACAGTTAATCATATAAAGCTTTGCAAATACCATGCCCTTTTGATCAGCCTTCACATGGAATAATTCTAAATACCCCTACTGTCAAAAAAAGGTAGGGAAGCACTGAATCCAGGATTTGGTTCGGGATTCGGCCATGATTCGGCCTTTTTCAGCAGTATTAGGATTTGGCCGCAACCTTGTGCCTGGCCGAGCCGAATCTGAATCCTAATTTGCATATTAGGGACTGGGAGGGAAATCACTATCATTATTTTTTGTCACAAAACAAGGAAGTAAAAAATGTTTTCCCCTTTCCACCCATAATTTGCACATGCAAATTAGGATTTGGATTCAGTTCGGTATTCGGCCGAATCTTTAGTGAAGGATTCAGGGGTTCGGCCGAATCCAAAATAGTGCATCCGGTGCATCCCTAAAAATAGGAGAATTGGAGTTATGACTGACATCAAATTTTATTTTACTTTATGGGGCAGAATAACCAAGGGTCAAATTGAAAATTCAAATTTTCAAATTTTTTTTATGGACTGTCAATTTCAACTAGGAAGTTATCCAAACTTGGTTTGAGTTTTTTAGAAAAATTGAATTTGATTTTCGTGATTTATCATACTCTGGCCCTTTAAGAATTCGAAATTTGACTATTCGCCACCTAAAACCTGCCAAATTACTGTTCAAGTCAATGGGAGAGGTGCAGGGATCAATTTGGAGATGTTTGCAGCTTTCCTGACATTCGAGTTTATTTTGAAGAATAAACTCGAATTGAGTTTGATCAAATTTGTCCAAGTATAAAAAATTTGATTTTATTAATACATTTCGACTAGTTGGATTTCAAATTTATGGGAGTTTATGGGAGAAAAAACTCACATGAATTCAAAATTGGACCCTTGAGCAATGTGCCTTTAAGTGTATGGAATACTTGTCAGTTTGATTATCTGATTGGATTCTTGCTGTAACTGTCAGTTTTTTAAGTGTGCAGTGGGGTAGACTTGCAAACAACAGAAAGAAAAAACACAATGGTCTATGATTTCATATTCTAACTAATAGTAGACTGTTTAAACTAAGTGCAGACTGGTTGCTACTGACAACTGCACTTTAGCACCTATGTTCGTAAATCAGCACAAGAATCATCTTGGGCTCATTGGTCCTCAGATCCAAAATAGCAATAAATATCACTAAGAAGTTTTTACTTATCACAATGACTATAGCAGACTTTGTTGCATCTATGATACAAAACTTGCATCCTTCCCTTATTACTGTACTATTGCCCATATACCACTGGATGTTATTGCTGCATATTGTTTTCCTTCTCTTTTTATTACATATTGCTCAATAATGACTGTACAAATGTTTTCTGTTGCTAAAATTCAATAGTTATGCTTGTTATAATAGTACATACTGATAAAATACCTTGTGATAAATAAATCACAGTAACCAATATGATATCTGTTTTCCTTCTCAGTTTTGCACAACATCAATTGGTTATTAGTTGCTGATGGTTACTGCACTGGTGCAGTTTTTATTTTATTTAATGAAACTAGAGAAAACTAAAGACAGGGCTATCACGCACACTGTGGTCAGTTTCATCAGGAACCAATTAAGCTACCTGTATGTTTTAGAAAAGTAGAATGAAACACAAACAGACACAGGAAAAACATAAAAACTCCATAATAAAAAAGGTGCTCTTGCTAAAATCAAATTTAGAACCCCAGAGCCGCAAAGCTAACCATTGGACCACCAAGCTGCCCATGTTTGGGATATATATATATATATATATATATATATATATATATATATATATATATATATATATATATATATATATATATATATATATAAAACAGAGACTAATGCATAATATATATATATATATATATCCACGAGGTAGCCAGTAGAGATGTCGCGAACTGTTCGCCGGCGAACTTGTTCGCGCGAACATCGGGTGTTCGCGCTCGCCGGAAGTTCGCGAACGTCGCGCGACGTTCGCCATTTTGGGTTCGCCATTGTTGGCGCTTTTTTTTGCCCTCTCACCCCAGACCAGCAGGTACATGGCAGCCAATCAGGAAGCTCTCCCCTGGACCACTCCCCTTCCCTATAAAAACCGAAGCCCTGCAGCGTTTTTTCACTCTGCCTGTGTGTGCTGAAGAGATAGTGTAGGGAGAGAGCTGCTGCCTGTTAGTGATTTCAGGGACAGTTGAAAGTTTGCTGGCTAGTAATCGTTTTGATACTGCTCTGTTATTGGAGGGACAGAAGTCTGCAGGGGTTTGAGGGACATTTAAGCTTAGGTAGCTTTGCTGGCTAGTAATCTACCTTCTACTGCAGTGCTCTGTATGTAGCTGCAGTGGGCAGCTGTCCTGCTTCTGATCTCATCTGCTGACTGCTGCAATAACAGTAGTCCTTGTAAGGACTGCTTTTATTTATTTTTTTGTTGTTTTACTACTACTACTACTACTACTATAAGAGCCCAGTGCTATTAGTCTAGCAGTGTTGGGGAGTGGGACTGGTGTGCTAATCTGCTGCTCCTAGTAGTTCAGCAGCACCAACTTTAATTTTTTTTTTTTAATATTCATTTTTTTTTTATTTTACTTTTTTTATTTTACTACCGCTGTAGTAGTGTATAAGTTGACCTTTTAGGCATTATTTGCCCTGTAGGCATTATTTGCACACTGTTTTCTTCAACCCGCCATCTAGCTGTGTGACCTTGTTCACATTCTGTCTAAATATCCATAATATTACCGTCTCCAGAAAAAACACCGGAGTGACTTTTTTCAAGCAGCCATAATATATTTTACGTAATCCGTATCCACCGCTGTAGTAGTGTATACGTTGACCTTGTAGGCATTATTTGCACACTGTTTTCTTCAACCCGCCATCTAGCTGTGTGACCTTGTTCACATTCTGTCTAAATATCCATAATATTACCGTCTCCAGAAAAAACACCGGAGTGACTTTTTTCAAGCAGCCATAATATATTTTACGTAATCCGTATCCACCGCTGTAGTAGTGTATACGTTGACCTTGTAGGCATTATTTGCACACTGTTTTCTTCAACCCGCCATCTAGCTGTGTGACCTTGTTCACATTCTGTCTAAATATCCATAATATTACCGTCTCCAGAAAAAACACCGGAGTGACTTTTTTCAAGCAGCCATAATATATTTTACGTAATCCGTATCCACCGCTGTAGTAGTGTATACGTTGACCTTGTAGGCATTGTTTGCCCAGTTTTTTTGGCCGCAGCCACTGAAGCACAGAGGCCAGAAAAAATATGCCATATAAATGCTGAAAATAGTAATTTTTTGCCATACGTTGACTCAACGTATATGGCAAAAAATGACTATTTTCAGCATTTATATGGCATATTTTTTCTGGCAACTGTGCTTCAGTGGCTGCGACCAAAAAAATGCATATTTTCTGCATTTATATGGCATCATTTTTCTGGCCTCTGTGCTTCAGTGGCTGCAACCAAAAAAATTTATATTTTCAGCATTTATATGGCATAATTTTTCTGGCAACTGTGCTTCAGTGGCTGCGACCAAAAAAATGCATATTTTCTGCATTTATATGGCATAATTTTTCTGGCCTCTGTGCTTCAGTGGCTGCAACCAAAAAAATTTATATTTTCAGCATTTATATGGCATAATTTTTCTGGCAACTGTGCTTCAGTGGCTGCGTCCAAAAAAACTGGGCAAACAATGTCTACAAGGTCAACGTATGGCGAAAAATGACTATTTTCAGCATTTATATGGCATATTTTTTCTGGCAACTGTGCTTCAGTGGCTGCGTCCAAAAAAAACTGGGCAAACAATGCCTACAAGGTCAACGTATGGCAGTTGTTTAAAGAGAACAGTAGATTACTAGCCAGCAAAGCTACCTAAGCTAAAATGTCCCTCAAATCCCTGCAGACTTCTGTCCCTCCAATACAGAGCAGTATCAAGCAGATTACTAGCCAGCAAGCTTACTATCATCTGTCCCTGAAATCACTAACAGCTCTCCCCCTACACTATCTCTTCCAAGCACACACAGGCAGATTTTTCAGATACATTTTTGCCCTTGATCCCCCTCTGGCATGCCACTGTCCAGGTCGTTGCACCCTTTAAACAACTTTAAAATCATTTTTCTGGCCAGAAATGTCTTTTCTAGATGTTAAAGTTCGCCTTCCCATTGAAGTCTATGGGGTTCGCGAACCGTTCGCGAACCGCTCGCATTTTTGCGCAAGTTCGCGAATATGTTCGCGAACTTTTTTTCCGACGTTCGCTACATCCCTAGTAGCCAGCACTCTCGAAAATCGATTGCCTGGGTGCAGTATCAAAAATATTAATTTATGTTCGGCAAAGAGGATCTGCACTCTCAGGTCTTATTATTATTATTATTATTGTTACATAAAACGTCAGTCTTCTATGTAACAGCTGTTTATATTTTTATTTAAGACCTGAGAGTGCAGATCCTCTTTGCCGAACATGAATATATATATATATATATATATATATATATATGAAGGACTTCCCTCACCCGGCAAGCGTTTTAATATTCAACATAGACTCTCGTGTACCACGTCATTTGTGGTATATATTGTATCCTGCCCATGTGGCCTGTATTACGTGGGGAAAGCCACCACTCCGCTGTGTGACAGGATCGCAAACCATAGATCCGCAATCAGTAAGGCTATTAAAGAAAACCTCTGCTAAACAGCCTGTAGCAAGGCACTTTCTACAAATGGGACATGGTTTGCCTACTTTCCGGTGCATGGCAATAGACTTTCAACCGCCATTGCCCCGTGGTGGCAACAGAGACTTGGCCCTCCTCAGAAGAGAAGCAAGATGGATTCATCGGTTGGACACTGTCACCCCTCGCGGGCTTAATGAAACATTACCCTTGGGCTGCTTCATTTCAGCAACCTATGGACCATTACTATTTTTTGTAAAAAAATAAATTATTTCTCATTTTTTATTATTTTTTGAAAAAATAGTATGTATTTTTTTTCCTTCAGTTATCCAGTTCTAAAACTTAGTTTTTGTATTTTTCCATTTTTCTCTCTTTTTGTTGTTGTTCAACCCCCTTATTGATACATAAGTGCATCCAGGGTCCTATAATAGTAAACTGCAGCCTTCTCCATACATGAATATAGAACATAACCATGTCATATATATGATGGTTGCTCCGGAAACTTCTGATAGCTACGAGACCGGCGTACAACAGCTCTAGTGCGCTGAGGTGCACGCCCACCTCTCGGCTGTCCTGTGATTGGATAATAGTGACAATATCGCGACTTTGATTGGATGGCGTCTCTGACCCAAAGAAGTAGCAATATTCTGGCACGGAGGCAACCTCCTTTTCTTTGATACTTTCTTTCTAAAGCCCTTATCTATTTCCTTTATTCTAGTTGCTACACTTAACAACACTTTTGATGTTCTGTATGATGCACTCACCTCCCACACAATCCTATGCTGTTTCTTACACTTTCCTACACCAAATGGTGGTTGCTTAGCAACAGGTTTCGGTGCTAATAAACGGCCAGTGGGTTTAAATTCTGGGATGGTAGTGGGCTTCTGGTTGCTTGTCTGTAATTTCCTGACGAAAATCCCTTTGGGGGATCGAAACATTGAGTGGAATAAACACAGCTTGCTTGCAATTGAAATAATCAAATATAAAGCGAGTGTCGCTCTTTGTGCAAATATATATATATATATATATATATATATATATATACGTATATATATATACTCTTTCCAATGATTATCCGCACTCGAAGGCTGTTACTAATGGCGGGGTGCAAATGTCCAAATGTGGACCGAAACGTCGGTTTGATACCATGACAATAAAAAGTATTACATTTTAAAAGGGAGTGCTGGTCTACTGATAATATATATATATATATATATATATATATATATAAATATATACATATATATTATGCATTAATTCAGACTTCTTGTCACATTAAAAGAGATTATGTATTTTAGGACCATTCCTTGATATCAATCTTTTAAATTATTTTTCAAACATGTATCATTATGTTTTGCAGCAAGTAAGAGTTGTGCATAGACTGAATATTTGCAGTGTCTATTTCTAGTGATGGGCGAATCTGTCCCGTTTCGTCAAAAAATTAGCGAAACGGTGGAAAATTCATGTTCAATGGGCATCAAAACAATTTTGACGCGAGCGGCAATTTTTATATGTGCGCCTCTTTTATCCAAATGCATTAAAGTCAATGGGCGTCTGAATAATTTGTACGCGTGACAATTTTTATGCACAGCAGTTTCGCATGGGCGGCAAATTCGCTGCAATTTCGCTGCAAATCCATGCCTGGCAGATAAATTTGCCCATCACTATATTTCATGCCAGGTTCTTTTTTTCTCCCAACAAAATATAAATCTTTGTTTGTATTTCACTGTAGCATGCAATAACAAAAGGCATTCATTACCAGGAACTCCAATGGAAGCTAAGTGACACAATAAATCCCATTACAACCACTGTCATGTTTTTTGGTCCTCGGTTCATACAGTAAAATAGTTTGGTATTATTATTAATGTCAAACAAACATTTATTTCAGGTGCAGAGCCTAAGGATATTTTAGTGAAAACAGTGACTTTGCTGTTCTGATGCTCACTAAGTGGGTGGGAAAAGGGTATTGTGACCCTTTTACCCTTCCCACCAGTCTCCCTAACAGCTTTGGCCTTTGGGTCATCTCAATTTCCCATCCACTGAGTGTCCATTACTGAGCTGTAGTGTGATAAATGCTTTTTGGAAGAAGCTGCATTGCCAGCAGCCAGCACTAGGGAGTAAAGATGTCCTGTGCTAAGGGAACTTCGGCATGGGAGAACTGATAGACAGGACTGTCTGCACATCATTTTGCTTTTATTGAGATACGGCTCTCATCACAAAGAGAGAGAGAGAGAGAGAGAGAGAGAGAGAGAGAGAGAGAGAGAGAGAGAGAGAGAGAGAGAGAGAGAGAGAGAGAGAGAGAGAGAAAAGAAAGGATGGAAAAGAGACTAAAGATATGAAGCTCAAAGGTTAATATTAATATGTTTAATAGTTCAATTTTACAAAATTGCATTTTAACCTTTTATAGGTGAAATGCAAAAAATATGTATCTTGCATATTAAATGAGATGCGTGTTCCTAGAATAGAATAAATTCAATTTATTTCTACATATTTTTTTCAACAGGTATTTTGATATGCTAATGTGGCCAGACACAGTGGTTCAGGGTATCTTTAATAAATGGGCATTAGAAGGGGGGGGACACAACCAGCCCTATCATCTTGAAGCATCACCCTGAAATGGCAGGCCGCTTATTTTAATCTGTCGGAAAAGCTCATCTACAAGTTTTGTAACAATAAAACTTTCTTTCCTGCCAAGTGTTTTTTTTATGTGACTAAACCCAATTAGGGGCTTTTGTAAATATGCTAGTGTATGCTATGATTGTGCAGAATAGGGTTTTTTTTTCAAAATAACTTGAATTTGAAACTTTAATAAAAATCACTCTCCCCGTCGGCAAAAAAAATGTAGAAATCACTACATATATAAAATTTATTTAAATTGCAAAAGTGCAAAGAGAAGGTTTTCGTTGGCAAATATTTTCATTTGATTTTTCAAATTTTTTATTTATTTATTTATTATTTATTTGCTAATGATGTATGCCATTATTGTCATCATTTCTATTCACAGGCAACATTATTTTCCTATTAACTCATAACAAATCTTCCCCTTCATAACTCACTAAATGACTGCTGGCATGGGGCAAATGTATGGGTTTTCAGAACCTTTGCATCTGCCATATTTTCCTTTGACTTCCATTGTATGGTCATACCAACCTGGGGCAGCACTTCACCTCTCACAGAAGGTTTGCCAACTATAATATCTATCCACTCTAAACAGGGAAATTATTGAAGGTATAATACATTTTTGTCATATTAGGTCTTCCAGTTTTTTCTAACTGGTTTAGGTATTTGTTTAATTCTTTGACTGCAGTGTGTATAATCTAGCTTGCTAAATGAGTTCATGGATTTTTGAACCGCAATTACATTAATGTTCTTCTTTTCATGTCGGGGTAGGAAAAAGGATGTATTTTGAGTTGTGTGGCAGCTTATACCTCCCCTGAGTTGCCAAACATTCATTTGGAATAATGGTTTTATAAAATGGATGGCCCATTGACCTCAGTGTGTTTAGCTGGAGGCAAAATCCCATTTGTTCTATGATTTTACTTTAGTGCTATGACAGCAGTAGTGTGAAACAAACAGAGGAAGTGGATTATTGTCAGCATAAGTAAGAGAGAAATGTAATTTTGATTTCTTGCTGTATAGCAGCCTTTAATTGGCTAAAAGTGACTCGGACACTTAAATAACAGTTTAGGCGCCTTTTAATACATGATACTGTTTACACTGAAAGAAATGTATGGATGGGAGTCACCTGATCTGAAGTTGTGTGGACAGGTTATTTTAAGAGGTCCCTTTTATTGTAATAATAAATATTGGTTAGATATGAGGACTGGAGTTCAGTAAAATAGCATGCATTCATATTTTGACTTCCTACATTAGTGTAATGTTCTTTGTAATGCTGTTCACATTCTACATCTTAATTCCTTCAACTGATAACTGTAAACATCACATTTGATGGCCCTAACTTACTAATATAGATGTTGCCTGATTGTACCAGTGTATACGTCAATAGCTGTCAGACACTTGCATACCTCCCAAATGTCCCGTTTTCAGTGGTACAGTCCTGCTTTTGACAGCTCAACCCACAGTCCCGCATTTTTACTGGAATGTCCCAACTTTCTCTGCACTGAACAGCCAGAAGAAGATATAAAGTTTCTAAATTAATTGGCTTTTGGCAGAGAGCCCAGGACAGCCACCATGGGCAACTAAGATACTTCTGTAACAATTTTGAGCAAATAAGTAATTGTAACAATTTAGATAAACAGGTCTCTTGGGAGAAGTAAGACTTACTGCTTAAATGGCAATTCACCTTCATTAGCAAAACTGCCATAACTGGAAAAAACCCCACAGAAATATGTTCAAACTTTCATAACCTGCCAAATTTTGTAAAATGAACATGGTAATTAGGGGGTGTGGCCACAAAAATGCGCAGCAGCTTTTTTTGCCCCTCTTTTTATTTCCAAAATGTTGGGGTATGAGGTATGCACTTGTATTCATTGGTGAGACTTTTTTAAACTGGTGTTAATTTTCTTATTGCTTGCTACGGATTACTGCCCTGGTATAAAGTCGAATCTGTGTTAGTAAATGTGGACCATTACTGTAAAAAGACTCCTATACCCATGTTTGCCATTGATTCCTTGCCAATTAATGTGAGTTGGGAGTCACAACACTGTAATAGTTAGAATATATTATTGTCAGTGCTCGGGAAAAGTTAGTTGAGGTTTCTTCAATTCTAATCTTAAATTTATACTAGAGTTTCTTAGCAGAATGACTTTCTCTACTTGTTGATAGGATTATTTGAGGAAAAAATATATTTTATGGGCAATATTTATTTAAATAGTTTTAAATATTTTAATTAGTGTCATATTTAGAAGGCCACATACAGTCCTCAATTTATAGAGCCCTGATATACAAAAATCCATATGTAAGCATATTAAGCAGTAACCATAATTATGAAGTGGCAACACAGAGTTAAAAACATCCCTTGAATTTAAATGTCATGTTATTGCCACTTCAATACATCTCGGCTTAAAATTCACTTTATTTAGTGTTCTATATAAAAATCCCCCACTGGAGCCTTATGAATCAGTGTTCAGCTGAGTGAACAGGCAGAATATTTCTGCTATCTTTGCTAACTGACAAAATCAACATAAGCCTGTTTAAAAGAATTTAATTTCACCCGTTGCTATATATTTCCTTTTGAACTCTTTGGGAGCTACATAAAATGTGACATGAAATAGTAAAATAATGAAAGTATTTGGTCTGTGAGAGGGGCTTTCAAATGGCATCATTGCAAAGGGTGAACCCTGTGGCCTTTGCAGTCTATTTAGCAAGCTCTGGGTTGTGTAAGTACATTATCTGCAAGGCTGGTAAAGAGCGCTTAGGGAGGATTTGTGGGTCTGTGAGAAGGACAAAGAAAAATGTTTTCTAATAAATTATTCACCATTCTACAATCCCTTTTGGGCAGGTAGCTGCTCTGTTTGCCCCAGTGCTCTCTGCTTGTACGTTGCTCGCATTAGGATGCAGGGTTCTCTTACCTCCAGAGAGCGGCACAGAACTCAAGCAGGCAGCTGCAGCTAATGGTGGCAATTAATAACTTGTTGTCATAATCCGGAGGATGAAAGGGGGAAGGCTCTATATCAGCATTCAGGGAAGGGAGACTTGGAAAGGCAAATGAGGTGCAGGTGTTGTCCAGATTTTGACAGCGCCAAGTCACAGACTGTGTTGCCCTCCTGCCGCATCATTTGCTGAACTAGATGCCATTCTATCAGGTGCTGGTGACAGGCAAAGCTCATTAACGCTTGCATTGGTGAAGGCCAGGGCAGCACATTATTGGACATCCTCTGGTGATAAATGTTATTATGCATGCTGTCAGCTTTCTGTATTGCCCTAGGTTTCCCTCTGGCAGCAAGGGTTAAATGACAATTTGGTTCCCACAGTATAAAGTAAATGGCAGGGACAGTCGATTTATGCAAAATAATATGGGGATGTTTCGAAAACATTTCTCAAATTCTAACCTCCAGATTGTGGGGACCTACCAGCAAACTTAATAAGGTTGTGCTTAGAGAACAAATAATGTAGAGTTGTTCTGAGGAAATGTACCTGTCCATGTGGTTTTATTATTAATGACAGATTGCATTGTTTCTTAGTTCCAACATCTTCTTTTTTCAACGGGCATTTGTATTAACAGTGCCAATATGTAGAATAATCATAATTGCAAATCAGCAATTATGAAAGTCAAATCCTTTTCAAAGTGTTTGCAAGGTGGAATATCTTTTACTTTTTCTACTGTTATATATATCCTTTATAACTGTAATAGTAGCTATTTTCAAACAGGGATGGGAGCAAAAGCATCTGATTATGTCTGAATGGGATGCGGATAGCCTGGGGTAGGAAAGACTCCTTCTAAAAAGAAATAGCCCTGAGTAAAGGGAGTGATCAATCTTAAAAAATAAATAACTAGATATTTTCCATTATATAAAGGGAGCTGCATAGTCAACAGTGTTCCACATAGTTCACTATTTTGCTTATTTTAAGTGAACAAAGGAGTCTTATGCTTGCATTCAAGATTCTTCCTTACAGCTACAGATGGAGAAATACTAAATTACAAAATTGTCACCTAGGTATCAGTAGTGTGAAGTATACTATTGCAGGGAATGTTACAGTTAAAGATATACAGAGTATGTTTAATAAAAAGGAACACGTGGAAATGAATGTTGCGCCAGATTTTGCAATATAATTTATACAGTAGTTATGTAATAGTATTATTAACTTTTTAACTTATTAACTTTTATTACACATTATAAAGCTACAAACTATTCCACAGTCCCCACCTTAGTGGAGCTTGCAGTCTAAGTCCCTATCACCTTTACTATGGCCAGTTTTTTTTACTGGAAACTAGAGTACCCAAAGAAAACCCATGCAAGCACAGATAGTGCCCTGGTTGGAGACAAACCCCTACAAAACAGAAACAAATTTACAATCAAGGTTGAAGTTATGGTACTGATAGCAGAGTACTGATGCAATCCACAATCAATTTCCGTTTATCCTTCCTGCTTTGGATGAAAGCTATACTCCCAAACAATGTAGGTCTCTATTAAAATATATGGCAAAACAGCTCATATGTAAAAGCCCTGCTTCATCTAAATAAACTATTTTCATGAAAATACAAATTTTTTATTAGTAATCCTGAGTAGAATATTGCTATTTTAAGTACTAAGGACTGCGCCCTGGGATCTTACGATTCACGGTGCACACAAACAAAGCAAGGGCACACATACATGTTCGGTTACATGAGCCAATTAATGGACCCATTTCTGTCTTTTACTCTCACACCTTTTCCTGTTACAGTTGGAACTGCAGTATTTCTGGTCAGGTGATCTCTGAGGTCGCACAGAGACCATTACAAAATGGTGGCTCCAAGGAAAAGATATAGCAGGGCAATATTTACTGATATATGTATTCCAGCTTTGTAAGATTCTTTAATTAGCCGCCTATTAAAGAATTAATAAATAAATTCCGGGGCTATAGTTTTCCTTTAAGCTCTGTAAACTATTTCATGATTCTTTTCCAAAATAGGGGCTGAGGATTTCTTTGAAAATCAAACTGTATCTTTGAATGTCATCCATTTCCACTTGTACATCAAAATTAAACGTGAATGCATTATGCAAACAATACACTTTCAGTATAATAGTGTTATTACTGCACATGTTCCCTGTTCAACCTTGAAGATCTGAAACCTCATTATGCTCATGTTAAACAGCAAACTGCAGATTCACTTATTTTCAGACAGTGTGGCTGCCTTCCACATATCTATTCCTGTGGGTCAGTTCTGCTTGAAATGAACCAAGTTTACAAACCTCTGCTGGTTTGTACACTCCTATTATGCAGACTAGGTTCTGCATTTGTAACTGTCACACAAGTCAGGGTGATACAGTACTCCCACTTGACCCTATTCATTTAAATGGGTGCATGGCGGTGACATTGATTCATGTTATGCTTTATATCAATGCATTATAATCTTTTTTGGTGTCATCCAGCCATTCATTGCGTGTTTAATCTTCAACATAAACACTACAGAATGTAGTCAATGGATTTTTCCAGCTAGTTTAAATAATATTAAAGTGTGTTTGGCTTGACTGAAGGTCTAGAGCATTTAGAGGACCTTGAGGTTTCCGATTGCCCTGAATAGAATACTAGGAATCCATACATGCGCATCACAGAGAGGCAAGTTGAGAATAAACTGATGATGGGTTGCACACATTTATCAGTAAAATCCTAGAATTAATGCAATAGTGGTTTTGTTCTTCACATAAAGCATACCATTTGAACTGATGATCAAGTTTTATGCATGATCCATACAGTAACATAATTACCATTGACAGATTACTCATTTAAAAGCTGTTATGCCTTCAATAAATTTATTCCCCAGTTTCCACTGCAGACAACAGCCCTTATAGGTACTCAACAGCACAAGAGGGGTGAGGGAACCCAACGTTCAGTTTTTAGCTCACATTGAAGAAGATGACTGTGATGTCCTGCTGTGAGGAAGAAGACATGCATGGGTATTAAACTACAAAGTGCAGGCAAAAGGTAGCAGGCAGATTTGACAAAGGCCTTGTGGGCAGCTCTAACTGTCATAAAACAAGCTGAAGGGCAAGGCAGTGTTAGGTCATAACAGGTAAAAGAATCTGACTTCACACACCAACAAGACAGGCAAAGGGATAGCCAGTTTAAAATATGCAAACATAGACTATGGTTATCATTTCATCTGAAATGTATTACATTTCCGAAAACAGCTTACATGTTGTCGATTCATCTAAGTACTCCATCAACTACAAAGATGTCACTCCACATCAATCAACCTTGTACCCTGAAGCTACTAATATATCAATGAAATATCCCAAAACACAGGGCAGGATAAAGAGGGCATTTGGCAATACCATACAATGGAGGATCTTTGCCAGAAATGTCCTTGAGGAATTAAAAATGATTCAGTATGATATTGTGATGTGAATATTTGCATTTTGCATTTAGCATTTAGCACGGTGATGACCAACAATTTATAGTATCCCATGAACAGACCAGTGGGATGAATACGGAAGTTAACTTTCTCAAGCTTAGACAAAATGGGCACAAAGCATTCCTGCAATGTCCAAGGTGCACTCTTCTGCAACACTGATTGTATTGAACCCTGCTATACATCATTAAATATGTAAGCATGTACAGAACTTATTTTTAATGCACCCATGTTTCAGTTTACCATATTGCTTACCTTACTTTAACTAGTTAAATTCTATAGTACATATCCCTTATTTACAACAGTGGAAAAAGACAAATTTGGTTAAAGTTTGAACCAGGCCTAGTAACCCATACCAACCAGCCTGTGAGTAGTACTTATTTTTAGGCCTTTATTTTTAGTATCTATTTTTAGGCCTTACTCAAATATCTGATTAGGTGTTATAGTTTACTAGACCTAGTGCAAATGTACTTACTTTACTCCAATAACTATTATCCAACTTATTTAAAGGGGATGTCACAGTTCTGAAATCAGGAATTTGACATCTATGGGTTGATAGGAGAAATGAAGGGTCATGTAGGGTGCAAAAAAAAAAGTGCAAAAGGATGAAAAATTTGTAAAACGCATTGAAGTCAATGGCCGTCAAAATAATTTAAACGCACAACTCTTTTGTTCGAATGCATTAAAGTGAATGGGTATCCAAAAAAATTTGACGCCCGTCAATTTTTATGCACGTGCCAATTTTGATGTGCGCCAATTTTTTTTCGTCTCTGCGAGTTTTCCATGGCTAATTTTTGTCTCTGTTTCGCAAAATCATTTGCCGTGAATCCATGCCTGCCGAATAAATTCACCCACCACTAATAATAATAAAAATAGATTTATTAAATAGATTTAGGATGGTTATACCGTATTTTGCAACTTTGAGGATGTTATTGTAACACATTTTCTGGCTGTTATTACATTAACATAGAAGCTAGTACTGTAACATAATATGCAGGCTGTAATAATACTATAAAGGCTGGAACTGTAATATGCAGACTGAAACATTACCATATAAACGTATTCTTTTTGATACTGAAAAATAGCAAAAAACAACAACAGCTTTTCGTGTTGTTGTGAACTATCACTCCCTACATCCAGCAGAGCATGCTGGGAATTGGAGTTTGTCATGTAGCTCATAAAACTGAGTGTTTCTGGATATCAGATTCCTGTTGGAGAGAGAATAATGGAAACTGTTACTGGAAATTAAATAAAAGGGAGGGAGCATGGGTCTTACCCCCCAAGCCCTTTCCTGAAAACAGCCCTGAAAGTGGGCAAATGGATGCACAACACTTTGCCTTTGCCGTCATACCAAGGTGTGGTTGTTAGAGTTTTGTAGGTAAACTGTTTCTCATGGAAATAGCTTCCTTTAATAGCTTGTGTCTCTTTATTGTTCCTCTTAGTACAACATAAATCACTAATATGTTTTCGGCTGGAAAGAGCTTCCTTTTCCTATCGTATTCACAGATTTAGTGGCATTTCAAATAGATAAACACAAGCAACATCTATCAACACAACAAAAAGGGGGCCTTAATCACAGCTCTGGGTCCCAGGTCTCAGCATCTCCATTTACCTTGAGATAAATCCATTGGTGTGACCACCACAGCACACAGTGACAAATCACCCCAGTCAGCTGAGCGGTGCAAGGGCTTATTGGCCTTTCTTTAAGTGGTCTTACCCTTCAATGAAAAGGATGATGCTTGTCAGGCAGGGCCAGATTAAAGTTAGACAAAAAGGAATGATCTGTTATTAGAAAACAATGATTGAAAGAAACACCGAAAGCACATAAGGAGCAAAATGTGTGTTTGATTTTCTGGATAGTGTGATGAAAAAGAAGCAAACTGCAACTCGGGAAGTCACTGCTGTGGCACAGAAGAGCCCATTTTATTAGGGTGCAGAGAGGATTCTTCATGGATACGCAGGTCACACATCATCAGGTTAAATCCTGGTTAACCATTTCTTATGCAGCAAGTGATTTACACAAAGCACTGCTCCTCTTCAAGGTTAACAATGTTTGCAAATGACTACAGCACACAGGATTATACACACAGGACAATACATAGAAAACCAAGGTTTTTTTCTGGTTAAAGGTCACATAAGGGCAAATTTACTAAAGGTCGAATGCTAGCGAAAATTTGCCAATGTGACGTAATTCTGCCACTTCGCCGATTTACTACCGGGTGCTGGCGTAAATTCGCTAGCGTAGTGGACCTACTCTAGAGCTACTTTGCACCCTTTTGCCAGACAAAGTTGAGCTATGGCGAAGGGACGTAACTATGCTAATTCACTAACTTGCGTATTTTCGTGAACGTTACCTCTTGCGCCAGACTTTACTTCGCCACCTCAGACCAGACGAAGTGCAATAGAGTAGATAGTGATGGTTCAAAAAAAGTTGAAGTCCCAAAAAAACGCCGGCGTCTTTTACTTTTTATAGGGTGATAGGCTGAAAAAGATCTAATTTTTTTTTAGGGTACCCTCCATCCCCCCTACATTTGATAACATATGGCACCTAAACTATACTGTGGGCACATGTGTAGGGCATTAGACAACATTTATTAAGGTTCCCTGGTGAATCTACGCCTGGCGCAGTGCGGCAAAGTCAACGCTGGCGCAACTTCGGAGGTAAGTAAATTTGCCCCATAGACTCCATCTTGGACCATTGCAGAATGTCCTTTATTTTTCCAAAATGTATATGTTTATATGGCTGAGTCTTGATAATGGTCCCAACAGGGACAGAAATATTGACAATATATATTTCTAGGGATGCACCAAATCCAGGATTCGGTTCGGGATTCGGCCAGGATTCGGCCTTTTCAGCAGGATTCGGCCGAATCCTTCTGCCCGGCCGAACCGAATCAGAATCCTAATTTGCATATGCAAATTAGGGGCGGGAGGGACATTTTGTGACTTTTTGTCAGAAAACAAGGAAGAAAAAAATGTTTTCCCCTTCCCACCCCTAATTTGAATTTGCAAATTAGGGCTCGGATTCAGTTCGGTATTCGGCCGAAAATCTTTCGCAAAGGATTCGGGGGTTCGGCCAAATCCAAAATAGTGGATTCGGTGCATCCCTATATATTTCTTATTTTCACTACATTATGAAGGCCTCTAGTGCATCTGTTACCTACTGTGTCTGCCTAAGTTTGTCAACACAGCACTCAGGTATGTGTTAAATATTAATGGGAGTGCACCACACATGGGACTGTATGCATATATTAATATATATATTAAGAGAAGCAGTGGGAAACAGGTTGATGCAGTGTATGTTTCCCCTAGATTCCAGACATATGTGTGGAAATCCCAGCAAATGTCAGTTTTGCAATGGGGAAAAATAAAACGCTTTGTTTTACTATTGTACAGCTTAAGTAAAAGCTGGCTTATGAAATTCCTTGAGTCAATGGACAATAGTGGATGAAGCCTCCATTCCAGTAGGCCGCTCCAGGTAATTTGGGTTCCCAAACAGGTAACTGCAGGGTGATTAGGCTGCAGCTGCACAGGAGTTGGTTCCCTAAGAAAAGGAGCTGGGGTTTTCAAAGAGAGAGAACCTTGGGGAAAGCAGAAGCTGCTGTTCTTTGTGTTCTAACTGTAAGGGTGGAAAACTTATTTGTGCATTTATGCTTTGTAAGGGATTGGGGCAAGGCCTTGTCCTGGGTTAGTAACGGAAAGCACCTTTGTATTAGTTAAAGCTGGACAGGCTTAGGCTTTTTAGTTTTCTGTATTTTTGTCTCTCTGCAAAAGCTTCCAATAAACTGGCCAAAGACCAGTTATGCTCAATTGAAATGTCTCTGCCTCTGTTTTGGAAGTGTACGCAAAGGTCTGTTCCCCAGTGAGACCACGGTATATATAAAGAACCATGGAGGAGCAATCCCTAAACGTATATAGCAACTTGCCTGGGTGCTGGTAAATAAGTATATCCTTGAGAAAGAGCACAGCTGGTGTTCACATTTTTTTTGATCAATATTAGATATGGTAAAAGGAACACTCCTTTTCAACAGACATATAATGCCTATATTCAACTCTTGGGCCCTTGTTATACCTTTTTCTTGGAATATACAGATGCTTTAAAAGACAGCCCTTTATTAGTGATGGGCGAATTTGCGTCGTTTCGATTCGCCGAAAAATATATACGAATTTCGCACGAAATGCAAATTTTTTCGGGCGAATTTTCACAGGCGTTTCGCGAATTTATTCGCTGGCGGCAAAATACAACTATTCAAGTGCAAATATTTTGCCTTCTGCCAACAATCAAATCACACAGGGGCTTTTCCATACAACAGCTCAATATGGGCCTCAAGCTATGGCTTTCCTTTATGGCATGATAGATAACTGCACAAGCTCTGATCTGGTATCATAAATAAGTCAATAGTATGCAACTGTAGTTTGCTTTATCTTGCTTTACATTAGTGCAAAGCCTTCTGTCAAATTAGAGGTCCATACAAGATAATTAGTACAGGGATGTACTGTAACTGATTTGTTAATGGCCACCTATCATCTAAAAATTGATTCCTGCACTCTGGATTGGGTGGGGATTACAATAGTATTGTTGGGGCACATCATGTGCCTAATGAGCGAGTGCCCTAGCTTACTTACATAAGGCTCATCAATGTGCCCTGACATAACAATTTATAATTTGCCATATATTTAATACTGAATTACTGTAGCTGAAGCACAATTTAGACAATTTAAACGTGTGTTTAATACGGGAACACATTCCTTTTGTTTCTTCTGGTGATAGCAAACGTCCTTTTTAAAGCACAAGGTAAGTTATAGGTGTATATACACACAGAGTTCTAGGGATAAAATACCAGAATCGATAACCCGCTCACAGTCACATAAAGCAAGCATTCACTTTACTGTACAAACACTGCTCCCTTTTGTTTTAGCTACTGATAAAAACAGAGCTCTAATGCAGCAAAGAACACATTCCAGTAGTATATATAGATTACAGTAGTATATTCTAGGCAGTATTCCATGTACATCACTTATGCCATATGTTTGTTGCTCAAGGTTTAACTTTGCCCTACTGTTTAGGAAATACCCAAGTGTAATGTATGCTTTGTGGAAGACATTCCCATTGGTCAAAGGGTAGTTTTGCAGATCTCTTTGTCTGTACTTTAGCTATTCCTGGCTCTCCCATCTATAAAAAGGAAGGGAATATGTTCTAAATTTTTCTTTGGACACCATCTTAGCTGGCAGGACCTGACTACACAAGAGAGACTCTGAAAACATAAACCCATTAATTTAGTTTTAATTCCACAATCAAAATGTCAAAGGATAAGGTCCTACCTATAACTTTTCACCCCATTGCCAAGTAGTAGGTCATAGAACAGAATGGCAAACAAATGCAGGTATAGGATCCATTATTTGCAAATCCGTTATCCAGAAAGCCCTGAATTATGGAAGACCATCTCCCATAGACTCCATCATAATCAAGTAATTAAAATTTTTAAAAATGATTTCCTTTTTTTCTGTAATAATAAAACAGGACCATGAACTTGATCCCAGCTAAGATATAATTAATACTTACTGAAGGCAAAACAATCCTATTGGGTTTAATTAATGTTTAAATTATATTTAAATAGACCTAAGATATGGAGACCCAAATTACAGAAAGACTCCAGATCCCTAACAGGTCCCATACCTGAACTGTAGTTTCTTTACTTATTAACCTCTCACTCACCTAACTACTTTAAAGGTCTTGAGCTCTAGGTAATAATGGAGACCATGAGTTACTCCATACTGTGTCAGTAAGGAACAGGAGGGCCACATTATTTTAAACACTATCCACTCCATGCACACAGGGGGGACATGGGAGGATCAGTGTGGCATAGCGTCCCCTCATTCTCACATCACACTAGTGTATTTGAAGGACTTGCAACATGGGCGGCCTTATTTATCAAAGTCCAAATTGTTATGATTATTTAAATGAAAAAACACTAGAATCCAAGATTGGACCTTATTCATTATTAAAAATTACACGAAAAAATTACACGAAAAAATCAAGTGAAATTCTGAATCGTACAAGTTTTTTCCTGAATCGCTCAAATTTTTTTAACTTTTTCCCAAAAAGCCCAATTTTTTCAGATTTTCTGCCAGGATTTTCAGGCTAATTCCAGCACAGACCCCAGAAACAAATACAATAGGGACGTCTCCCATTGACGTATTTCCAACGGTAGGTCTGAGATGCTGGATTTTCGGATTCAGACTTTTCCATCCTCAGGGGATAATAAATCCTGAAAAATGCAATTTTTTTTTTTCACTAAAAATCCAAATTTTATAGTCGCAATTTTCTAGTTTTTGGCATTCTGACTTTAATAAATAACCCCCTTCATGTAGAGGTTACCTGTCATTATGGGAGGAAAAAATTCTGAAACTGTTCTGCATTATCTCTGCTTTGCTTATAATTATACTAGAGCTGGTATTGGCGTTCCCCACCGTGCAATAATTCTACATTCTTCTCTGATGCCTTGTTCATCTGTGACATGAGACAATGCCAAGTAATGAACGTTAACCAGTCCAATGTACAGCCTTATAAATGGAACAACAATTCTACTGGTATTTTATTTTCTTGAATATTCAAATGTTTTTTATTGATTTTAGGTTTGGTGGCCCAAATGACCGAAAACCTCCTTATCCAGAAAATCCCAGGCAGTAAGCATTGCATATAAATGTTATTTATGATGCCAGCTCTTTCTTACACTCTGCATTTATTCCATTTCTCTGCACCTCTCGTCTTTCCCTCAGTGCCAATATGACTGCAGCGGACAATCCAAGTGCAATAAAAATCCAATAAATATCAATTTAGGGAAAAAGTATGCACTAGACTTTTTATCCTGCTGGACTTTATTTTCAACAAGTGTTTGGTGGTTTGAAGCTCTGTGGTTTAGTTAATTTATGACACAAATGCTCACTTTAAATTCTAGAACACACAACTGTGTACACTAATTATGATCTTGTTTGTTTACTTCACCGTGCTGTGTACTCCTGCTACTTGATTGACCAATTATCTAATGATTTAAGCTGGTGATGTAATTGCGAATAATAAAGGCAGAATTTAACAATCCATTTTACTGAGCAGTAACTGAAAAGTGATAAAATGGACTTTAGCATGAAAGTTTAATCTGCAAAACCCAAGAATAAATTATGCACAGGGAACAAAATTAAGCGAGTTGCAGCTTTTATCTGATGAGGGTAAATGTTTCTGTAGTTCTAATAAATTTTACTGTGCTACTAAAAGTAATAGTAAAAAAATCCTTGATTGCACATCTGCTCCATATTCAATAGAGTATCTGATAATGAGAGAACATGCTTAGCTATTCTAATTCAGACCTGGTACATACAGTGCATTCTGTAAATATTGTTATTATCATACTCTCACCAAACTTACCATCTAAGCCATGGTTGGCATACCTCTTCTTTAAAAAAGTGCCCAGGATAACACATTCCTGAAGGGAATGGTGACTTTCTATCAGCCTATTTATCCATTACATGATCAAGTCAGCATTACTTCCTTTGTTTAATATTGTATAGAATAGTTTATGATAAGAAAATTATATTCAGATTTTGGCCATTATTTTACCATTTTCCTAATACCAATGTATTTATATAGGTAAAAACAATTCTCTATAAGCTAATAATTGCAAGAGCCATCTTTGCAGTTATTTAGTTGTTAGATGTTGCATTTAGCTGATTTGTACATAGATCCCTAGCTCTAATAGAAAATAGTTGTTTTTGTAGTCGGAAAAGCTGGATAAATAAACCTCCTTTTCAATAAAACATTGTCACATAGAGTGCCCACACATTTCTAACATTTTCTATGCTCACGTTCTGTAATGGGAAGCTATTGATTTTTAGCTAATCTTATTCTAGTGAACCTAAATATTAAATCAGTGGGGTGATTTGAATTGCAACCATTGCTAATTTTGCCAAACCTGAAAAGTAATCAACATTGTGATTTATATTTGTTCCTATAAATTCTGCCTACTGCTTGCAGAGAGTTATCTGATTGGAGGGCAGCATTTGCCTGCAGCTATTCCATCTGGATTTTCATTTAGACGGGTTGTTAAAATAGGCTCACAATCTATTTTTGTTATTCACTTATATTTACACAAAGTAATACCATGACGTGTTCTAGGAAAACAGTTTGGTAAAACAAATACCAGGTTATAAAAATGAAAGTCTTGCTTAATCATTAGATTCTATTTATTATACTGTATCATTCACGTAACCTAAAAAATGTAAATGTGTTGCTTCTGCTTTCTATATTGTTTAATTTAAAAAAGACAGACCATAATTTTATGGATGTGTTCTGAATCTGAACAGGCTATTCAGTTTAATTAAGTTTTGTATTTACACATACATTCATTTACAATAGATACATCGCAGCATCAATTTATGGAAAGAACGTTGCTCATTACAAAGAAAGCAGCTTCAGGGATGACCAATTACAGTTCTAGAAATGAAAATCCTTTCTGATTCCAATACCAGATAATAAATAAAATCTCATTAACTGTATTCCTGACTAGGCGCCTGTTGACTTGTTTCCACTTTCATTAAGCTTGTGCATTATCAAAGTGTTTTGGTATTGAATACCGTTAATTAAAAAGCAAAGAATATACCATGCTAGAAGTCATTTAAAATATTAAGGGAACTGGAACTGAAAATCCCACATTAAGTTGCAGCCAATTATTAGGCAAAATTGTGTATCTAAGTTTTTATTACATTGATTTTCATAATGACATTTGCTAACAGTGGTATTGAACATCATTCTGCTTATGGGAAAATGGAAGAATTTATGCCCTATACAAACCAGAGCCTATTTTATTCTCTGCTATGAGAAACATCAGAATGCTAGTTGCTAATAAATGGTTCTTTAAGGTGAATTTCCCAATAAAGAAAGACAATTCTTGCTTTGAGCATATATTCAGACTGTTTTGCTATATTTCTGCAAGGCAAGAAGATAGTGGATCTGCTGTTATTATAATCCATCTAGAGATTTATGATTGTAATTAATAAGAAATGTCACTATCTTCATAGGCTGGAAAGCTCAAAGAAAGATGCCAATTTGCAAGTTAATGTTGCATCTTTGTAAAATAAGTCCTGAAGGAAAATAGACTCTATTAAAGGCTAAGGTAGCACAAAGTGACTTTGCATGGGTGATTAAATGCAGAGAGCCCACTCAAAATGTGGTTAATAGCTGTCAATATGGAATACAATGAGCAAATACCAGCCATGACACTTGTCACTTGTGGGAGCAGCTGGCTGGATTCTTTCTGGTAGCATTGCATTTCAAGGTGTATACATTGAAGCTACGTTGTCTTTAGATGAGCACACATACCCGGATTTGGCCAATTTCCACAATATTGCCCAGCCATCAGGCCATACGCATCATCTTCGGGATAAATTTTGTCCGATTGGTTGATCTGTCCAAACTGCAATATGAAGAAATGAGAGAAACTGCAACTCATTCTCATTTCATGCAGATCTCGATCATTCAGGCCAAATGACGTAGAAATAACATTTAGCCATCCATCTGATTATCCAATTGTACAGTGTGTAATAGATCAGATATCCTGAAAGGTCAACCATGTATTTGCACCTTAACATAAGAATTAGTTGTGTTAACTTGTACAGTGGATCTGTAATGATGTTGGTGATATAGTCTTGTACACCAGAGCCCAACAAATTTCCAATAATATAAAACCATTCTTATTTGTAATTGTCATATATGTATTCCAGGACAGCACTCCTCAATTTAAGTAAAAAGCCTTTATTATGGCAAATCATAGCAACCCTGCACCCTACAACTAAACCTTAAAGGAAAACTATACCCCCCAAACAATGTAGGTCTCTATAAAAAGATATTGCATAAAACAGCTCATATGTAAAACCCTGATTCATGTAAATAAACCATTTTCATAATAATATACTTTTCTAGTAGTATGTGCCATTGGGTAATCATAAATAGAAAATTGCCATTTCAAAAAATAAGGGCCGCCCCCTGAGATCGTAAGAATCACAGTGCACACAAACATACCAACAAACCATGAGAATATCCTAAACGGACAAGTAGGCCCAAGGTTCAATTGTGTCCACAAATCCCAGCCGGCTCCCACTTGTATCCCTCCAAGTCCACAAAATCTGTTACTGAAATAAAAGAGCCAGCGCCAAAAGGCACGGGAGACAGACAAACAGGCAAATAGTGTAGTATAGTTTTGCAATGTTGCCACCTCTTGTGTAGGGAACACGCCGTTTGTTTCACCATATAAGTGTGACCCTCCTTTATTATCGTTCGTTCCGCGTGAGCACCTCTGAAGAAGTCGCAAGACGAAACGCGTAAGGCAGGTGACGTCACTGGTAGGCGCCCAACGTTGCACACGAGGAACGAACGCAAACAACCATCGTACACGAGGAACGAACGGAAACAATTCTCTATTCGCTCTCCCAAGCCTGATCATCTTGGGACTATCCGTGTGAACTGGTGCATACAGGGAGCCTCCAGGTGGACGGTGCATAGATATGCTCTTTTTAAATCGTTGCCATGTGAGTGCATTTTAAGCTTTGTTTTTATAAATATTAAAAAGTTATTTTACACTATTTGCTGCTGCATGTTGATTTACAGTCTATACGAGGAGAGGAGCTCCAGGATTTTACGTGCTTACTGATATTGGCTGTTTGTGAGTACCCATCCAAACAAACTCCTAAGGAGAGTCTTTTTTAACCCTTTGGTGAAGGTTGATAATAAAGGAGGGTCACACTTATATGGTGAAACAAACGGCGTGTTCCCTACACAAGAGGTGGCAACATTGCAAAACTATACTACACTATTTGCCTGTTTGTCTGTCTCCCGTACCAACAAACCATACTTGTTAGGTCACATGTGCCAATTAACAGACAGAGTTATGTCTTTTGCTTCAACACTTCTTCCTGTTACAGTTAGAGTTGTAGTATTTCTGGTCAGGTGATCTCTGAGGCAGCACACAGACCATAACGAAATGGTGGCTCAAGGCAACAGATGTTAAAGGGCAAGATTTACTTAAATATATATATATATATATATCAGTTTGGTAAAATTCTTTAATATGCTACTTAATATGAAATAAACCAGGTATCCCCAATCTTTACAACCCGTGAGCAACATTTATAAGTGTAGGGACCTATAGGATCTGTTAGGCTTCTATAGTTAAATCCATACCCTTTTTCTTATATCTATTGTTATTGGATTGAGCCCCTGTAACAGTTCATTTAATACACCATTAGTTATTGGTCAAAGGGTGTAATGCCATTTCCTGCCACACTGCCACAATATAGTGTGTGTAAGAAGTGGTCTCTTTCTCTTTGGCTCCTGGTGTCTGTGCTGCTAGGTGTTTCCCATTGAGCCTGGGATCACCAAGGCCCCAGTAAAGCCATTTGCCCCAAAGGGACCTGTACCTGATTAAGTCAGGGACCAGGCAACCTTGTGAACGAGGTTAGCTATCATTAGGGCAGTTCTTTAATAGACTCTCTAGGAGAGTGAGATAGTCAGCTTTATATAGCATGAGCAGCTGTGTGCTCCAACAAGGATAGTTGCAGGGAGTAGCTTCCCAAAGGCTTCTTTGTTTGCCTTTAGTGCAGGGACTCAGTGGATAGGGTGTTAGGCTTTAGACTTCATCTCCCTAACTACTCCACCGGTGATCCCGATCCCTACAAAGGTATATCTGTCTTCTGGGAATTGATGTACACTTGACAACTATGCCCTATGGGAGTGACAGTATTCATTGTGCTGTATCATCTTCTACTATCCTCCCTCCTCTGTGATATGCTACACCTGCATCATCTCCTGTGTGAGTAAACCTGTGGTCATTTGCAATTTGCATTTTTTACAACAAACCATCTACTTTATTTGCACCAAAGAACCTCCTGGCGTCCAATAGAGATGTCGCGAACTGTTCGCCGGCGAACTTGTTCGCGCGAACATCGGGTGTTCGCGCTCGCCGGAAGTTCGCGAACGTCGCGCGACGTTCGCCATTTTGGGTTCGCCATTGTTGGCGCTTTTTTTTGCCCTCTCACCCCAGACCAGCAGGTACATGGCAGCCAATCAGGAAGCTCTCCCCTGGACCACTCCCCTTCCCTATAAAAACCGAAGCCCTGCAGCGTTTTTTCACTCTGCCTGTGTGTGCTGAAGAGATAGTGTAGGGAGAGAGCTGCTGCCTGTTAGTGATTTCAGGGACAGTTGAAAGTTTGCTGGCTAGTAATCGTTTTGATACTGCTCTGTTATTGGAGGGACAGAAGTCTGCAGGGGTTTGAGGGACATTTAAGCTTAGGTAGCTTTGCTGGCTAGTAATCTACCTTCTACTGCAGTGCTCTGTATGTAGCTGCAGTGGGCAGCTGTCCTGCTTCTGATCTCATCTGCTGACTGCTGCAATAACAGTAGTCCTTGTAAGGACTGCTTTTATTTATTTTTTGTTGTTTTACTACTACTACTACTACTACTACTATAAGAGCCCAGTGCTATTAGTCTAGCAGTGTTGGGGAGTGGGACTGGTGTGCTAATCTGCTGCTCCTAGTAGTTCAGCAGCACCAACTTTAATTTTTTTTTTTAATATTCATTTTTTTTTATTTTACTTTTTTTTATTTTACTACCGCTGTAGTAGTGTATAAGTTGACCTTTTAGGCATTATTTGCCCTGTAGGCATTATTTGCACACTGTTTTCTTCAACCCGCCATCGAGCTGTGTGACCTTGTTCACATTCTGTCTAAATATCCATAATATCACCGTCTCCAGAAAAAACACCGGAGTCACTTTTTTCAAGCAGCCATAATATATTTTACGTAATCCGTATCCACCGCTGTAGTAGTGTATACGTTGGCCTTGTAGGCATTATTTGCACACTGTTTTCTTCAACCCGCCATCGAGCTGTGTGACCTTGTTCACATTCTGTCTAAATATCCATAATATTACCGTCTCCAGAAAAAACACCGGAGTCACTTTTTTCAAGCAGCCATAATATATTTTACGTAATCCGTATCCACCGCTGTAGTAGTGTATACGTTGGCCTTGTAGGCATTATTTGCACACTGTTTTCTTCAACCCGCCATCGAGCTGTGTGACCTTGTTCCCATTCTGTCTAAATATCCATAATATTACCGTCTCCAGAAAAAACACCGGAGTCACTTTTTTCAAGCAGCATTCATATATTTTACGTAATCCGTATCCACCGCTGTAGTAGTGTATACGTTGGCCTTGTAGGCATTATTTGCACACTGTTTTCTTCAACCCGCCATCGAGCTGTGTGACCTTGTTCACATTCTGTCTAAATATCCATAATATTACCGTCTCCAGAAAAAACACCGGAGTCACTTTTTTCAAGCAGCCATAATATATTTTACGTAATCCGTATCCACCGCTGTAGTAGTGTATACGTTGGCCTTGTAGGCATTATTTGCACACTGTTTTCTTCAACCCGCCATCGAGCTGTGTGACCTTGTTCCCATTCTGTCTAAATATCCATAATATTACCGTCTCCAGAAAAAACACCGGAGTCACTTTTTTCAAGCAGCATTCATATATTTTACGTAATCCGTATCCACCGCTGTAGTAGTGTATACGTTGGCCTTGTAGGCATTATTTGCACACTGTTTTCTTCAACCCGCCATCGAGCTGTGTGACCTTGTTCACATTCTGTCTAAATATCCATAATATTACCGTCTCCAGAAAAAACACCGGAGTCACTTTTTTCAAGCAGCATTCATATATTTTACGTAATCCGTATCCACCGCTGTAGTAGTGTATACGTTGGCCTTGTAGGCATTGTTTGCCCAGTTTTTTTGGCCACAGCCACTGAAGCACAGAGGCCAGAAAAAATATGCCATATAAATGCTGAAAATAGTCATTTTTTGCCATACGTTGACTCAACGTATATGGCAAAAAATGACTATTTTCAGCATTTATGTGGCATATTTTTTCTGGCAACTGTGCTTCAGTGGCTGCAACCAAAAAAACTGGGCAAACAATGTCTACAAGGTCAACGTATGGCGAAAAATTACTATTTTCAGCATTTATATGGCATATTTTTTCTGGCAACTGTGCTTCAGTGGCTGCGTCCAAAAAAACTGGGCAAACAATGTCTACAAGGTCAACGTATGGCGAAAAATGACTATTTTCAGCATTTATATGGCATATTTTTTCTGGCAACTGTGCTTCAGTGGCTGCGTCCAAAAAAACTGGGCAAACAATGCCTACAAGGTCAACGTATGGCAGTTGTTTAAAGAGAACAGTAGATTACTAGCCAGCAAAGCTACCTAAGCTAAAATGTCCCTCAAATCCCTGCAGACTTCTGTCCCTCCAATACAGAGCAGTATCAAGCAGATTACTAGCCAGCAAACTTACTATCATCTGTCCCTGAAATCACAGCTCTCCTCCTACACTATCTCTTCCAAGCACACACAGGCAGATTTTTCAGATACATTTTTGCCCTTGATCCCCCTCTGGCATGCCACTGTCCAGGTCGTTGCACCCTTTAAACAACTTTAAAATCATTTTTCTGGCCAGAAATGTCTTTTCTAGATGTTAAAGTTCGCCTTCCCATTGAAGTCTATGGGGTTCGCGAACCGTTCGCGAACCGCTCGCATTTTTGCGCAAGTTCGCGAATATGTTCGCGAACTTTTTTTCCGACGTTCGCTACATCCCTAGCGTCCAATCCATTTTTATATGCAGTAGCCTGTGTGTTGTAGTTATACTACATCTTAAAGGGATAGCTTCCACTTGGGGAAGGCCCGAACCCTGTTGTGTAAGTCGCATGTAGCCAATGCTCTATCATACTAGTGGGTATTTGTCTAAATACAGCCAAATAGGTGCTACATAAGTAAAAGGAGTTGGGGAGCAACACTACCATGAAAAATGTTCCTGGAGGTCCAAATAAGTGCTGTGATTGGCCATTTAGTAGCCCCTATGTGGATTGTCAACCTACATTGAGGCTCTGTTTGGCAGCACACCTGGTTTTAATGCAATAAAACTTGCCTCCAAGCCTGAAATTCAAAAATAAGCAAATTCAAAAATAAGGCCACTGGGAGCAACATCCAAGAGGTTGGAGAGCAACATGTTGCTCGCAAGCTACTGGTTGGGGATCACTGATATAAACTATCTGTTGCTTAAGTGTTCATTTTGGGGGTATAGTTTTCCTTTAAGTGAACTGAAGAGTGTTTTATCTGGACTATGTGTCAGTTGTATGTGTAATCAATCCTTATGAACTGTCTTATTGTAAAATTACCTACAGTATTGATACTATATTAAACTTTCTTCTTTTCAAGAAAACACAGAAGATTTTTTTGCTTGCAGTTCTTAACGGATTTAGTAAAAAGAATCCCTTCAGGCAGATTTCAATCCTTTAAAAACCATGACATTCAATCTTTTTACTGCAAGAGCACTTCTAATGAATAAACTTGGTAAATTAGAGCACAATCCAGAACAGTGCTTACCTTTCATTTGTGTGTTAGTGTTGAAATGAATTAAAATGTTGAAACTGCAGGAGGCAGGTTACCTCCTTGAGACCTAGTTCTGCCCTCCAGAGTCAGTCTGCATCCAGCAGTGATTTATCTTGCACAGTTGAGAGGGAGTTTAAAAGAAAAGAGCAGTCAGGACAAATGTGTCTTCAATGGTGCTTAGCAGCAGGAAGACCATTGAGGCCTCTCTTGTAGTCTTACTGAAGTGTGACATAATAATAAAAAAGTACAACAAATAGGATTTGCTCTGAAAGGCTGGTTAAAACAGAACAAACAAACAAAATTGCATGTCTTAGTTACAGTGTTACCATAAATTTTAAAACACATAATTTGAAGACAGAATCTCTCATTTTAAGTTGAATTTATTTTTTAAATCATATGTTTGTGTGTATGTATATATATAATATATATATATATATATATATATATACATATATATATATATATATATATATATATATATATATATATATATATATATATATATATCCATTATCTGTAAACCTGTGATCCAGAATGCTCTGAATTCCCATAGTCTGTAAAAATTATTTCCTTTTTTTCTTTTACTTGATCCCGACTAAGATATAATCAATCCTTCTTGGAAGCAAAACCAGTCTATTGGCTTTATTTGATTTTAAATTATTTTTTTGTAGACTTCAGGTATGAAGATCCAAATTACAGAAAGATTCCTTATCTAGAAAACCCCACGTCCCAAGCATTCTGGCCAACAGGTACTGTACCTATATATTATATTACACTATTATTATACTATTATATAAGAGTAATAAAAACTTTTCCACTCATCTACCCATCTACATTTCTCAATTATTTTATTGTTTTAGTTACTTGCCATTCTATTAATGCATGGGGAACTGTGGAACTACATGAAAATGGTGATCTTCCAAAAACGGAAGATTTTCAGTGCAGTTGCGTCCAATTTGTGCCAAAGCACGTAAACTGTGGGTGTTTTTAGCCATCACCTGCATTTATATCAGCACATCATCACCTCGCGGTCACGATTTTAATGGATTTGTGGGCAGCAAAGATGCTGTATTGTGGGTAAAAAAACATGGGGACTTGAGCATTTTCACACTTCACTTGTAAATTAGCTTTTTACTATGTTGTAGGCAGTTATTTTCTTTGACATTTGACAGTGGTGTGTCGGAGATCCCCGCAGCTGCTGCCGCTTCATCCTTGACATGCTCGTCCTTTTATTTCGGCGTCACTGCATGACGTCATCGCGAGCAGTGCGAATTTCAAATATTTAAAGTGCCCTTTACCTACAACTCATTGCCCAAAGTATGGGCTATTTGTATAGTTCCTGGGTGTATTTCTTGTTGGCTGTCTTGTCCTGATCTTGCCTGTGCCTGGCCATTCCTAGTTGGCTGCCTGTCCAGACCCTTGCCTGTAATTTGACTACTCTGTACTGCAATATTGGTGCCTTTGACCCGGCCTGTGACCTCGATTACTCTCTAGTCTCCTGAATTTATACTGCTTATCAACCCAGCCTGTGCCATGACCACACTCCTTGTTCTCCGTTCCAGTTGCAGCGTTCGGTTCCCTTGCCTGCCCAGAACTCTTTCCTTGGTCCTCTCATATTTAGACCTGGTGGCATCTGAGTAGCAGAGGGCTCCTCCTGAAACAAAAGGCGGCTTTTATAGGTGGAAGAGTGAGCCGTGACCGGGACCTTGCCATTAGTTTTGGGTTTGGGATTCTGTTTCGTAACAGGATGTTCCAGCTAGACAGAACTAACCATCATGTTAATCCAGTGATACCGGCACTTGGTTTAAAATGGGTGATGCTGGAGTACTCATTTTCACCTACAGCCCATTCAGAACTGAGCCACCTATATTACAAGACATGTAGTAATGTGGTTATTGCACAGTGACTTTTATAAAGATACAATTAAGAGATTACATCACTGTACTGGTTTTTAAGTTCGGGTCTGGGTTTATTTGCTATGGTCCCTATGGAATATTTGCACCTAATGATTTTCAAATATAAAAGAAAAAGTACATGATGACACATCTATGGGAGACAGACATGTTGAAATCATTTAGAAATGTTACCAGAATTTTAATTTGCAATTTCTCTGACATGAACACATTCCATCCTCTTCTGTTTTATGGACTTGGTCAATAGGCAAGCATGCTGGAAATGATTTTAAATCCAACTTGCTTATTATCAATTCATTGGTTGTAAACTAAAGATCAATTTGTAGCATTTACTCAGACTGAAGGATTTCTAAATCATTGCCCCTTAAAGCATGACATATTTCAGACTTCATAAATTGACACTTATTTGCTGTCGATCTATATTCATAATTTAAGAAAAACCTGCATGACAGTCTTCTTCTTTATATTTTCCTTGGTATCGATTTTTTGCCATCATGCATGTCAGAGGTCAATGCCAGAGTGGCCCTATGGCAGCCATTAACTACAAGCTGCAAACTTGTTCACTATTGATCGACAATCTCAAAATATCTATTATGTGGATATAAGAACTGGTTTTCACATCTTTCTAAACAGATAACTCAAAAGGGCCAAAGGGTCATGCCTTGTGATATATTGTTTTTTCACTGAATCGCAAACCAAGAATAGGATGAAAACAGCAAGTGACCATGTCATCCCGAACTAGCAGAGAGAAACGCACAGCCTCTCAACTGTACACAAACACACCAGCATTGCAAATGCACAAGGAATATTTTTAGGTCATATCATATCCTATATAATTGGGTAGGTTTAACTTTATTATCTTCCTAGCAAGCTACAAAGTAAAATATTATATACTTGGATATTGAAGCTACCTCTCGGCTTTTTTAAAATAAATTTTAGAATAAAAAAAGGCATTGATGAAGTATGCAGAATGGAACTCCTAGTGGTAACAGATAGCATTGTTCTACCTGTGCATAATGACTGTGGAGTCAAGGAATACGTCAATGCCAACTAACATATATATATATGCAAACGGTAGGAGAGGGAACGTTCTGTGCGAAGTCTTGCTCATTCATTAAAAGTAGGAAGATTTGCTTCTGGGCACTAACCCATAGCAATCAATCAGTAATTAGCAATGATCAGACAGCTGCAGGGAGATCAATGAAAACCAAAATGTGATTGGCTACCATGGATTACTGCACTAGTGCAAATGTGACTATTGTTAGCAACTAAGCACTGTCCAGAAAAATACAAACCTTGCTTATGGAAGGTATATATTTTCATTTTAAGAATAAAAGAAAAGGTATATTTTTTTTTACTTAGATATATCTAATAGCATTTACTTTATTTCCCAATGTCACTTTGAATAAATGTACAAGATATAAAAAAAAAAAAAATATCACGGTTGTTTGATTTTACTGTCTGATACGGACAGTGTGTTTTTCTCAAATTTATGAACCTCAGATATTAGTATATTTACATAAATACATACGATACATACAGTAAGTAAGACGTGTGATGGCCAATACACAAGGTTTTGTTCACATACTTATTTATCTATGATCACTACACCCCTCCTTCTGCCCTTTTGTTTTTTCAAATAGTGCAGATAAAAATAAAATTGTCATCTGTAGCTGCCCAGAAGTTTGATGAATCTAGACTAGCAAAAGTGCTGGGATTCAGCCAAATCAAATAATGATTAATCATAGCATTATATTTCCAACTTTTATTATTTTTTTGAAAGCCTCTAACACCTAGAGTGATATAACAGTTTTGGCTTGCAGGATATTTGGATCAGCAATCCCTACAGTGAATATTGGCATATGCCATAAGTCGCCATGCTCAGTGTATTTTCAAGCAACAACCAAAGGCAACGAGTTACCCATAGTGTTTCAATGGGAATCAATCAGTGGAGGTCAGTAGTGCAGATTAAAATGCCCTCTGCCATATATATATACTATTTTGTCCTCTTCCTGGTAAAATCCTACATTTGGCAAATTTTTCTCAAGGCAGAAGTGTCCCTTTACAAATAGCAGTGTATATCAAAAATGAATTGTAAAATCAAAGGCTGTACAACTGCTTAAATTCTTTACTTTTCACTGAATGTATTGACTCTGTAAAAGTATTTAAATCACCTACAGAACTACATCTACTTCACACAGACTATAATCAGCCACTTCCTACTTTTCGATGATATGAAACTTACACAATTCATTTGTACAAGCTGAAGCCGAATTTGCAATTGGAGTTGGTTTTAAAAGAATTTGCAATTGGAGTTGGTTTTAAAAGAAAAAGCAGATGGCAAATGAATCTTGGATCACGGATCTAAATTGCCATCTCCACTGTAATTGATTGAATTGGAATTCAATACATTACTTAGAGTGAATAAATCTGAGTGTATCAAAAAAGAGTTCATCTAGGAACAAAAAGTTGACTATTAAATGTTAAAAAAAAAAATCTGTTTTGAGGGCAATGTTACTATTTGGGATATTCGTCCTCACTCTGGAAACTTCATAAAACTTCATTAAAATGTTGAAAATCTAAAAGAAAATTCTGCTTCCTACCAAATCCATGCAAAATTTAATTATGAAAAAAATAAACCAGTATTTTAGCAGGAACCTTTTAATAACTAGTTCAGGTAGATTCATGAACTTAAAGAAGGACATTAACTGCAGCAACCAGTATGGCAGATGCTCATACGCCTTAATTAGTGGTATCAGTTAGTTAATAATCGTAATGGTAATTAGCATTTGTTTGTTAAGCATGAGCATGTGATTGTAGAGTTTCGTAATGGGGGAACAGCTGCTGCACAAACAAGACCAAAATGTATTTCACACTATACCTTCTCGGTGGCTTCTAATATGTATATACTTTACAACAGGGAGAACAGAATTCTTGGTATATATGCTGTACATTTGTGTATGACAAACACAAAAAAAGACCAATGTAAACCATGGAAGCAAATTACATTTTTTGGTGCCAGTGTATTCAATCACAGAATATAAATTCCCATCATACAAATTACCTTTGTTGCTTAATTTATCTGTTATTATACTATCTAAATTCTCACTCTTTTGAACTTTCTCTGAGTTGTTAACAATTTAATTCTACTTACTATTGTTAACACTGTGGGCTAACAGTGGGCATATTTAACTGGTGGAAGGAAAACACCCTGAAGCACCAGGCTTTCCTGTTAGAAGTTAAACTGATAAATTGTTAAAAAAAACAGGAACATGTTGGAAGGGTAAGCGAAAGCGGGTGTCTGAATGTTACATGGTAGGCTGGCTTATGTGTCCTTTCCAGTAAGGTAAAAATTTGCATTAGAGCAATAACAAATATAAGTGCAATGGGCCTGCCTAGCAAGAGCCAAGGAAACTGTAATGTCCAGTCTCATGAGCATTCTGCATCCAATCTCAGCCTTTTTTATTTTTAGGAAGATTAATAAAAGTGGATGATCGCAAACACTATTGGTTCTCATAGGTTAGACTACATGAAAATCCCATTTCTGTTCTGCAGCAGTTTAAGTTGAGTTTCCAGTTAGTTGAAGTTAAAGATTGGAGGGGCACTTAGAGGGGTTGCATGCTCTTTAGATCACATCATTTGTTTGATTCTGTATGAGAAAAACCCACACACAAAATATGAAATCAGTAGAAATAAAAAAAACCTAGTGTGCACTTCCTTGCTATATTCTAAGCAGCTATATAATAGGTACACCTACAATATTAACAGTGTCACACTGAGTAATATATCTGCTAATAGGAAGGAGCATTCACCTCACCAGTGAGCACTGGCCATTGAATGGCATTATTGTGTAAAAATGTTTGGACAGACAGAATACAGCAGTTTTAACCACTTTCATCTTGTTTTCTGTTGCTGCTAAAGTAAATAAGATGTCCAGTCAAATAATGGAATCCCCACCAACACTCAGTTAGTTCCTTTTCATGGCAATTAAGCTCATTTGATACAGTCTGAATGCATCAGCGACTGCCTGTTTAGGGGAAGGTTTTTTGCTTTTTTTTTATTAAGCAGGAGAACATGACATCAGATTTAATAAGGGGTTGTTGATTAAATCATTGTGATTTAGCTGTGAAAATCCCATTTACTGCATCTTCTACGCATACTTTTAAGTAAAAGTTTAGAAAACAGCAGTTATATATAATTATGGGTCTTTAAAACAGAAGCTATGAGCATGCCTGAAAAGGATAATGTTCTCCACCATGAGCTATAGAAACAGAAATATTTTATACAATTTACTTTACCTATTTATTTACCCCCACACAGTCCAATTTCATATGTTGCCTGTTGTGTCTAGTCATTGGAATTTTTGCTGGTATCAAACACAAAATGTTTAAATTTATATTAAGTGGAGGGATACCTTCTGAATCCATGTACATGTTCTAGATTTAATACCAATGCCCCATATACAACAGGGTGGAGTTAGTTTTACATTGCCACCCCAATCTGTATACACCAACTTGTATCATTTCCAATATAAATCACAAAAAAGGAAGTCCATTCCACCCAGCCTTAAGCAGAAGTGAAAGTGGATATTTAGATCAGTGAGAATCACTATCAAAAGTTTGGTGAAATACTCAATCAAGGGCACATATTCCATATTCCACAGTGTTGTACAATATATGGGTGTATATAGATAATATGCAAATGAAAAACAAATATAGACTGATAGAGTAAAGTAAAGGCCCCGCTCAAATGAGCTTACAATCGACACACAAAATGTTTCAGCCTTACTATGTTGTAGTGCTATATTTGGTTTTTGAATACCTTTTCTTTTTCATCATGAAACTTCTCCACTCCAGGAACATGGAACTGAGATAGAAAATATACCCTCGTTTGTATGTAAGCATTCATTTAACTTGCTTTTATTTTATTCTACAATATTGCATTGTATAATTGGGAAGAACGTATGGCACAAAGACATTTATTTATATAAAACGTCTATATTTATTAATACAGTATTACTTGGAAATGCCATACTGCTTGGTGTGCCAAAGTAAAATGGTGTAATATCTTTTAGACCCAATAAACATACATACAAGTACATAAGAAATGATGACCAATGATGGGCGAATAAATTCGCCAGGCCCAAATTGGCGGCAAATTTTCGTGTTTTGCCGTCAGCGAATAATTTAGTGAAACTACTCTGAAAATTTGCCGGCGTCAAAAACATTTGGACATGCGGCGGAAAAGTCGATCGCCTCAAAACCATTGTGCATCAACACTATCGGACACCCATTGACTTTAACACCAGCGTTTAAATTAGTTTTTTGCAAAATTTTGGCCGTTTCGACAATTTTGCTGGAAATTCTCCCATCACTATTAATGACTACCGTATATACTCGAGTATAAGCCGAGTTTTTCAGCCACCAAAATATGCTGAAAAACTCTACCTAGGCTTATACTCGGGTCAAGTGCAAAAACGGTCGCCGGCGCCTAAGAATAGTCGCCGGCGCCTAAGAATAGTCGCCGGCGCCTTAGAATAGTCGCCGGTGCCTAAGAATAGTCGCTGGCGCCTAAGAATAGTCTCCAAGGATATTCACCGACATCCAAAAACGAGATGCCGGCACCTCCAATGGGAGCAGAAACCCTCAATTTTTTGATTGAAACTTACCAGAAGCTTCTGCATTTCTCACCCTAGGCTTATACTCGAGTCAATAAGCTTTCCCAGTTTTTGGAGGTAAAATTAGGTACCTCGGCTTATACTCGGGACGGCTTATACTCGAGTATATACGGTATATATCCTGGTAAAAGTATACAAAAAGACATAGCTCTAGTGAAGAATGAGAAAAAAATCAAGTTTGTTCACAAAAGTATATATTTCAATTACAAATTCCATTCTGTGAAGTTTAACAAGAATTATGTCTCACAAATGTTTAACATCTATGTAACAGAACCAGTGATGTAATGTGTAAAGTTATTTACAAAATGAATCCTGTTAAAAGAAAACCTTAGTTAAAATACATAATGGTGTAAACTATATTTATCATGGGTCGAATTTCGAATTGAAAAAACTTTGAATTCAAAAAGACCAACCAAAATGAAGTCAAAGTTTTTTTTGGGTTAAATAGGTCTGTTTTTGATCAAATAGGTCCATATCGTTCGAATCTAAGGAATAACGCATTTGATCAAATACGATTCAAAGTTTTTCCCAAAAGTCCACCAATTGACTCTAAATAGGTTCTAGAAGGTCCCCCATAAGCTAAAACAGCAACAGTTTTAGATGGTGAATTTTTAAAGAAATTTCGATATTCTAATTTTAGATTTTTTTCAAATTCAAATCGAATTTGGACTATTCCCTAGTGGAAGTACACAAAAAATAGCTTGAAATTCGAATTATTTTCATTAGAAAATTCACCTCGACCTTTGATAAATCTGCCCCTTAGTGTATACCAAGCTAGATTTTAATGACAAAATAGATGCTTCGGACAGAAAGATTCTGTAGCACAGAATTTATTCTATCAACAAAATTAACACTCAATTCCACAAAACTGACGAAAGATCAATTCTGTACAAAAAAAAAAAAAAATACTGTCAAATTACTGAACCAATAAGACACCCGCCCACACTCTCACACAAAGATGGATTTGATTGTAGGATTATTTTTACAAAATAATAAACTGTCAGCTCTGCTTCACATGGGTACATCATCCCTAGTCCATAGGATACTATCTGGACTGCTTTCAATGGTGTTGACTAATTTCCATGTTCTGCATAGCAATAAACATGAAAAAAGAACAATAAACATTTTCTAAAAGGCTGCAGGTTCCTAACTGGAAGTTCTAAAATATGGATGATAAATATAATGCTGTACTGAAGAACTGATCTGATGATGTTTCAATGGATTTTGTAGCTGAAAATGAATCTTAAAGTAAAGCATTCAAAACATAAATATAACAACTTGGAGTGATATGGCTATTTCTAATATTTTCATCCTGATCCATCATTACAATAGGCCTGATATCTCCTCATTAATATTGAACAAACTCTCAAAGTAAATAAAACACAAGATCTTTATTGTATCATATTAAACCCCCCCCCCAGCATTAGCAACAAAACTGCCCAATGGTGAGGGGCCCCTTGGAATAGTAAAATATACCAGACAGACAATGGTAACTCGGTATGTGAGACACTAGTGAATATGCTAGCTAGTGAATACTGTACATACACATCTAACATACGCTCCTCCTTTCAAGGATACAGGCTGAATAACATTTTTACACTACACAAAGTTGCACAACTTCATATAATTCCCCACTGTAGTAGTGATCCTAATAATTTTTATGTAGATGATTATTAGACTCCAGCGTTCAGTCTCCTCCTAGTTATAATATTAACAGTTAGCTGATAGCAGTATCTTAACAATGTGCTTAGCTATAGTTTGACGACTACATAATAAGGGGCAGATTTATCAAAGGTCGAGGTGAATTTTCAAATGAAAAAAATTCGAATTTCCAGCTATTTTTGTGTACTTTGAAAATTCGAATATCAAAATTTATCATGTACTGTCTCTTTAAAAATTCGACTTTGAACATTCGCCATCTAAAACCTGCCAAATTGCTGTTTTAGCCTATGGGAGACTTCATAGGTGGACTTTGAAAAATCAAAGTTTTTTTGGGAAAAACTTTGAATCGAATTCGATCAAATGCGCTATTACTTTGATTCATACGATTTGAATTTGGCTGAACATGGACCTATCCGATCGAAAACGGACTTATTCAACCAAAAAAAACTTCAACTTAATTTTGGTTGGTCTTTTTGAATTCGAATTTGAAGTTTTTTCAATTCGAAATTCGACCCTTGATAAAAATGCCCCTAAGTGTAGCCACACCAAAAATAGCTTGTCATTTACACCATTATGTATTTTGTCCAAGTAATTTTACTTGTTATAGAATTTACAGAATGGAGTTTGCAATATAATGATATCCTTTTTTGCACAAACTTTATTTTGTTCGCATTCTTCACTAGAACTTTACAATTGTATATGGCCCCGATTACATATGAGCTTAAGAATAAACTCTGGAGACCCACGTTCAGTTCAGTGTAATTTATTTCTCACAACATATTTCGGATATAAATATCCTTCAACAGCCTTCAAGCACCTGATGAAGGATATTTATATCCGAAACATGTTGTGAGAAATAAATTACACTGAACTGAACGTGGGTCTCCAAAATGTATTCTTAAGCTGATTTGGAAGTTTTGTGTCTGGGCGGGGCTACTACTCTGTTGGAGATACCCTGAAACATATGGAGATAGGGACCACCAAAAATGTACCCCAATTACATATGCTCTATGTGAGACATGATTCATTCTGTGTACTGGAGATATTTTTGTATACAGAATGTATTTTTGTAGACAAAATTACTGGGGACAATTGGCATACTGCTTGGGGTAACCCCATTTTCTTGGGCTACGGATACTCTATATGGCTATTTAAGATGGCAATAATGGTGCATAAGTAGAGGAATCACTCCAAAGGAGCTACGCAAATTTGATACATATGCCCCACATGTCAACAAACAAAAATCACACAAATTGAACACAAATTCTGCACATTTTTCTACAAAGAGGTCTTCTCACATCTCTAGGGACAAAATGAGAGAGAGGGGAACGTATTTTCATGGGTACTTACAGCACTTAGGTCCTGAGTTCTATTCTGATCTGAACACTTCAAGGAATGCTCCAACAAAAAAGCAAAAAGGGAAGAAAACCAGAAATAATAATAGTGTAGAATTTCTCATTCCAATGAAACACTGACTATACATGTGTATACTTTTGAATCACTTAGAAGTGATACAATTGAAAGCAATTTAGTGATTTCAAGTCACATATAAAATTAAAAACCACCACATCAAAAGTGCTAATAGGTAACTAAAAATGACCACAAAAATGTAGTCAAGGTAGGATAGGGAGTCTTTTGTTGGAACATTCCAGTGACAAATATTTAACTTGGACTTTAAATTTAGAAGTAGAGGAGAATTCAACGTTGTCCTTGAGAGGGAGAACACTTAATTTGGGACAACTTTTGATACTTTTGGTGTAATAGCTGTCTTCAAGGAGTCTGTATATTGTCTGTGTGTCTGATTTCCTCCCATACTCCAAAAGCATACAGGCCTAATAAATGGCTCCTGATGTAATTAACTTTAGTGTGTGTTGTAAGAATGGGATAAGGACCTTCAATTGTGAACAGCAATGGAGATCAATATACAGTGTGTATATATTAAAGTGCTATATAAATATAGGATACTTATTTGCAAGACTAATTATGGTAAAATAGTTTTTGGCATAAATCACCATTTTATTCTGCCCACAATGCACTTTGCTCCATTTTTTACACATGTTACTGTCAGTGGCAAATCTTCGCAGTTACAGTTTGGGGGCAAAATATTAGTGCCTAATTGTAAACTGAAGACTGGTGAGAAAAATTTGCACCCTAACTATGCTGGCTCATAAGTATCCATTTGTGTGCCTCTTACTTGCACATTATTAAAGGATTCACAAGACGGAGCACCTCTGGGCACAATGGGAGCTCAAGGCAGGCATTAAATATAGGACTCCTTTGTGCTATGCAATGCCCCTTATACCAGGTTTGCCAGTGAAAGCACAACTGGTTCAAAGTACAGAACACACTTTTCATTAAAGGAACAGTAACGTCAAAAAATAAAAGTGTTTTAAAGTAATGAAAATATAATGCAGTGTTGCCCTGCACTGGTAAAACTGCTGTGTTTGCTTAACAAACACTACTATTGTTTATATAAATAAGCTGCTGTGTAGCAATGGGGGCAGCCATTCAAAGGAGAAAAGGCTCAAGTTACACAGTAGATATCAGATAAGCTCTGTCTGTCTAATGGTGTTATCTGTTATCCATTAGTTAACCTGTGCCATATAGCCGTTTTTCAATTTCCACCATTGCTCCACAGCAGCTTGTTTATATGAACTAAGGTAATGTTTCTGAAGCAAACATATCTTTTTTTATCAGTGCAGGGCAACACTACATGATATTTTCATTACTTTAAAACACTTAAATTTTTTGGTGTTACTGTTCCTTTAATAAAGAGAATGGCTCACTAAGGGATGCAATTTTGTACCCCTTAGCATGCCAGAAGTTTTGTATATTATTGTGAGATTGTTTTTTTTTGCAATCTTTTAAATAAATGTAAAAAACATACGGCATGCAATAATTCCACTGACCATTGTATGGTTATTTATTTACTACCATCATTGCATAAACTGATCTCATACAGAACAACAGAAAAATTCAAGTGTCCTTTACATAGAGAAAACATAGTTGTGGCCATTGTGCATCTGGCAAGACAAACCATGTAAATCTGGCTACTTTTTTTTCAAATTAGCAATTAAACCGAAAATGTCAACTGAAAATATATTTGTTTTCCCTTGGGTAAGTAATAAGTGAAACATTTGGCTATTGATTGACAGCTGAACTTATAGCACCTTTAGTAAATGATTATTAAACATCATCTTTGCATTTAGAGCTTGGCTCCTTTAAATAAATTAAAAGTCCTCCCTTGTCTACACAGTGGCCAATGTCCCCACTAGCACCGACTCAATGTCTGGAAGCCCTACTGAGATGTGAAATGAGTATGTCTCCGTGCACCTGAGCAGGCCCCATTAGAGCCCGAGGCTCGTCAAGCTTGTATCTCCCTGCTTCTAAACAGCTGACATATATCCTGTCTTAAAGACAAGAATACTGTAGCACAGCCAGGGTAATAAATTATATGTTCATCCTTCTTAAGGTTTGCTCTTTTTTTCCAGCTTCAGTTTTCATTCCAATATAAACTTTCCTGTCAAAAAGACATTTCTGATGTGTCAAATTCTTGGCTGTAATGAACAGGTTGACAAATGTTAAAGGTGAGCATGGATTTTGTGCAGCCGTCTGCAGCCACAATGGAGTCATGCCTTGTACAGGGATAACAAGGGGATGAGGGATGGCTGATACATGCCACTGAGCCGTCCTTCCATCATTTCTAATTAAATAGCCTGTGTTTAATTATGAATTCAGATGGGGAAAAAACAATTATTGCTCATATTTCTTTTATCCATATTATTTACACAGTACATTCATTCAACACATGCAGTAGCACTGGGCCACAACCCTTTCTCTGCCAGAGAATTCTGCAGCCCAATTAACAATTTGCTAATGTCATGGAATTAATACATATGTTTAAAAGAAGCACAGAGGGTTTAAATGTATATAGAAAAGTTGGTTAAAAGGTTCATGTAACATGCATCTTTCATCTGGCAACTACACAGTTAACCTTACATGTTTCGGCATATGATGTCTTCCATGAGATATCATTTTAGCTATGTGTAATGAGCTATGGAAAATAATGAGCAAAAAGGAACATTCTATTCATTAGGTAAAGGATCCCAAATCATGGGCAATAGTACACTACTAAATGTACATATTTATCAAACTGTAATAAACATTAAAAAAAAACATTTTCCAGCAATTATGCTTCTTCCTGCTTATTTTTTTCCATTTGTTAAAAAAAGGTGCATATATATACTGTATATATATTTATATTTGTATGTGTGTTTTTATTAAATCAAAACAGTTTTTAAAATATTAACCAGTATTATGCCAAAACAATCAAAATACCTGCATATGGATATGTACATGTTGCTCATGGGAGGGGAGCGTATTTGAGGGGCTGTACAACAGTCTCATTATTGCGTTCGCTAAGTTACATTTTTTTGGACAACTTTTCTTTTTCTGCAAAGGAGCTTTTGAGGAATAACAGGTTAAGGTCTTCTCAGTCCATATGGTAAGAAAAGATAAACAAGTAAACACTTTTTTTAATGGAGTTTCATGAGAGCTGGAATTATTAACACATTGTCTTGTTATTGTGATTAAAATTAAATGATGTTCTAGGCGCGCTGACAAATGAATTTGGAATGGTTACACTAATGACATTACTTTAAATTATGAAAGTGAGCAGGGAAAAAAAAGAAAAAGAAAGAGGGGGGGGGGAGAGCAGGCGAGCGAGAGACAAAGAGGGAAAATTGAGCCTAACAGCCAGATCCTTAACTATTATTTACCTATTATCTGAGAGAATTGAATCTCGCTGTGCTGAAGCAGAGAAAAGAATAAAAGATTTGTAGTCGTTACAAGGCCCTATCCTCCCATCCAGCAAGCCTGGATTCCCAGGGGCTCCATTGCCAGCACTGGCTCAGCTTGTCTGATCATTTATCCATAATTAGAAAATTAATATTTTAGATGGCGCTATGATGAACCCATTATGGTGATGGGCCCCGATATCAATTATAACTTCAATTTCAATTTCACTTACAGCCGCGTAATGGGTCCTGGTGGCGGTGTAGTGATGGGCTAAATCCGCAGTGCGTGACGAATACAGATCACTGCACATTAGGATGAGCAATTATTTGAACATGTATAAAAACTATTTACAAGCAATGTAATTGACCGGGGTCAGAGGGAGATGCTGAAAAATGGACAGGTTGACAAATTCTTGTTCTATACCAACAGAAAGGATTTATTAATTTCTTTGGCTGTAATTGAATTTTTGAGAGGTTCTTGTTAAGCTCCCATTGCTTTGCTCATCTGCCGTGCTGACCTTCCATAGATCTGATGCTACAAGGCTTCTAGTTTCCTTTACAACCATTGGCAGGGAGATTGCTTGATGGAATTTATATATAAAAAAAAAAGAACAAGAAAAAACACACACGGACCAGTTTGAAAATAGATTCAGCAGACAATAACCAAACAACCGGTGCGCTCTGCTGCTGCTTCTCCTGGGTAAAAGAAATGATAGAATTATAAAGGCAATATAGGGATCTGCAAAATTTCTGCAAACATCCAGGGGCTTAATTTCATATTTGAGCAGTCTTATGCCAGACACAAAGAATGATTTAAAGATGCGGTAACCTTTCTCTAATATCACAAGGTTCAAGACTAATAAACCAGATTACAGGCAATTTTACAGCTATAGTGAAAGTACAGTATGGGCATCAGTTGTGTAGGTACCATCCAACTCTCTGGTGCTTTCTTCCCATTTTCATATTAACAACTGTGTTATTGGCCTTTATTTCAGTTTACTTAGAAGGTATTATAAATTCCCTGAGGTTGATGCATTTACTGTGCCATCTTAATTAGTCATACTGTATGAAGGGGACACATACAAAGAGAAGCACTAAAGAATAGGCAGACCACAGGAGGGACAACATTGTTATGTAAATAACTGCCTTGTGGCATTTCTTTTCCTAATGGTCACATTCTACATAGTAGATAACCCATGTAATTAGCTAGCCCTTAACTCAGTCCTCTGAAAACTTGAAAACACAGCCACACTGAAAGGACTTAGAAAGCATTTTAAGTAACGGTTTAGTAATTGATTGTCCTCTCCCCAACTACACCAACCCCAACCTAAAAGTCAACTGCTTACCTGTACCTGCTTCCAAACTGCAGAGCTAAATACCTGAAGTCACTTACCCAAGGTCACATCACCTAATATGGTGGACTCCAACCATGCATTTCATTAGTAGTTACAGGGAACATGATTTTTTTTAGGCAGTGTGGGGAGAGGGCAGGGGGCTTGTGCACGGCCGCCATTAGAAATCATGGGGCCCCGTGCAACAAAATTTTCGGGGCCCCCTGGGCCCCGCCCACGCTAGCGCCCAAGCCCCACCCCAGATCCCGCTCACTCCATCCAAGCCCCACTCCATCCTGCCCAAAGACCACACAGACATCAGCGCTAAAAAAGTAACCCCCCCCCACACAAGTTATAAAAAGATATTTATGGTCAGGGCCGCCTTATAAGTTAAAAAAAATAAAAAACATTGGTGCCAGGGCCTCCCTTACAAGTTAATAAAAATTGGGCCCCAAAATTTTTTTTCAAAAAAACATTGGTGCCATGGGGCCTATAGAATATTAAAATAATAAATTTGTGGCCAGGGGATTAAAACATGAATTGAACTCGTGGCTTCAGGACTTCAACTTCGCCTCCTTTCGTGACTTCTGGTCTGTTTGCCGCTTCAGGACTTCAATTTCGGCTGTTTTCGTGACTTCGGGTCTTTTCTCCGCTTTGGGACTTCGGCTATTTTCATGACTTTGGGTCTTTTCGCCGCTTCGGGAGTTCGGCTTCGGCTGTTTTCATGGCTTTGGGTCCTTCGGCTGTTCTCGGCACTTCCGCATTTCGGCTGTTCGGGATGGCCGCAGGCTTCGCCACTCTCAAGGGGGGCCCGGCTCTTTTCAAAACTGCAGTACTGCCGGGCCCCCCTTCATGCCCGGGCACGGGAAACTTGTCCCCCCCCTGATGGCGGCCCTGGGCTTGGCGGCCCTGGGCTTGTGTGTTTATTCCCCTTGAACTTTAATGGCAGTAATAATAATTTAAACTGATATATTATTATATTAGATGTACAGTGCACAATTCATTCAAGACAACATAATACATTTTAGCATTTACCTAATTGCACCATTGAAGAATACATTGTGTCCTATTTACTAACATAGGTGATTAAACTGAAGCACAGTAACTCACTGCAACTAATCAGATTTTTCCTTTTTCTAACTTGCAGCAGACTGATGAAAACGAATTGCTTATTGGATGACGTGTCTGCAATTTCTACACATGTGGAGGCCTTTTTATCAACAGTCTCATTTTAGTGCTTTTAGGGGTTTTTGAAACCACGAATGTCATGATATTTATTAAAAGATCAGAATAAAATAAGTATAAGCGGAAAATAATGCTGAACGATCCAAAAAAAACTACGAATACCTCTAAAACTTCTAAAAATGTTTTTAACAATTCCTAGAGAAAAAATATCCACAAAAAAGGGGGTTGTTTACTAAACCTCAAATTTTTCTGGTCGGACTTTTTGGGGCAAAACTCAAATTTTTCATTGAAAAAAATAACTAATTTTTCGAGATTTATTGTACTCCGATGCTGTAAAAAGACCAAATCCGAAAATCCACCATCTCAGACCTGTTAAGGTCCTGTATAAGTCAATGGAAGAGGCACCTATCCCAATTTGAAGTTATCGGGATCTGCGCTAGGATTAGCCCAAATTCTGCACTTTTTGGGCTTTTGGACAACAACTCGAAAAAAGGCTGAAAAAGAGTAATTTGGGGTTTCACTAGATTTTATCGTGTTTTTTTATGATCAGATCAAATCAAGTTTTTTTTATTAATAAATAAGCTAAAATCAGGCATGGGAGTTTGGTCGAGCTTTTTTTATTAATATTATCAGATAAATTCAGATTTATTAAATAACCCCCTAAAAGTCTGCATTGATTAACAACAGTCCAATAGGATCAGCACAGCTCCCATTAACTTCTATAGGACCTCGACAAGTGTTACTTGGCTAATTTTTTGTGGTTCTTAAACTTAGGGGTTATTTATCAAAGGTCGAGTTGTGTTTTCCACAAAAAATGTGAGTGTTCGAGGTTATTTTTTGGTTCAATTTTTCAGGTTAAAAAAAAACTAAAATTTTTCAAGATTTATTATACCCCGACCCTGAAAATAGCTTGAATCTGAAAATAAAAACCTGTCAAGGTCATGTCGAAGTCAAGGGCAGAGGTCCCTGGAACCATTTAAAGGTGTTAATAGCCTTCATGATGTTCGAGTTTGTTTCGGTGGGCTTTGCTTAAAAACTCAATCAATTCGAGTTTTCGGGTTGTTAACCCTGAACTCACTGATTTTTTACTTTCGAGTTTTTTCATAAATTAGAAATCATTATGAGCTCATTCGAGGTTTAACAAAGCTCACATAGCTCTTAAATTCTACCTTTGATAAATAACCCCCTTAATAAATCTTGCTTTTAAAAAAAATAGGAAAACTACACATTTTTAGAGATTTGTGGAAAAAATAGAATTGATTGAGCCCCATTATTGTTTTAGCTGCAGAGGGGATCAGTAAAAGTCAATGTGCATACAATCTAATTATCCTTAGTAATTAATGGGTTAATATGAATCCAAATGGTCCTGTGAGAGCTTGACATCTAGAAAAACCCACTGTAGACACATGATACAGCAGATGGGAGCGCTAGCGGAATGGTATGAAGACAGAGCTTTATTTGTTAATTTTCTGTGGTCTTGCCGTGGCTCTGCTGTTTTTTCCTAGGCATTGCCTCATGCATTTTCCTTACTTTTTTATGTCAGTTTAATTGTTCACTGTCAGGGGTAGAGCAGCAGATAACAAGCTTAGCAAATGATGTCTGCTGTTGCAACACATTGATTAATATTTTACATGTTATTATCCTCTGTCCATTACGACAGCAAATTAAACTATAAATCACACCTTCTGCCTATGTCACTGAATCATAAATTGTCTCTACCTCTTCCTCGCTCTGATGCTGCGGCTTGCAAGGTCCTCGCGTTCATGAGAAAACAGTGTGTAGAAAAGTGCCTGTGTGCTTTAGTCTGAGTTATGGACTAGTCAAAAGCACAGTATACATCAGGTTCTATGAAAAATGGGGAGTTTGTTCTGCTATAAAGCAGAAGAAAACTAAGCATCCGGGTAAAAGTTTGAAGCTGTAATGGAGAAACAATATGTTATCTCAAAAAAACCTGATGCTTGTTATGAAACGATTACAACAGTGGCAACAATAGCTCTTACTGCAATATGTGCTTTTCAGGGATAAAACAGGTAGGGACAGAGGGAGTATAGAAAAGAAAGGCCATAGTAAACCAGTGCTGCGTTTGAGAAATCTTGGGCCTTGCAATGGATCACAACTGTGTACCAAACCGCAAGCAATGAGAGTACATATTGTCAAAACAATGTTTGGATAGATCATTAGTTTTATGGTCATAATTAATATCTACAGCAATAAGTAAATGGAATTGTTTGTGCACCAGAATGGGGGACCTGATATCCATCCCCATGCCCAGGCTACCAGGCACGTTTCAGGGGCTGCTGCCGCCTGAGGCAGCAGCCCCAATGCCGACCCTCCTCCTGCTCCGCTCTTCTAACTACCAGCGTCGGAGCGGGTGGAGGAGGGGCCGCATCGCTAGTGCAGTGAGCGCTATTGCACTCGCTGCGCTAGAAGAGCCGAATTTCCGTTTTAAAAAACGGAAATTCGGCTCTTAAAGTTACCAGAGGTGGCTTTTTGCCGCCCCTGGTAACTGGCCGCTCTGTGCCGCCTGAGGCAAGATTCTCACCTTGCCTCATGGCCGGAGCGGCCCTGCAGGCTACACAATTAAATGGTGAAGAGAAAGGGGGAATGTGTGGAGAGCAGTGAAGTGCTGAGCGGAAATGAATGCTGAATGGAAAGTGAAAGTAATTGTCTGCCCCACCTCTATGCCTAGGCATAGAGGAGGGGCAGACAATATTTGATTGTCAGCTGAGATTTTTAAATTAGATTAGAACAGCTTTTAATGCTTTAATAAAAAATAGAAATTGAATTTCATGTTTAATTTAAAAAGGACTTTTATTATATAGCTTTTTGTGTCTGGGTGACAGGTCCACCTTAAGAGGTTCCCTGTGGGCACAAATATTTGGATTTTTCCAGAAGAAAAAATATGATGAGGCCATTTTATAATCATACCTGCAGGCTTCAACAAAAAAGATTTGCACAAATGTTTACATTAATCTTTGCTCCAAACACATTAATTTATGATAAATTCCATTGGCAGATACATGATAACTTGTATAGACAAAATGGAGAGTACTGGCACTCAATAGCAATTGCAAAGGGGTTAACCCCTACGTGTTTATTCAGTCAACAATGCACTGTGCATTGTTTGACTGAATAAACACGTAGGGGTTAACCCCTTTGCAATTGCTATTGAGTGCCAGTACTCTCCATTTTGTCTATACAGAATTGTGGGGATTGCCGTATCCCCAAGGACTGGGCACCTAGCAGGATCAACGAAGGAGAGCCGGTGAGTGCAAGCGGAAATTGTGTTGGACTACATGCTAACTTGACCAGGCTTTTGGTAATAATGAGAGCCCCATAGCAGCGAAGTCAGAGGAGGGGCTGCATGACCCAGCTCTGCATGCCAGCGGGTGATTGGCAGAGATTGGAGGGAAAAAGGGGGGGAAGGGGCATAGCAACAGCCAGAGAGAGGGAAACAAAAGGAGCTTGGTAGGCTGGGCTAACCACCATTTTATGTGGCCAGCAAGGAAGAAGGTCCCACCCACCCTCCCTTTAGCTTGGGTTTATTTCTTTAATTGGGCAATGCTGTTGATAAGCAATGCCCAGATGTTTTGGGAGTTTAAGAGTATTATGGGCTATTGAAAGGGGATAGGGGTATTTGGTCACAGCACAGGCGGGGTCCTTTTGTCAGTCTACCGGGGAGGTGATCTGTTATGGGAGGACATATCAGGTCAATTGGGTGGTTTAACCCCTTAAGGTGGGTGACCACGTTTAACAGATGGAGTACTAAAGGGGGGCAAGAGGATGCCCCAGGAGAGGCGGCAGGGATCCTCTCAGCTAGGGACTGGGCGGCTGGAGGAGATCCTGGGTTACTTTGGAAGGGGTAGACTGACAATGGGCTCAGGCAGACAAGTTTGGGTTACTTATTGTTATTATCTAATGGAATTGTTGCAATGTTATATATAAATGGATGTTATGGAAAACTATTCACGATTACATTTGTATTGATGTTATGCATTGTTATGTATTAATAAAAGCTGTGGCCATGATCATTCCAAATAATGATATTTGTCACTGGTTACTATGTGTCAGAGGAGTGAGTGTAGGCGGATGCATGGGTCATGTCATTCACATATGATTTTACATTGATAGCATGGATTTGACCTCATATCCAGAATTACTGTAATTAATCTCCAATCACTTCCCTATCCACCTGGTGAAAACTCCAGTACTGAACCCCAAAGCCTGCCTTTGTGGGTGGTTGAGCATTTGGTCTCCTACCTTTGGAAATGTACATTTTTTAATGCCAAAAAGGGTATAATTATAAATTGAATGGATCTTAGAGCACCAACCAATCAATCCTTCAAACAGAGATTTTAATAGATATTTAAGTTATGATTTCTATATTAGAAACCAATTTCCTAACCTTAAGCATTATAATTATATATATATATATATATATATATAATATATAATACAGATAATGACTTGAACTATAAATGAAGACTGCAGAAGAACCTATATGCTTATCATTCTTCAAACATCCTCTATCTCCTAATTTTCCGCCTTGTTCCCACATTTCACCCACAGTCATCAGTAGATCGACAGTACATCTGAGGTCTCTCCTTGACCTCTACCCTGCAGCTCACTCAAGTGTGATATACCTAATTATGCAGTATTAAAAGTGTGTCATATGCTTAAGCACAAAAGATATAAGCACATAATATTTCCCTTTTGTCCATAGTTACTCAATTCAATTCCCCCAAGACCTTTGTGAAGGAAATACATGGCCATCATTCACAGGTCTTACTAACATGACATTTGGATAAAAAGCTAACCATAATAAGCCAGCTCTTTGACAATAGGCTATATTGCTATATCTCACAATAGCAAAAATAATGGACTGAAGAACATTATTTATAATTCGTTTATGAGCCTTCCTAGACTGGAATTGCTATTCATTTGGTATTCGTGTGTGTAAAGGACCTGTAGTCAAGAGTCCCCATTATATAATATACAGGCCCAGCATTTGCAGGGGTACAAATTTGGCAGGCCAGGAATGGGCTAGGGCCACAATCTCAGGGAAAGAAACAGATGTGTCTGTGTGGGATTGCTGACTCGACATTTTAGATGTTTCTGGAAGGTGAACAAGATTGCCAGCAGCTTCAGATCATGGGAAGGTAGAGTGGGGGAAATAAACTTATTGGCGTCTTTTGTTTCCCTGGGCTTACTGCTGTTATGTGCTTGCCCAGCCAGATAGATTAGTACAAGTTAGAATTTTTACTAGCTCAGTAACTGGCATGTACATTTTCTGTTGTACATCAGCATGTTGTCTTGGGATTGCAGATTATTACTACTTATGTTTTAAAATATATTTACATATATATAGTGCTTTGCTTCACTACATGACTAAGTCTGATAAGAGTAATATCCTACTGATGTCTCTACTAGTAATGTTGATGGGGAATATTAAGTGAGGTCACAGCAAATATGGAAGAGAAAAATGGGGTTACTGCCCTAAAAAGATTACTCACCTCTCATGTTAGAATCACTGTACATTTACTATTAAACTGCTCCTTGCAGTCTGCATACTTCCTATAGTTAGGCAGCTACATATTTGAAAGTTTCTTAGCAACTCACTTTGGTCTGATCATTTCTATAGAAAAAAACATGTTGTGTTCCTTGAAACCCAGTTACATTATTTTCTAATGTACCTGTATTTGCAGCTGTTTGTGTCCTAAAATGCATCACATTGATCTGAAATGCGTCAACTGCATGAGTGCTGGCAAGAAAGATGGCGGAGAGCAGCTTGATGGCTTAAGAGCTTCACTTTGCCGCATGCCAGCATATTTTAAGATGCAAGTCAATATCTGATGCCACTTCAATATGTGCATAGCTCACAACAGCCAAATACAATTACAACATACACAAATTTTGGAATAGCATTCTAATTTTCTAGTGCCCTAAACATATGCTCTTTTGTAAGTAACCAAAAACTGATATTGAAAAACAAAGTAAGTATCCAGATGGTTGAAAGGATAAAAAACAAACAATACTTCACATTACATAAGATATAAAGCAAGAGGGATTGCATGTCCGTTTTTAACTTTGCAGCTTACAGTTATTTAAACTTTTAAGCATAAAATATTCCCTCATGTCAGCCTGACGCAACTTATTATGTATATAGTGTTTTTAATATGTAATTGAGCTATTGATGTCACTTCTCTGTAATTACATTTTTATAATATATTATAATCACATGAGTGGTAGTGCACGCTCTAAATTCCCTCAGCCGTTACTAATGGAACAAACTTTGATAGAGTTCCATCATTCCTTCATTTCGAGCATATCGTTTCAGAACTATACACAATAATTAGCTTGAGCAGTCAGATACATGAGACAGAAAGCATGAATAGGAAACATTTCACTCATAGTTGTAAGTATTACTATGACCTCACAGAGCAGAGACATGAAAAATGTTGGGCAGAGGAATTATACAGGTATGGGACCCATTATCTGGAAACCCGTTTTTCGGAAAGCTGTATGCACAAAAAAATATCTGAATTTCCTTAAAATATAAATATTGTTGAATGAAGAGGTTTTCTTGTCTTGTCTTTGTCTATATGAATTTTTTGGTCACAGCCTTTATTTGCACCCCCACCTAATGGTTTAGCATTGTTTATTGTGAGCACAACTTTCCATTTTCAAGGAGCATTTGCAAGCTCCCTGTTCTAGCTCCCATTTCTTCTCTTTTCTGTAACAATTCAAAAAACCATTCAAAATATAAAATGTTACTGCGAATAGGTCCATCTATAAGATACTAAAGGGGGAATGTAAGCAATGTTTAAAATGTCATTTTTGTGAATGTTTAGAGCTGTTCGCAATGTAAAATCATTCGCTGGCGAATATTACATCGCTTAACAAAGCTTAGCGTTAACATCTGCTCTGGAGTTTTGTTGAATATTTTGTCACAAAATACATTTTGCGATTGCAATATTTTTTGCTGTTTGCAAAAACCAGACTTTGCAAGGAAGTCGTTGAGGTCTGTAATCAATCAAAAAGGACGCAAACACAGTAGATAATATTCTTAATGGTCTTTGCAAATGTTTTTTGCACTAATGAAACATATTACATTTCCCCCCATAAACATTTATTAACCTCTTATTTGCCGCAGTAGAAAGCTGGCCATAGAGGCAAAGATCCGATTTTCAGACCGTGTGTGGAGAGTCCCGACATTTTTCGTCCCACGGAGATTGGTTGTTTGGTCGATCGGCCAGGTTAAAAGATTTCTGTCATTCATAATATAGAGACACATCTGTGTTCTTATCCTTTATACATATGAAAACACTCTTTGCTTTTATGGAAACCCATAGAAAAGATCTTCAATGCACTTTATATAGATTGAGGGAGAATAGTGGATGTAAATATTAACCAATTCATTTAGGTCTTCACATTCACACATTGTGAATGTAGCTGATGACGGGGCTCCCTAGCAGAGCCAATTGGGATGCATCCCATAAAAGATGTCAAGTGATGGTGCTATGTGTGCAATTTCCTAGATGATGCTATTAAACAGCTATTACATCAGAGGTCAAACAACCATAATAACTTGAGGCGCAGCAAAACTTGATATGATTCCCAGTGATGAGAATGACATGCTACTGACATAATACTGAAGGTGAGATGAAAGTGAAATTCTCAGAATGTGAACATTTCACCTACTGATGGGTAACACGACCCTGACCAATCTCTAATCATATCCATATCAACAGGAAGCTTTTTCTGAGCAGAGCTCCCTCCGTGTCGGCTTTAAGGCAATCATCTTCTGCAAAGTATAGCACAAAGGTAATGTGCTGTCCCCTTCTGCCCTTTAACTGCATTGAAAGAAACAGCTTGAGAAAATACCATTTCGTTGATGGTGAAGTAATTAAACATTTTACCGTACAGATGTCCGTTGTGGTTTCTTTTGACATCTGAATGTAGTATGATATAATGCACCGCTGCTTTATACCTTACAGGGTTAATTTATTGTTATTGGATTGTATATAATGCTCTTTTTAATATGAAACCCCATTTTCCCCTTAGATATTTTTTAATGCTGAGTAATTGTTAATAGCTCTGATTATTTGCATGAAAAATCCCTATGACTGCATTAGTCCCATGACTTGTTGAACTGCTTAAAAGATTAAATGCCTGATTCCCTTCATAGCTAACATTGCTCCACAAGAGACATGTCTGTCACTATTTCTCACTTTTGGCCTTTTAAGATGTTGCAAAGCCTAGGGCGACCTCTCCAACACTTCAGTGTTGTTTATTGATTTTTCACCCAGGGCTTAATAGTTTTCCCAGTCCCCCTGAATGGCTTTTGTAAGCAATAGGGTTTGTACATTTCACCGATCAATACCTTTTATATTTACAATAAAATTGAAACGGCTTCTGTTGCGAGTGCAAGGCAGCATTTGTCATCGTTCGACGAGGGAAAACTATGTCATTATCTGAATTAAAACATTTATTTCTGATTAAGAGAGTGTCCTATCTCATTAATTTTTCCCTTTCCAATAGAAATGGAATAGAATACTATTGATTTTTTCACTTTTACACATCTCCACTGCTGGAAAGATAATTGAGAAGTTAGCCAGAATAAATGAAGTTTCAAGTCTAGTGGGCCAGCCAATACGCTCCAAATTCAAGGTGTTTTTATGAAGCAGGATTTTAATTTGTTGGCAAGCTGAAGCTATGGGAGTTCTTCGGCTGAGTAAATTGGATTAAGAGTACAATCTCCTTTCAAGCATGTCTTAGTAAATGTCGAGGGGCTTGTTCCCCTTAGACAGCCACAGGGTCCTCTCTAGATTTATACTAAGACAGCTTCTAAATTGCCCTCTTCCAAACTCAGATGATCTCCGGGAAGCGAGGATTAGTGGACAAAAAAGCCTATTAACTTAACTTTCCTCCTTGAATCCATTGTGTTTAAAAAACAACTTAGATCTAATCTCTGCTTGAACTAGACCTTCCTGCTGTCCACATCAATTGATGCTACTTTATTAAAATAATGGGATTAAATGTAAACTTCATTAAAGGGAACAAGTTTTTCTCTTATGTTATATGGATTATATTAAGGATGTTTTTTCACTTACATTTCTGAATCTGTACCTTGTTTATCTATTTGCTTTCTTACAACAACTAAATATATCCTTGCATTATTCTATTGCATTTTTATATTTACCTTAATCTGACAATATTTATTTAAAAAATCTATCTATTCTGTTTTATCAATCAGAGTAGTTCTTAGATTACAATTATCAGCTGTTTTGAAGACTTAATATGACTTGAAACATAAAATTGTATGAAAGAATGCTTTTCTGGGCTAAGAAAGTAAGACAGCAAGGCTAAATATGATGAATATACAGCTATCAATATATATGAGATATATATATATATATATATATCATATATATACAGATAATTATGTTAATTGCAGTGCCAGATTCCTTTATGATGCCCATGGAAACCATATAGCAGTGCAAATGCAGAATCAGCTTCAGTTATAGTTATATAGTTCCGTTGTAGTTATATGAAATCAGCCCATGCATTCAGCCTAAAGGGCACTGCATGCTTAAAGGAATAGTAACACCAAAAAATTTAACTGTTTTAAAGTGCAGGTATGGGATACATTATCTGGAAACCTGTTATCCAAAAAGCTCCAAATTATGTAAAGTCTGTCTCCCATAGACCTCATTTTATCCAAATAATTTTTAAAAAGCATTTCCATTTTCTTTGTAACAAAGAATTAATTAAAATTACGGAAAGATCCATATCTGGAAAAGCCCAGGTCCCGAGAATTCTGGATAACAGGTCCCATACTTGTAATTAAAATGTAATGTATTGTTTTCCTGTGTTGCTTTAGAAACTATTATAGTTTATATAAACAAGCTTCTGTGTAGCCATGGGGACAGCCATTCAAAGCACAAGTTACATAGCAGATACCAGATGCACTCTGTAGTTTCCTATTGTATTATATGTTACCTGCTAAGCAGCCTGTGCTTTTTCCCTTTTTTTTAGCTTGAATGGATGCCCTCATGGCTACATATTAGCCTTTTTACATAAACTATAACATACATTTTACCAATGCATTGCAACAGTACATTATATTTTAATTACTTTAAAATGCTTTTTGGTGGTAATGTTCCTTTAAGAGATACTTTCCAGTTAATTTGGAGCCCCCTCATTTTACCTGAGGGCTGTTTCTCCAGGGCACAGTGACACACAGGGGGGTTCCCCGTAGGTTGGTGATTAATACCTTTGAGTAATGGCTATATATAGCACTGAATTTTTTGGGGGAAATCACAGAAGTGGTAGAAAGCATTTTTTAGAGTAAAATTGGTGTTAAAACTCGTGTAAATAAAACTCCATAGCCACAAACAGAAATCCATCAAACATATTGTATATATATATATATCTTTATTTAAAGGAGATGCCTCCCCTCCATTTTTTTAGTTTTAGTACCAGTGCACATATCCCTCCCCAACATGTCACTGACACTTGTCCTAAATTATCTGTGTTCCCATATCATGTCCAGAACTACAGAGCTGTTCAGCAGTGTTGCCCACCATTTGTGTCCCTTCTGTTCCCAACATCAGAAATCAGTACATGTACACTGGCAGCCAAACTGTGATTTTGGGCTACTGCTCATGTTCGTTGAGATCTATAATGAGAATGGAAGTCATGTGATCAAAATGGTACTGTAGCCTTACAGTTCTGGAATGGGATACACAGTAAAGTTGGTGTAAGTGTAACTGATGTGGTGGATGACGGGGATAAATGATCTATGCAATAGAACTGGAGGCAACACCAACTCGATATAACTCATGGTGCTGCATTCATTAACTGAGAGATGTGAAATTAACTGAAATTTTAAGTGATAAAGCATGTGCTCTCCCATATCAGCCTTTAAAAAAGAGAGGGAATCTTCTTTGAAAGGCAGAATCATTAGTATAAGGCACATGCCGCTCAGAATCTCCTGATGGCAGACTGACAAGTTTAGGAACAACTAAAAACAAATTTACAAAAAAAAGTGTGTTAAATGTTGTTTAAAATGTGGTTCAAAAGGAAAAATCTGTTTAAAAGACAAATTCACAGGAGTGGAGGTAGAGTTTTGTGAATATGATGGGAAATCTGACAAATCTATCTCCACTTTTATTTTATGATTAACCTTATCAAATTGGCCTATTCATTTAATTGAAAAATAAGCAGATTTTTTGGATATCTCACAAATCCAGCAAGGATAACAGCCCCTTACAATAGCCATAAACGAACAGAAACAATTTTCTGTTTGTGTATGGTGGCACACCAGTCCCAAGCAATATCCATGTAATATGAATATTTTTTCTTCAGGAATTGGTCAGGCTTAAAAATGTCATCTGCTGATGCACCATATTGGACTTTTCATGGTAAGTTGGCAGATAAGAAAGTGAAAAGGAGTCGCGTGAAAAAAAACAATGTTTTTTCTTCACTGTGTCCCTTTAATAATCAGGGAAATTCCTGTAAATCCCAAATAGCATTTTATCTGCACACAATCAACAAAGCATCATTAGAAATGCTGAACAAGTGAAGGACTTAATTTCTTGTTGCATTTTAATGCTTGTTGAAAGTAGCAAAGTATGCAAAAGGTTGAATACATTCATCACCACCAATTCTGTTTTCCCACTTTACACCAATGAGAAATTACAAGATTATCAATGACCTTCCTTCCAATGAAGCAACATAATTATAGTCATTTATTATACAAGCGAGATGAATGGTTAAAATTTACATCGAATAAAAATATTATTTAAAACTCATATTGTTGGTGTGGGAAATGTAAGCGTAATTTATTTAAATGCTGGAAATACATTGTTAACATTTTTTTTTCTCAAATTATCCTCACGGACCATTTAAAGGCTCCAATTAATTTGCCTTAAGCACATTTCCTGGTTTAGCAACAAAGCAGGGGGAGATTTTATTTAAAGTAAGAAAGGTAAAATGGAGACTTATTACACAGTATATGTCATGAGAAAGACCATGCATCAAAATTGGAAAATAATTCTACTACATTGTTATACAGATTGATTTGAAGGGAGAATCCTTATTTTAACTTTACCATCTCTTTAACTGGGCTGTTTTTTTACTCTTCCGAAACAGCACACTCTTGCCTTTATTTGCTGTCTACTTAACTTCCAGTTTTTACTTGGGTATTTAAAAAAGTGTCTCCATAGGCTCTTACTGAAGAGAAATGATCTTGAAGGAAATTGATTTCAGATTTTAACACTTTATTTTTTTTTTATAAATAAATGAATGCAAATAAATAACGAAAAAATATCATCTGGTGCCGAAGCTGTAACTGTTAAAAAAAATTAAAAAGTGCCATGAATTCTTTTTTAAACATAAAGAGAGCAGGTGGCTTAAGAAGACACACTATTTTGTTGTTCTTGGCTCCCGCTACATCTCTTGCTACTCTTTTGTATTCCGTCCCTTGCCCTAGCTGTCATTATTCTGTGTTCATCGACAGAAGACTTATAGTTGGCAAAAACCTATCAGGTAGGCTGGACACCAGATAATTGAGGTGATGATCAGAGCTTGCAAAAGACAATTGATAGTGAAAGTGTCAAAGGCTTTACTTAACAAGATCTGTACCCTTTTGTATCTTTCAGCCTTGTCTTGGGATGGACAGAATATGGAATAACAAGGATATCTGATGAGTATCAATAAATAGAATTGCAGAGCACAATACTTCCTTACACAGTCATATGATGATTATATTTTTTGACACAGCTGCCATTTATCAAATAGTAGGCTGAACTATAAAGAAATGCTCCTGACCTTCAGCAGATTTGTACTGCTCAAAAATATTGAGCACAGTTGAGTGCTGGAAAAATTCTTCTATTTACTGAATTTTGAAGCAAGTCTTTTCTGCAAAGAATGTGCCATTCTGTATGTATAGTTGTAGTCTTTGATTTTTTAATGGATATCTTGTTCATCAATATAAATGCCTTTTCCTCAAATTGAACCTGTTTCATATAAGTAATTGTAAAATTGATTGCAAAATGCTTATGAGAGTCAGTAATTGTTTCTGTTTACAGAGCAGGGCTATTCTTATTATAATTAACCAATAAGAACACTAAGGTAATTTACATATTTATGTATAGATGATAATTTAGCTTTTGACAATTAATAAAAATTAAACAAGCACTGTCATTTAAAAAAAATAATTTGTTATCCATAACAAATATTATTCTGCTCATTTGGACACTGGATATAGCATATGTTACTGTTTATTATCATTTTGTTTACTATGTGTTATTAGTGTATTGGCGGGTAAGTATAATCAGTAATCAGATTTTTAGTTTTTAAAAAATATCTCTGCTAAAGCAGCAGTTTAAATTAAGCATAGTACGCAGATATTTCACAAATAGCTTAATTTATTGAGAGCTGTTAACATTAACACAAGGGTTAATGGGCAGTATCTCACTGATATTAACTTTATTAAATATTGCATAGAGCAATTGATTGATTGATAAAAACTGGGTAATAGATAAGCTGTGCAAAATAAAAAATGTTTCTAATATATTTAGCTAGCCAAAAATGTAATCTATTAAGGCTGAAGTGACTGGATGTCTAACATAACAACCAGAACACTACTTCCTGCTTTGCAGCTCTGTTGGTTTCCACTGATTGGTTATCGGTGGAATAGGTCAGTATCGGCGAGTAACCAATCAGTGACTTGAGGGGGGCCACGTGGCTCACAACTGTTTGCTTTTGAATCTGAGCTGTATGCTAAGGATAAATTACTAACTCACTGAACAGTTATGTTTCTATCTGCTCAGAAGATAAGGAAGTGAACTGTTTCTTCATGTCCCTCTCTTACCTGGCCATCTCCTGCTTTAACTCATTCCTTCTCACCTAAACACTGCCAATCTCACCGAAATTCTGCCAATCTCTAACCTAGACCAGTATAATCTGTTTGCTTGTCATTCAGAGCCCTTGTTATGCAGTCCCTGCTCTTATAGCTCCAGGGATTTCCTTTACATTTTTGCAGCAGCGTTCCTAGAGGGGGGCGGGCCCTGGTGCGTGATGTGCAGCCGGGCCCCGCCCCCTCCGTACGGCGCGCAGCAGGGTTGATTTCAGTGGCGTGCGGCGCTGCCGGGGGGCCCTGAGGGGGTGTGGGCCCTGGCCCGCTCGCACCCCCTGCTCCCCCGGTAGTTCCGCCACTGCATTTTTGGCTAACTAACTATATTAGAAACAGTTTTTATTTTGCACAGCCTATCTATTTGAACTGTCCCTTTAAGTATTGTTTTTGTTTGCCAAAATGTTATGGTGCTATAAATATACCAGTGCATTCAGATTTGCCCAAACTCTTTTTCAGTGATTGTGCAGCAGAATTTTTCAGAATCGTTAATCACAAGAAATTTGTTTTTCTCAATTGCTAGCACTGAAATTGCATTTACAGTACTTGTGGAAAAAATCAATCACAGTAAAAAAACATATTGTTCCATTCATTTTTAATTTTCCATTCATCTGACTGTTTTTTAGAATTTTCTAGAATCACAAAGAATTAGACCGACACAGGCTCCTAAGATCTAGGGTCTGATTTATCTAAGCACTGTTAAGTTTGCCAAGCAGTAATGATAGTTACCCCCCCCACTTATTACTGATTTATCGGGAGGCACATTTATCAAAGGTCGAATTTCGAATTCATGTGAGTTTTTAAAAACTCCAATTAAATCCCCTAAACTCCCATAAATTCGAAATTCAACCAATATAAATGCATTAAAAAAACATTGAATTTTTCAAAGTCGGATGAATTAAATCGACTCGAAAACTTGAATCAGATTCTAATCGAATTCGATTAGAATTTAAAAAACTCTATTCGAGTTTTTCCTCTGAGAAAAACTCAAATGTCAGGAAGGCTGCATACAACTACAAATTGATCCCTGGACGTCTCCCATTGACTTAAACAGCAATTCAGAAGGTTTTAGGTGGCGAATAGTCACATTTGAGTTCTTAAAGGGCCAGAGTATGACAAATCTCAAAATTGAATTCTAATATGTTTAAAAACTCGAATCGAATTTGAATTATTTTAGTGGTCAGTTACTATAGGTGTGGCTTGGGTACCTAATATGCACTGATTTAACCCTCAATGGATAGTTAATATATCATTTTAAATGGCAGTATCTGTATCAGCAATAAAAAATATTTCTTTGTGAATATTTTTACTTTATTTTCAATTATTTTATCTTTAAGTTCCAGTAGTTTACCTAGTAAAAAATGAGAATACCCCACTCAATAGGGAATTAAGCCCCGTTACTTGATTTCAGGGTTTTTTTTAAAAAATTTCCGATCTGAGTACTGAATTGAACAATTCCCATATTGTTAATCCAGAAATCACTAATTTGTTTTTTTAACAAAATATCTAAAGAATTAGCTTCACATTGTTTGCAAATTATTGTTGAGCCAAAGTAGTTCCAGTGATAATTTTCCAGTGGTACCTACTGAAAAGTCTGTGGAGTGCCCATCTTAAAATGTGCTTACTCTAACATCCTTTTAACTTATCATAAATTATGTTAGAAGGAATAATTAGCCAAGATTTGTCAGCTCTGTTTAATGACTTTTAGTTGGAATTTCCTTGTTTTGTCTCCTCTAGCTATTGCTCACAGTGATGCTGCTGCAATCTTCTTCTCAGCAGTGCACATTTAAAGCCAGTTACATGCTAGCTCTATGCAGCTCTCTTGTGTCTTCACTGTGTCTCTTTCCTCAGGCATCTTTGCCCTTGGGAGAGAATCCATATAGATTAACAGAATAGAATGTGCTGGGGAACTATGTGCTGCATGCCAGTATCTTCAGTGACACCAATACAGATTAAACTTGTGTCATTTCTACCAAACATATTGGTTTGCTATTCACAAATGACTCTTTATTAAAAGTGTATTACTGTCTGTCATGGCAATACTACAGACTTGAGATAGCTGGGGAAAGGCTGCAGAAGGTAACTGATAAATGTAGAATATTTGAGACATCACTCACCTAATGTGAAGGCAAGAAATCAATTATGAAATTTAAGCTTTATTTCCACTTTCAGAAGTCGTTTCGTGAATCAACAATATTGAGACATTGCTGTTTTTGATCACTGTACTTTCAACAGGGCAGTACCTGCAGGTTTTCAGTTCTTCCAACTGGGACCCCATTATATTGTAATGAGTTTTAGCAGAAGATAGCTACATGGAACCCCCCTTGTCAGAGCAGATATGTTTAATAGCTCATAATATCCAGAATTTATGCAGCAAATCTGTTCTATAATAATGTCCACATATGATTCGAAAACGTATTTCTTTGGATTGATTCATAAATATCAGTTTCCTTTTCATTTGTTATAATTTCTGGTAGTCTTTCCAGTATAGCTTTGAACAGCTGTGAATTTAGGTCCGGTGCTAGGCTTAAACCTTTAGGTCCGGTGCAGGCTTAAACCTGTAAATGCCCCTTCTGCACATGCACATGATGTAATTGGATGGGATGTCATGACACAACATGCAAGTACATGACATTACACCACGCACCATTCCAGGGACATCCACCCTACGCCCCACCTCTGCTTCTGGCAGAAAAAGCATCCAGCATCCAGCAACACGGGAAGTTTGTTTTTTTTCCAGAAACTTTTTATTTTACCATATAGGCATCCAAGGGCCACCCCTTAAAGTTACTGCCCTAGCCACAGGCCCTCGAGTGCCTATATGTGAATACGCCGCTGGATTCGAAGCCTGGTTTGACATATATCATATGGTGCATATGCAGTAGTGATGTGCGGGCCTGCCCGATAGCCGCAGGACCAGCTCCTGACCCATACATCACTAATATGTAGACACTTGGCATCACTATCAAAGAAAATAGGAAGTCCATTGGGACTATGTAGAAATAGGTGCAAAGTTGCTACAGGTCAAGTCACTTACAGCAGCCGATCAGTTTACTGTCACTTGGGACTTACTTTTCAGGGTTCCCTTAGCCTACTTTTTTATTTTAAAAATGCGTTTTATTCAAACTGGTTTTATCTATTTACCGTAGATGTGCAAACCATGAAAGCAATAGTTTCCATAATCGCCATTGCACCTGCTGCTGCATGTATACTATTTAAGTCTAATCTGCATTCACAGTGCAACAGATACGGCTGGTAACAAAATGCATCACTTTTTGATCATTTGTTCAAACATACAGTATGTGCTTCTTTCTGTTTTGTACTGTGAAATCTACTTTCCTGCATAAAGCATGTTTCCATTTAATATACAAATCATAGCTCACTTATAAATCCATGGAACTATCAGTGTCACACTGCTGACCATCAAAAAGCTAGAGATCAAAGCTGAGTGTCTGTTTAAACACTTAAAGGATATCTTGGTTTGCCTTCTTGATCCACATAAGTCAATAGGCCTCTTGTGCTGAGAATGAAAAGCAAATGACAGGATTACCAGATGATGCTCAGAGCTGTTCCCAATCGTTCTATCCTCCTGGGGCAGAGAAAGCCATCACAGACTAGAATCAATTTCTTAACAGTTGTCAATGTTAGCCTGTAAGGTAAGTTTTTAATGAAACGTAATCTTTATGTGTCATTTCTCTTTTACAGTGTATCTGAATTCCATCTGACAGTTTACAATCTGAGACTCTTCACATGGTCACAGTTAGGTTAACTGCCTACTCTGGGTTTTTATCTGACTCTATTCTTTCATTATATTTCAAGTAATAGTTTCTCTATCATAAAAAGTCTGTTCTTCAAAATTCTGCACATATTTCTCTTAATTATTAAGCTTCACTGCGAGACACATGCAATAAATATTTATATTCGGAATAATCCCAATATATTCAATAGCGTTCTCCAAATAAAAAATGACATTGTCTTCAACATCCTTCAAATTGAAAACTTTTCAATGAATGCAAACAGAGATATGCTAATAAAATCACCTGTTTTGTACAGAATGGGTCCATTTTCTTTTAGTGCTTCAGTATAAGCCTGTTTGCTAGTGGAATATTACAAAATTAAATTACACCGTAAACATACAATTTTCGGGTGAAACTGCACATGCACCCATGAGTGAAGTATAACTCTATACAAGAAACTTGGTTCTTGTCTATAAATGGTTGGGAGACCAATTTATCAAATTTTGAGGTCAAGGGAAAAAACTTGAAAGTGCAATTTTTTTCCTTGAGCACTAACTAATTTTAGAAAAAAAACGAATATTTGTGGTCATACCAATGAAAATCACATTGTTATACTGATTTTTCAGTGACGCTGAAAATCTTGTACATTTCAATCAACTTCGAAAATAAAATTGTTAAGAAAAAATTCCAATTGACTTCTAGAGAAACTCCCCATATTTTACTTGCTAGGCTTTCCAACTTTTTGTATTTTTGTTATTTAATAAATTCCGACTATTCTAGTTTTAATGGATATATTTGCACATATTCAGCAATTGTGCCAAGTGATTGACATACACCTAGGGGGTTATTTACTAAACTCCGAATGTCTGAAATCTAAAAATTTGTGGTTTTTTTAGTATAAAATCGGAATTTAAAAAAAACACAAATGTTTCAGAATTTATGGAAAGTCAGAATCCGAAAATCCGGCATCTCAGACCTGACGAGGGTTGCATATAGTGTAACTCAATGGGAGAAGTCCCAAAGATTTTTTGATCTGCGCCGCGCCGTGCAATAATCCGAAGTTTTCCTGCAAAAATCCAAAAAATCAGAGTTTTCGGTGGAAAATCTAAAAAATTTGTAAAATTTGTATTTTTCACGATTCTTTCGGATTTTTTCCCGCAAACAAAATTTTCGGGAAAGTGTATTTTTAATTAAGCTGAAAAATTCGGACTTTGATAAATAAACCCCCCTAGTGATCTGAGTGACTAAAGAACATTTGAAAACAAGACACAAGATTAAGGTCAGGTGTTTAATATTATTTTCACTGAATCACTATTTACTGTTTGCAAACACTGTTTTGATGAGGGAGCTAGTTCTAAAATACTTCAAACTGAGAAAGGCAATGGAATCTAAATACCCCGAGCAATGGCTCTTCCCATCCATCACTTTATTCCATTCTGTGATCTCTCATCTGCCTCATGTCTTCTCTCATCAGCGCACCCTCAGGCCAATTCAGATCAAGCAGCCTGCTTGTGCCAATCTCTCCTTCCTCAACACAGACACACATATCATATCCATCTTATTTTTCCAATAATCTGGAGCAGAACTAATGACTAGAGTGACATGTATGGTACAAAATAAGGAGCAAAAGGGTTGTTCAGTGAAAAAAAAACAATGGCATCCCACAACACAAAAGAAATAATTCGCAAACTGTAAAAATTCTGGTGCCATGTTTTCTCCCTGTTTATTATTTCTAGTGTAGCTCCATGTACTATATATATATATATATATATATATATATATATATATATATATATATATATATATATATATATATATATATATATATATATATATATATCATTAACAAAAAAACAGTCAAGGGTGTTTAACTTGTAACTCAACAGCTTTTTGAACTACAGCTCTCACCATCTTCTGAAGTTAAATAGTTATCACCACCCACAACTGTTTGTGGCTTTGAGATTGGCCATGGATTGACAAATGCTTTAATGGAAGGCCCCTGGATAAATGTATTGTGTAACACATCTAGTCAAGAAAACTGAAGATGACAAAAACATAGATTTGCCCAATACTGTATAACAACTGTTTGAACTGGCTAAAAAAGTTGTAGATAAAATTATTTTCCACCATTTTCTCTGAAGATTATTTCAGTGTACAGAATTGTTATCATTTGTTGTATTTATTTAGCCTCAATCCACAAATTATCATGTGATATGGGGAAACAAACCACAAATCAGAACTTGTTGAAAGCAGAGATGCTATTAACTTCTTCAGCATTGAGGGAGCATATCGTTCACAAGATCACAACTTCATAAGTCGCATGGGTGGAGAGCACCGTAAGTACTATTTTATCAAAAGAGGGCCCACAGGTTGAAGCTACACCCATGTTAAATGTTATATTCTTTAAGATTTTCTGTATATCCATTTGTATGCTGTATTTATAATAAGCTTAACTCTATATGACAGTATTCCTCTATCAACTTAAAGCGAAACTGTTCTGGTAGTTATCAAGAGCAATACAGGTATATTAGTGGGCATTATAGACAGATAGCGGAGGATCTTTCCCCATTTAAAGGAGGGAAGGCCACCTCTTTAGATTTTAGAGGAAAAGAACTTTCATTTGAAGCAGTATAGGTGGTTCTTCATAGTGAGGTTGGGGAATACCTTGCCGGATGATGTTGTGATGTAAGATTCTATTAATGCCTTAAAGAGTGGCTTGGATGAAAGCATAATATCAAAGGCTATTGTGACAATATAATATATAATTATAAATCATATATCTATATATATCTATATAGATATATAGGTATAACAAAAGCTCCCCCTTGGAATCCCATGTATTGTAAAAGTTCTGCAAATTGTTTTGGCAAAACGAAACAGGACGAATTCGCCCATCAATGGTTGATTATGAGTGTATGTATATTTGTGCACTGGGGTTTTTTTATGGACTTTGGTCTTTTTTCAACCCAATTTAACTATATCTATATATATCTATATATATCTATATATATCTATATATATCTATATATCTATATATCTATATATATATACAAATTTGTTGAAGGATCCTTGAAGAAGGTCCTAATGTGGGCTGAAACGTTGGATGTATGACATACAAAATAGAAGCAATTTAATTTATCACAAAGGGGAGTGCGGGTCTTTAAACAAATTTGTATACAACAATTTTGACCCTGCACCCGGATTTACCTAAAGAAGTCTGGTTTTGAGTGCGGCTGCTTAGAATTGACTATATCTATCTATTCTTACATTCTTGATAAAGGCCAACATGTGGGTTTCGAAACATTGGATGCACAAGTGATGTTTGAATAAAAATTTTCAAGTATTTGAAGAAATTGGAGTGTGAGTCCGTCTTGAATAATTGAACATATGTATCATTTGACTGGGCACCCACGTGTTTGTTGAGGGGTAAAGTGCAGACACATTTGGGACTAATATATATATATTTTATATTTCAGGGTAGTATATTGGCATGTCTAGAAATGTTATCATGTTATCTCATTAGATATTAGAAATGTGCTTCCTACATTTAGGGACAAATTCATCACGGATCGAATATCGAGTGTTAATTAACCCTCAATATTCCACTGGGGAATGAAAATCCTTCGACTTCGAATATCGAAGTCGAAGGATTTTGCGCAAATACTTCGAATGATTCAAAAGATTTTAATCCAACGATCGAAGGATTATCCTTCGACCAAAAAAAGTTAGGCAAGCCTTACCCATTGGCTTACATTGGGTTCGGTAGCTTTTAGGTGGCGAACTAGGGGGGTCGAAGTTTTTTCTTAAAGAGACAGTACTTCGACTATCGAATGGTCGAATAGTCGAACGATTTTAGTTCGAATCCTTCGATTCGAAGTTGTAGTCGAAGGTCGAAGTAGCCCATTTGATGGTCGAAGTAGCCAAAAAAACACTTCGAAATTCGAAGTTTTTTTCCTTTTATTCCTTCACTCGAAGTTAATGAATTGGCCCCTTAGTGTCCGACACTACTAATGGTGGTAATTAGAGTTCTCTAGCATATAATCCGACCCTTCCACATTTTTCAGTTTGAATAGTATAATAATAAAAATAACAATTCCACCTTCTAAGTACATGAAAAGAAATCACAGTGATAAATCCAGTAGCAAACAGTTCTCTGATGGTCCATTTTATAATGTAGCCAAAGTTTTATAGTCCTTAGCTTCCAAAGTGTCACCTTAACAGTGCTATTGCCACAGCTTTGTCTCTAACTACTGGCACTGACTTAAAACTGCCTTTCACGGTTCATGATGTTCTCATCAGAAGCTGCTCCTTTCCATTTGCAAAAATGTATTCATAGCTTGGGGAACAAACTGCTAAATAATTGTAATCTTAAAACCTGTTCAATTAATGTTTGACGTTTTGCTATTGACAAAATCAGTGAAACAATATTGGATACAGTTGATGATGAATGATAGCATTGACCAGGGCAGTGTCAAGGAAGTCAGTCACCCCTTACGGAATGCCAATTCACCCACCCCACACCCAAAGGAAGCCCCAAGACAAACACATCAGAGAGTCTAGGATTAATGTGAAGAACCACTGTTTTATTGACACAATAAACTAGACTGAACTGTAAATATTTAGGTTTTAAACCTATGCAATACTTAAGAGTAATGATGAGCAGCACCCAATGAATGCTTGACAATATACTCTTAAGAAGTTAATGGTGCATCTGTTATACCAAACTTACAGGCACAACTGCACTCCAATGGGTAAAGCAAGCAAAGCAAGGTTAGACTCACTTTGAACCTGTGGCATAACTTGGGAATGTTGCCCCCGCCAAAAAATCCCCCCGAGCCCCCTGCGACAACAGGGTCTGCTGTATAGGTAGTTATGCCATTGCTCTGAACCCCAACCTTCAGAGACCAATTCCTGGAGAGGTACTGAACTGAACTCTACTGAGGGGAATATAAGTACTTTCCAATGAACATACCCCCCCCATGTGACTAATAAGATCCCACCAACCTGAGGGAGCCACCACCTCAATCTAAACCACAAACTTATTGCAGGACAGGAGGGTGGAATGTGTTCTGCCAATTTAGGAAAAGGAGGCACTAGCCAATGTCCCATTTCCTCATGCCTAACTGTCCTTCCTTTCTTCTTAACCTGGTCAAAGCATCCCTGCCTTAACTTTTCGGCACTCAAGAAGCACAAAACAACGGGCTTCATTTGCTAAACATTTTAAATGACTATTATACCTTCATATTTTTACAGCTGTGTTTAAAAATTGAATATTTTGGGGGTAAATTTACAAAGCGGCGAAAATTCGTTAGCGACGGCTTCGCAGCCATCGCAACACTTTGCCAGGTGAAAATTCGCACAGACAGAGCTAATTTACTAAAATTCAAAATTGTGTCCAGGGTGCCGAACACTGGTGAATTTTCTCTAGCGCAAGCAAAATCTACTGCAACTCTTTTAGAGGTCTTTGCTCAGGCTGATTTGCATTTGGTGGGAAATTTAAAGTTGAATGGACGTATATGTTGCAGCAAATACATTACATTACACAATTCCAGGGAACCCGGTTACCCAAAAAAAAATGTAAGGACTTTTGCAGGCTATCAGACACCAGCATTTTTTGAGGTAACGTTCAGTAAATCCGCATCTTAGTGAATATGCGGAGTAACGTCCATTCGCCAAAGCGAAAATTCGCCTGCCGATAAAGTGTGAATGAACACTAACGTCTGTCTTTTTCACTAGCGAAGTAACACCTACGCCCGTTAGTAAATCGGCGAAGTGCTTAAAAACGGTAACGCGGGCGAATCGCCAGAGTTAGTCACTTGGCCCTTTAGTAAATCTTCCTCCATGGATGGCTCATCTTGCAGTTTCACCCTTGCTTTTCATGCCATGGTCTCTTGGACTGGCTCACCAAAACCTTTCTTTTTTCCTTCCATTGTCCAATAACTTCCTTGAAAAAAAACCAGAAGGAGGCAGGCATTTTTGTGGCACTGCTAGACACAGTGTCGGACTGGCCCACCGGGATACCAGAAAAAGTCCCGGTGGGCCAAGGTGTCAGTGGGCCTTTAATCTGCTATACATTTGGCCTATTTCATGGCCATTCCCTATTTCTATGAATAGATGGAATAATAGATTGTAGTATGTAAAGAAAAGAGACTAGGAGAATAGAGGTTGAGTGAGGAGAGAAAGAATAATATTACTAAGAGTGGGCCCCTAGTCAAAGGTTTTTGGGTGGGCCCCTGGTGTCCCAGTCCGACACTGGCTAGACACATTGCGCCATTGATAATATTCTACAAAGCAAACTCCCTAGGTTTACAAAGTGTGAATAAAATGCCCTAAATGAAGATAATCACCTTTCTCATAGTCTGTACAGCAATAATTAAATGAAAAATGCCATTGGTTTGCATAATTTAAACTCTAGAGTAGTGATGGGCGAATTTATTCGCCAGGCGCGAATTTGCGGCGAATTTGCGTGATTGGCCGTCAGCGAATAAATTCGCGAAACGCCCGTGAAAATTCGCGGCAAAAATTCGCGGGCGTAAAAAAAGGGCTCCGGCGTCAAAAAACGGGCGCCGGCGTCAAAAACGAGACGCCTGCGCCGTTTCGCGAATTTTTCGCAAATTCGCCCATCACTACTCTAGAGCACTACTGCTTTTTGTGAAGCACAGGCAGTGATTAGAATGGGGTTACATTTGCAATTAATACATTTAAAGGAACAGCAATATAAAAATGTTTTTTAAAGTAATTATAATATACAGATTTTTTTTGCTATATATAACATAAAAAGTATTTTAAAGTAATTATGATATACTGTTATCCTGCACTGGTAAAACTGGTGTGTTTGCTTCAGAAACACTACTATAGTTTATATAAATAAGATGCTGTGTACCCATGGGGTAAAATGACAGAGCAGATAAACTCTGTAGAATACATTAGGTTTAGTTCTTACACAGAAATCTAAACCCATTGTATTCTACAGATTTTATTTGCTATATAACATTCAGTATGAATAGCTGACCCATGGCTACTAGTGATGGGCGAATTTGAGCAGTTTCGATTCGCAGAAAAATTTGCAAAATTCGCATGAAATTCGCGAAACGGCGAGAAATTTTTGAAACGGCTTCTCGTTTTTGACGCCGGCGCACATTTTTGACGGCGGCGCACGTTTTTTTCGGAAAATTTTTTTTGACGCCGGCGAATTTTTGCTGTGAATTTTCGCGGGCATTTCGCAAATTTATTTGCTGGCGGCGAATATCGCAAAAAATTCACCCCAAATTCGCACCTGGCGAATAAATTCGCCCATCACTAATGGCTACGCTGCAGCTTAATTTACAAGATTTAACACCGATTTTACCAGACTAATGGTGCATTCCAGAGTAATCTAAGTACATAAATATGTCCTTTAGTCAACAACAAATTTAAGAGGGGGCCTCCCCATACAATATTCCCATTGCAATATTAACACAACATTACTAACAATTATTAAAGAGGGTAGAAACACCAAATCTTTCATAATATTGGAAGTTTATTGGAATTACATTTTTTTATTAGATAAAAGTTTACTCTCCCTAAGTTGCTATTGTTCACCTGGGGAAACCCAATGGAATGGTTTTCTGAACATATGGCCCAAGTCTTGAGAAATAGAAGAGCACTGGAAAAGAACCAATAGAGTTGTGTATCAGGCACTATGATTAAAATTTATATTATGAAACCAACTGATGTTCCAGAGGCTGGTGATTGTCACTGGGGAAATATGATCATCCTTGCTTATAATTTAAGTTCAGTTCCACTATAAAGTGCTGTCATTTTTGGTCACTTTTCCAGTACAAAATCTTGCATGTATTAAATGTAAACTTTACTAAAACTTTACTAAAACCAACTTCCCTGGTAATAAAGAACAGTAGAGGCAGATGTGCCTATTGTTTTAACATCCCAAAATGTTAGGAGGTCCAAAAATATTTTGCTGAGAAAATGCCAATAAGAAGACACGATAAGCAAAGTAGAAATTCTTACCCATATTAAATGGTATATTGTGAAAGAGTGTACCTTAAATGTACATAGTTTCAATCATATTGTGTGCTATAGAACAATGTATAAATGTGGTTATTGAAGTGTTAAACCTACTGCTATTAAAATGGTGATGGATCTTATTTAGAAAATGCCTCTAGAGAATGTCTAAAGATTAGACAAAAAGAGGTTTAGTTCCCCTGGATATTCATATTGACCAGAAGGGTCACTCCTGCTCTGACCAATGACCTTCTCTGAAAAATCAAATCCATTGAAGAGCACAAGTTCAAAAGATTTTTAGCCTTCATGAGCCCTGTTTTCATAGTGAGAGTGCTGTAAATGACAACATTATAGGAGTATTAATTGAGATTCTACAAACAGTTTGCACCATAGATTTGCAAATCCAGTAGATAGTGAATAATTTAAAATGCTGACACGGTGTGTGCTGACATGCAGTTTTAAAGTTACAGAATTAATTATGTATGTAAAATATCTCTATTAAGTTTAAATAGGATGGAAAAATAATTATTCAGGCCCCAAAAATATGTGAACATTTGAGCTTTAGGCAAGTAACCTTGCTCATTTACTTCCGCAGCCATAGTTGTAGTCATGCAAAAATAGACCTAGTCCTTGTCGTGCATATTGGCAGCATATAATAAAGGTATTTATGTCATAAGATTTATGATTATTACACTTCACTGTATTTGTGCTTGGTACTGATATTGTTTTTTTGAAAAAAAAAACATGCTGTTTGCAAATTACCCCTTCTGTGTACCTATTGCTAATATTTCAATAGCCCTTTCACCATAAGAAAGGCTTTGGCGGTTTATATGCCTTTTATAGATAGTGATTTGGTATAACAAGGTATGAATTATAGGTAACATTATGAAAACTACATACACAAAAGTCAACACAATTTTCTTACAAAATATCCATATGCTTATGATTATATTCATTAATGAAAGCTTCCGTAGTCTTTTCTCATACACAGTATAGTTTACTATACATCAGAGCAAAGTACACAGGTATAGTTATATTTAAACATAAAAGTCATTGCTCTGTATGTTGCTGTAATATTTATCTCTTAGTATTATATGGAATCAAATCATATGCACATGTATATATCTGCATGTATACATAGAGACAGGTGTTCTCTTGGACACTCCTCTATAATGGTATACCTTTCTGTTCCCACTGAAAAATGAATTTTTGTATATTAAAATTCATATCTGACTTATACCTTTAACCTTCCCCCTTTCTCTACTGTTCCTATGGTGATAATTGCAGGAGGGAAAAGATGTTCTCGGGACCCTATAGGCCTCTTACTCTCCTAACCCTCATGCAGTGATGTTTGGCTAAATAACTAAGGTGCATATGAAAGCAGGAGGGTGAAATGCTGCCCTCTATATTGACTTACTTAACAGTTGTTGATGTCCCCTGTCCCTGGTTTTCAAGGTTTAGGGCAGAGACACACAGTCAGATTCGGGGAGATTAATTGCCATAAGTTTCCTTGTGAGGCCACTTCGAACGACTTTGGAAAATGAAGCGCTCCAAGTGCCATCCCACCAGCAATTTACATTCTAGCTGTCGGGAAGGCAGTTCAAGGAGATTAGTCGCCCCGAAGAAGAGGAGATTTGTCGCTGGATGACCATGTGTCTCTGCCCTAATCAGTAACACAGAAATGTATAAGCAATGGTGTGTGGCTCTATCTTAAAAAAATATATAAATTCAAAATAAAGAAGAGGAAAAAATGTAAATAGTAAAATGGTTCCTCACCAGGGCAACCCCCAGTCCAAGGGTTGCCAATCAGTTTTCTTCAATATGTAAGATCCAAAATGCATTGATACCCATTTACTTGTAAAGCAGTAGCCCAAATATAATTGAGTTAAAAAAGACTTTATTAGGACATATATAAGCCTAACACGTTTTGTGCCTGAATGGGAACTGACTCACAGCCCATTCAGGCACAAAATGCATTAGGCTTATATATGTCCTAATAAAGTATTTTTTAACTCAATAATATATGGGCTACTGCTTTACTAGTAAATGGGTATCAACGCATTTTGGATCTTGCATTATGAGTAACACACTTGCAGACTTCCACCAATGATATCTTCAACAATGTGATGGTCAAATCAAAAGTGTGGATGCTACAGCTCCTTCGGATCCACAAACTATGATTCGATCAGGTTGGAGTGCACAGGAATTATATAGACACTAGTATGATCTCCCTGATTTAAAGATAATCATCCTATCATTGCTGTAAAGATGATCCCATAAAGGGGTTAAAGGAGTTATTTAGCTTTTTATTCAGCAGCTCTCCAGTTTGCAATTACAGAAATCTGTAATAACCAATAACCCTAGCAACCATGCATTTTTTTTTATCATAGAGCTTAGCTATTATCAGTGAATACTGCCATCCTTTTTTATACAATTTAAGGAATTTGAAGATTCGTTAATCAGCTTAGTTTGGCCACTGACCTGCAAGACCTTCTTCTTCTTCCTTTAAACGTTTTTCTTTTTATAGTGAACCGTTCTTTAATATATATGACATAAATTAGATAACTTGGAGTACAGGTATTATTGCTATATCACAGTAAGTATAATATAAATGTTCTTGGACGTTTTGCATGTCCCGGGGCTTTGTTATTCTTGCTGCTTTAACATGTGTTCACTTCCTATGCAGAAAACCAGGAGTTAAATCATCCCAACATGCCTCATTTCCAATTTAGAAAACAGAAATTCTCCCATAAATCAAAAGTTACAAACAGACTTTGTAATGTCATAACTCTTGTGACGGTTTTTCTGTTTGATTGATTCCTAAGACATACATTTTGTCTGATTACCATAATGTGCTCTTGTGGGACAATTCAAGCAGGGCACAAGAAAGAAGCAAGCAGTGAAGTAAATAACAAATGGTCTTGACTCCTCCTCATTGAGAGTGATTTCAGTCCAATGTTCCATCATATCAAGGGGGAAAGAGAGTCCTAGGGTTTAGGCAATCAATTACAGATATGTGTAGAGGCAGACACAATCATTTCACTGATTGTCACCAGTCCTGAGCGGTGACACAGGGAAGTGATCCATCAGCCTATTTGCAGTGACACCTAGAGAAAGATGGTAGACAGTTGTAGACAAACAGGCACCTGGACTGGGTGGCTCGAAGGCTCAAAAAATAGCCTCACATTAAGTGCAAATCTATAAAAAAAAAAAGCTGTTTATCGAACTTCAGATTGTACTCTGTGGAGCTTCCAAAGAGATATTGGGGAAAATATACCCACCAAACTATTATGCACTTTAGCTTTCTTCTTTAGCTTCTTTTGAACAAGTTAATTTTATGTACAACACTAATCTCTTCCTGTATAACCATGCCCTACTTCAGAGCACAGTATATAGGGCAGATGCATTTTCAAAAAGTCACCCTTTCCCCCAAATACGTTCACAGAAGAGCCTCTTGTAATAGTCAGTTTAAGTTGTAACTGGGTGTTCCTAATTCACGAAATGCTGAAAAATTTGTGAGATGAGAATTTTGATGGCAGCAACAATTTTGAAACCCACGACAATTTGACGTGCACCTATTTTGTCCGAATGCATTAAAGTCAATGGGCGTCCTAATAATTTTGACGTGAGACAGTTTTTATGCGCGCAAATTTTTTTCGACACCAGCTAATTTTTGCAGCCATTGAACAAAGAAATGACAATACATACATCTACCTATAGGTCAAATTGTTGCATGGTCATATAGACATTAGCAAAGTTGCCATTAATTTCGATTGCAGGCATGGGATCTGTTATCTGGAAAATCCATTATCCAGAAAGCTCAGAACTAGACGAGAGACTCCATTTTAATCAAATCCTCTTTCCAGTAAGGGATCCCTTATCCAGAAAGCTCTAAGAGGGTTATTTACTAAAATCCGAATTTTTTAAATAGAAAAAAACATGACCAAACTCCCATTCCCAATTTTACCTTATTTATTATTAAAAAAGCTTGATTTAATTGTTTCGGGTAAAAGCTCAATAAAACTGAGCAAAAACCCAAATCGTATGAGCCAGAATCGCTATTTTTTGTTTTTGGAAAAAGCCCACATTTTTCGGATTATTGCCTGAAAACTCCGAAATGGTGGGATTTCCAGGATAATTCCAGCACAGACCACAGAAACTTCAAAATAGGCTATGGACCTCTGCCATTGACTTAAACACAACCGTCTAAAATGGCACATTTTTGGATTCTGGCTTTTTGCTGCATCGGCTTTAATAAATCTCGAAAAAAAAACAGAAAAATTTGAGTTTTGCCCCAAAAAGCTCGACCGGAGTTTAGTAAATAACCCCCTAAATGACTGGAAGATCAACACCCATAGTCTCCATTTTAAGCAAAACATTTTTTTAAATGATTTCCTTTATCTCTGTAATAATACAACAGTATCTGAGAAATAATAAATCCTTATTGGAACTAAAGCAAGACTGTTGAGTTTATTTATTGTGTACATTATTTTTTAGTAGACTTAGGGGCACATTTACTTAGCTCGAGTGAAGGATTAGAATAAAAAATACTTTGAATTTCAAAGTATTTTTTTGGCTACTTTTGACCTTCGACTACGACTTCGACTCGAACGATTCGAACTAAAAATCGTTCGACTATTCGACCAGTCGATAGTCGAAGTACTGTCTTTTTTTAAAAAAAAATTTGACCACTTACTTTGCCACCTAAAACCTACCAAGCACTAATGTTAGCCTATGGGGAAGGTCCCCATAAGCTTTCTAAGTATTTTTTTATCGAAGGAAAATCGTTTTTCCTACGATCGTTCGATCGAACGAATTGCGGTAAATCCTTCGACTTCGATATTCGAAGTCTAAGGATTTTACTTAGATGGTCGAATATCGCGGGTTAATTAACCCTCGATATTCGACCAATAGTAAATGTGCCCCTTAATGTATGAAGGTCCAAATTACGAAAAAGATCTCTTATCCGCAAACATTAAGCCAGTAATACCTTTATATAACTTTGGGAAAATACAGCAACCAGAAAATAAATATACATGCAACTCCTAGGGAGTTAACCCCCAATTTTTTCTGGTCAAGGTTTTTTTTATACCCCAAAGCTGCTAAAAATTCAAATCTGAAAATGCTTTATCTCAAACCTGTTGAGGTCATGTAGAAGTCTATGGCAGATGTCCCTGAAGTTGTTTCTTGACATCGTGATCTGTGCTGGATAATCCGATAAAGTCAGGGTTTGTATCCAATAATCCGAAAAAGTTGTGTTTTGCAGTGACAATTCGATAAAGTAGAGTTTTTGAATTGTCAACTATACGATATGAATTGATGCTCGATTTTGTGTTTGTCGCTTTGATTTTTTTAGAGAAAAATTATTGATAAATGAGTTCAATTCGTGGAAGGGAGTTTGGTCAACTTTTTTTTTAATATAAAAAACTGAGATTAAATTCAAGTTTTAGTAAATCAGCCCCCTAATATATCTTTATTTGACAAATCCATAGAGAAAATAAAAAGTAGGTGTACTGGCCCTTTAAAATGCTGATATCAGATGAGCTATCAATCCCTTAGAGAGTTGCTTTCTCCACTCCACTGAACAGGCCTGACATGTATGTAGAACTATTAAGAGGGGAATTTAACTAAAAGTTGCAAGCGTTATTTAAAATGGCATCTTTGCGAATGTTTAGCTCTGCTCCCAATGTAAAATCATTTGCTGGTGAATATTACATTACGCATAATCGCTTAGCAAAGGTTTAGACCTAAAACTCTGCTCTGCAGTTTTGTTAAATATGTTGTTGCAAAAAACTCCTTTTCAAATTAAACATGACATCCAAATCTTTTTTATTAAAGCATTCATAGCTGTTGTAAGCTCATTTAAAAATCTCAGCTGTTAATCAAATATTGCCTGCCCCTCCTCTATGCCTGAGGCATAGAGGCGGGGCAGACAATTACTTTCACTTTCCATTCAGTACTTTCTAGATGTCACTGCTCTCCCCACATTCCCCCTGTTCTCTTCACCGTTTAATTGTGTAGCCAGTGCATGGGGATGGACATCAGGTCCCACATTCTGGTGCACAAACAAGAGTCTGAGATGATACAAGGCTTTCCTTAAAAACAGTGTCCACAAAATGTCTCCTGCCTGCTTGTTACAATTATGAATTCCCAGACTGATGGAAACAAGATTCAAATAATTTATATATTGTAATTAAAGTTCATTTTGCTTGACTAACGCGATAAAATAGAATTTGGAATAATTTTTTTGGTGACTGGTCCCCTTTAAGATGAAGTCGTTGAGGTATTTAATCAGTCAAAAAGGACACAAACATGGTCGGTAACGTTGAGCAGGTTTTTTACCCTAGCAAAACATATTTGCACTCCCCCATTAGAATACTACTAATTATTAGAAAAAGTTCTTGCAATAGACAATAATGCTTTAGGCAATTAATTACTATTAATTATCCCTTCCAAATTGAACATAACTATTGATTAATTTGTCATATAAAATGCAAGCTACATTTGTGAAGTTTATTACAACCTCCTAAAATGCAGTTAGATAGTCTTTTCTATAATGACTTTTTTCCCTTCTTTTTTTTTTTTAAAGTAAAATGGAAGAGAATGCGAACAGACACCTATATCAGAGTCACAGCTGCAATGGTAACATTACACTACAGGTCTATAAATCTTGACATGTTGAGAAGATTGCCTAAACCAGCAATACAATCTGTCCAAACCTCATTGTCTGCACGACCAGCCAGCCTCGTTTTAAGAAATGTATGTGGTTCTCAAACTAATTTTATCACCTTCATTTGTAAACTAGTCAATCAATCATAGCATCTTGCAAGTGTAATACAAAAGAGGGAGTGCATTTTCATGCATTTCCAGACATCACAACCCAAAATTAATCTCCACTTGATCAGACTTCTCTTGCCCTCATCTCAATAGACCATCATTAAGGTCAACAATGTATATTAAAAAACTGATCCATGTGTTAAGCAATGGAGCTGTTACAGACATTTGCTAAATTAATGTACTGGCATAGAGAGAAGGACGGGCATTGAAAGAAATTGTTCTACGGTACATATCACTGCCATTCTGTTGTGTTAATAACAGCTGAGTTAGTTTCTCCTATGTCTCCTAATGAAAAGTGGAGCAAAGAGGAATAATTATAAAAGTTGATAACTCTTACGTCTCATAGTTGGAAGCATTGCTTAATGAATAAAAAAGGGTATATTAACGTAGCAAAATCATTAAAGAATACGTTACAGATACAATTGTTTTTTCCTATTAATAACCAGTTTGTTGTTAATTGAGAGCATTCCGTTGGCTTGTATATCCATTAGGAGAAAAATACATTTTGTTATTAAAGTAAATAAAGGGTGCAGCCTTTACATAATGACAAAAAACAGAAACCTGGCAAGTTCCATTTTAATTTCTATAATAAAATAGCAGCAGCTAGGAGGCAGAACCATATTTACATAAAGGAACTGGAGGGCCCTCGAATCCCTTAAAATGTGCAATTCCCAGCCAAATCTGGTTGTTGAGCTATGGGGTGGGGCAATTGTCCTTCTGTGCATGCACTGATCTAGAGCTGAAGGGGCAGGCTGAGAACCAGTGCCTAATGCAGCACCTGCAATACAGTCATTGGGCTCAGCCTGAGGGCCAGTTAGGGCAAGAATTGGAGAAAAGACAGCTGAAAGTCCAGCTTAATGGTACATTCGGGTGGAATTTTGGGGTGAATATGTATTTGTTCTCCTAGATATTGGAAATATGACTGGCTGATTTACTGATATTTTCCTTTATCTGTACCCATCTCAGAGAGATAAGGGGGGCCATGACCAAAAAGTAAACCTTTAAGGGAGCTTGCACTGATATAGTTTGACAATAACTGCTTTCATGTGATGTATTTCAGTTTGTAGTGAATAAAGTATGCATTAAAGGACAAAGCAAGGTGGATTCACACATTTAGGGGGTTATTTATTAAACTCAAAATTATCTGGTCGTGCTTTTTGGGGCAAATGCTGTAAAAAGCCAGAATCCAAAAATACACCATCTCAGACCTGTCGAGGTCTTGTATAAGTCAATGACAGATGCCCTTATCCCAATTTGAAGATATTGTGGTTTACGCTGGGTTTAGCGCAAAGGCAAAATCGGGCATGGGAGTTTGGTCAATTTTTTTTATTTTAATTATTAGATAAATTTGGATTTTAGTAAATAACCCCCTTACTGCCTCTCAGCTCATTATCGTCACTCTTTTCCAACTATAAAAGAAGATAGGGCTTCTTTTGTTTGCCAGAAAAGAAATAACTGTCACATGATTACCCAGAAATATTACCCAGAAATTCTACTGCATGAGTACTTTTCAAGCAGTTAATTTTTAAAAAACATTCTCACCTTGCGTTATAAAATTGTACAAAACATCTAACCTACTTAGACTGCTATAGCATCCTCAGAATGGGAACCTGTTTTAAACACTCACAGCATCAGAAAGCATGTTTCTTATTATGAAGGCTATATTAATTAAAGTGTGTATACAGCAGGTCTTATCATGCACGTTATAATATATATTTGTAGGGACCTGTAGGGTTAATTCCCTACAGAGTGAACACATGTCTGGAAATCCCCTGTTTGGGCTGAGCTATGGGGTTTCCTAGGGTTCTAGCAGGGGCCAGAGCCCTTGTGCTGGTGCAGCATGGCAGATACCGGAGGATGCAACAAGGTGTCGCTGCTGCACCACTTTACTATAAAAGGAGAGCCATTATTATTAAGTTTTGGTCTTGCTGCTGACTGTTATTTCACTTCGAAGAAAGTGAATCTAAACCAGCAAAATGTAGGCTAAAGTGGAGTTCAATGGGTCTGCCAAGGCTGAGGCAGGATACTCTAATGCCTGGAAGTTCAACCATGCAGGTTTCAAGCTTGTAAGAGCTTCAAGAGTGTTGGTAGAAATACCCTGAAGGATAACACCAGCTGCATATGTTTCATGGAATAGATTCATCGCTGTGGAAGCCTGCTCCAGCTGGGTGAGCCTACCCGTCTGAGTGAATCCCCAGGGTGAGTGATGCCAGGGGAGGGTAGAAAAAGAGAGGATCCAGCATATTTCCATTTGTGACAGGGGCTTTGTTTATGCCTGCCACGAGGGAGCCAATACTAAATCCAGAGGGAGAGGGAATTACCAGGATGGGACTGGCACAGGAATCCCAGGGTAGTGGGTTATGCTATGGAAATGCATAGTTGTAATATGATCGTGGTACTTACCCTTTAAATCTGCATTTATCTTGTATAAAGTTATTTGTGACATTGTACAAGTGTGTATTGCATGTTTTACTAATGGGGCCTCCCGCAGGTGTATTCCCGGTTCCTATTAGGTGGAGTCACTGCCAGAGAAGAGTTTTCCCAGTACCTTTCACTTACCAAAAGGGACTCAGGACCTGCTTCAGTAAGAAATGGTATGATGTATAACCTTTGGCACAGGGGGGGGTGGCCAAAAAGGGGTTACATATTTATTAGATTAGTTGTGCAAATGTTTTCTGATTTCACCTTGGGCAGAATAGTGTGAGCTTTCATCAACTGTGGAAGTCACCTGTTGTAAGTTCTGCGCATTTCTATATGTGGTGAATAATCATAGGAAAGTGTTTACTGCAAGAAGCTTTCTTTTGTGTTTGTATGGTGTATGTGTGCCTCCCTCATAGATAAAAGGGGACCTGTTAACCCGAAAAAAAATCTTCCAAATCCTATTTTATTACGATAGTCAAGCAAAATGAACTTTAATTACACTGAATAAATTATTTGACTCTTGTTTCCATCAGTCTGGGAATTCATAATTATAGCAAGCAGGCAAGAGCCATTTGGTGGACACTGCTATTAAGGCAAGCCTCAGAATCTTGTTTGTGCGCCAGAATGGGGGACCTGATGTCCACCCCCATACACTGGTTACACTATTAGATTGTAAAGGGGGGGGGGTGTGGGGAGTGCAGTGACATCTAGTAAGTGCTGAATGGAAAGTGAAAGTAGTTGCCTGCCCCACCTCTTTGCCTAAGGAAGCTGAGATTTTTAAATGAGTTTACAACAGCTATGAATGCTTTAATAAAAAAGATAATTTGGATTTCATGTTTAATTTGAAAAGGACTTTAATTATACAGCTTTTTATGTCTGGGTGACAGGTCCCCTTTAAGGGCAGTATTGAAGCTAGTACAACCAGAACAATTAATTGTTGAACTGGACTAAGGCTGAACTTCATCAATTATAGAGTGGAACCCTTACTCATTCCAAAGAAGACAATAGGATAATTCTTCGTGGAAGTATAATGATAATAAACAGGCCTCTATCTTTTTCTAATATAACCTTGCTTTTGAATATCTAGCCTGTTACCACATGACGTCCATGAGTTAATTTTCCTATCCCAGTGAAAAAGGGGGAGCAATAGAAACCTAAAGGTGAAAAAACAACTGTATTTTGGCATACAAAGGATTAATACACGTAGTAGAGATTATTTACAATATAGTTTGAGGCACTGGTACAATAGGTGACTGTAACATGTGGTTATTTTGCCAAAAAATTTGTGAAATAAAAAAATATATATTTTTTTATCCCAAAAGTTTGTGTATTTTTGTGACTATTTGTTTAAAAGAGGTTATGTGATATTTTTATTATTTTGTGAATGAGCCCTTTGAAACCTTTTTGAAGAATGAAACCTTTCCCACCATGATAAATGCTTCACCCATTGAGCCACTGGCCATAGTGGTTTTTGATTCTGCAGATCTTACATGTGTCTTACATGATCTTACATGTCTAAAACTTTGGACAGCAGTGCAACATATTTTCTTGAATAGCATCTTTATTTTATCAGCCTGTTGAGGCAATGTATTCTTTAACCTAGATAAGGGTTTTTACAACTCTTTCACACTGAAAGTCAAATGATGAAAGTAGCTATAGTTTATGACTCCTGGTAGGGGAATCTTTGGAATCCTCAGCTCCTGCATTTGTGCCGGGTTTACACAGGTTGCAAGTTTTAGAAAATGGGGCTGCAGTTAATAAAGAATGACAGCCTCCACCATAAAAACATGGCCTTACCCTGCAGTCATCCAGCTATGGCTGACCCTCAACTTCTAACATGTCTTAGCCAAGAAGTTGTCTGATGCTAGGGTCTAGAACATACCCTCTATCTTAAAGGGATCCTGTCATCGGAAAACATCAAAACACACCAGTTAATAGTGCTACTCCAGCAGAATTCTGCACTGAAATCCATTTCTCAAATGAGCAAACATATTTTTTTATATTCAATTTTGAAATCTAACATGGGGCTAGACATTTTGTCAATTTCCCAGCTGCCCTTGGTCATGTGACTTGTGCCTGCACTTTAGGAGAGAAATGCTTTCTGGCAGGCTGTTGTTTTTCCTTCTCAATGTAACTGAATGTGTCTCAGTGGGACATGGGATTTTACTATTGAGTGCTGTTCTTAGATCTACCAGGCAGCTGTTATCTTGTGTTAGGGAGCTGCTATCTGGTTACCGTCCCATTGTTCTTTTGTTTGGCTGCTGGGGAAAAAAGGGAGGGGGTGATATCACTCTAACTTGCAGTACAGCAGTAAAGATTGATTGAAGTTTATCAGAGCACAAGTCACATGACTGGGGGCAGCTAGGAAACTAACAATATGTCTAGCCCCATGTCTGATTTCAAAATTGAATATAAAAAAATCTGTTTGCTCTTTTGAGAAATGGATTTCAGTGCAGCATTCTGCTGGAGCAGCACTATTAACTGATTCATTTTGATTTTTTTTCCCCATGACAGTATCCCTTTAAACTCTGCACTGGCTTCAGAATTTCATTCTGATTATCATCTATTTTTTAACCCTTTTAAAATATTCACCAATCCTAAAGGCTGCTGTATGTTATTCTAAAGTAGCCTTGTTAGCCTGAAGAATGGTGAGAGGTCAGCTCTGAATCCGTGTTTACTACAATCACTGCAGATCAAGATAAGCAAATTTAAATCAACTTCCAAATTTAACTGAACATTGCAAATACCAATGATTTTGAGCAATGAATGAATTAATCTGAAAAAAAAAAATTACATTTTAAATTACATTTTAAATATATATAGGTGTTGTACATTATTTGGTAAATAGTGATATGCAGCCATTATGATCTTTTTCCCAAAACAATTAATATATTTATTGTGAAGAATTAAGTTAACCCAGAAATCAGCATCTCGGCTCATTTGGTGGGAAATCTGGGAAGCTGCATGGACAGGGCTGTTGAGCACTGAATGAGTTACTCCATGAAAAACAGCATGAAGGATTCCAGAAGATTAAGATTAAGCCCTGCAGAAGAGAATGTTCTAACTAGAAATTGGTTTAATTAATAGCACATTTTACATAATGATTACAGTGTAATTGCACTGACTAGCAGAGTGCCATTAAATATATCCATGCTCCTTTACAACACCCTAAGGCTAAAAATAATGAGTTACATTGGAAATCACTATGCAACAGGTTCATAAATAACATTTAAGCCTATACAAGGTGAATACTTATAAATAATAAATATTTGCCTTTTGTAATTGAAGAAAAAATGACAGCCTTCTTTTTATACAGCCCTGTAGACTGTCACATTATAATGCTGAAAAGATTTTCCCTGTGATTTCTCTAGAAAGGGATGAATAATTTATTCAGATGCTAATATTCCACAATGTCTGACTTTGAGGAACAAATATTCACACATTAAGAATAAATGGCAAGATGCCTATTGTGCACACCGTCCGGTTTCCATACCCGCAGCATCTCTTGTTTGTGTCTAGTTAAAGGAGAAGGAAAGCTACAAAGGAATTTTATTGCGAATTGATTAGCTAATATAGTACAAGCTAGAATTCTATATTTATTCTGTAGAATGTGTTACCATACCTGAGTAAAAAGCTCTAGAAGCTCTCTGTATGTTTAGGATAGCAGCTGCCATATTAGCTTGGTATGACATCACTTCCTGCCTGAATGTCTCCCTGCTTACTTATAGCTCTGGGCTCAGATTACAGCAGAGAAGGGGGGGGGAGGAGCAAACTGAGCATGCCCCCGCCCAGGGCAAGGAGGTTTAAGATGAAAGGAGGAAGTCTGATACAGAAGTCGATGTGTACACAATAGAAGGAAAGAAATGCAGTGTTTCTTTTGACAGAGGACTCAGAGCAGCATTACTTGAGGGTTTACTGGTATATGTAGGTGGACCTTTCTGATTAGACTTACTTAGTTTTAACCTTTCCTTCTCCTTTAAACAGGGCATTGCATTAACCAGCAAAAGCAGCCTGCCTGATCCTCTAGCTGATATTCAGTGATGCACATGTGCTTTGAATGAGATCAGAGACAAACTATAGTTAAGTCTGAACCACTGTATATTTCTGTGTGCTCTATATGACTTATTTGACATTTATATGTTACCTGTCCTGCAGAAATATAATTTTTGTGCTGGATTTAGAATGTTCCCTGTAATATAGGAAGAGAAAGCCCACTAAACCCAACATGGGGGGACACAAAATGAAAACATTTTGAGCTTGTAAGAATTTCTAGTTTGCAGACTTTCAGTAACTGACAGCTGCAAATCCAGGAAAAAATCAATTTATGAACAAACTGGTTTTTAGCACATTACCCACATTTCAGAATTGTACACTCTGCTATACTTTTGTATAATATCTTTTTTAACTATACAGTAGTGATGGGCAAATAAATTCGGCAGGCGCAGATTTGCGCATTTCGCCACAGCAAATAAATTTGCTAATTTTTTGATGCACTTCGGAAAAGACGCTCGCGTCAAAACTGTCAAGTGTCAACACTATCGGACGCCCATTGACTTTAACGACAGCATCAAAATTGACGCGAGTTTCAGAATTAGCGCGTGCATCAAAATCCCGCGAAACGGGACAAATTCGCCCATCACTACTATACAGGTATGGGACCAATTATCCAGAATTCTTGGGAACCAGGGTTTTCTGTATAAGATTTTGAATAAGATAATTTGGATCAACATATTCTAAGCTAACTAAAAAATAATTTTAACATTAAAAAAAAACCAATAGAATTGTTTTCCCTCCAATAATGATTAATTATATCTTACTGTTTTATTACTACAGCGAAAAAGGAAATAATTTAAACATGTTTAAATTATTTATTTAAAATGGAGCCTATGGGAGATGGCCATCCCGTAATTTGGAGCTTTCTGGATAAAGGGTTTCTGGATAATGGATCCCATACCTGTACCCCTAAAACTTTGCAAAGATCTTTGAACTTAATTTAGCACAAGTCTGTCCAATAGGAGGAGCAGCAGCAAAAGGCAGCCCTGCTAAGAACTCTTTATAATAAATATAAAATATGTAAGCATGAACAAACAAATTGATATTGAAGAATACGACCACAATAAATAAAATAGTTTGCATGCATGATGATCAAATTGGCATGCATAATGATCATGTCATGTCTATCCTTATCCTAGTGCAGAGACACACTTATTACTAATAGCAATTGTGTAAAACAGATCTGTTTGAACTGGTTTTAAACTGGTGTGAATTTTCTTAAAGGCACAGTTTTTTTCCCACTCTTTGCGTATTCTCAGAGTTGCTGGGCAATAATGCCATTAGCAGTTACATATCTTTATTTCAGCCCCCATATGGCAGTAATATTAGCTCCTCGGGATCTCAGCTTAACCATGACTAAGCAGGTTGATGCATGTCATGCATCTTGCCATACGTGCATATTTTCAAATGTAATTCACTTCTGATCTGCACCTCTGTGCAGCGACGAATGAAAACATTTAAAATTTCTTCCACTGCCTGCCTTTAAATGCATTACAAAAAAAGCTGTGCTATCACTAGATTACATTCCTGTACAATGATAATAGCCCCAAAAACTAAGAGGCCTTGTCAGAAATTGCACTTGTCACAGTTTGATGCAAATGATTTTACTTGGTGTTCATCTGAAGCAGTATCATCTCATAATCTGGATATACATCACGGCATGACATGTAAATTTCCTGCTACTCTGCTTTCATTTCCAGAGGCAGCAATCAAATGAAAACCATTCAACCACACCAAAATGTATAAATAATTTTCATTCAAACATATTAACAGTCAAAATATGAGAATTTATCATACAGTACTGCACCTTTTAAGAAGCAATAAAGACTTTACTTTTTAAACATATTTTTGCTAAGTAAAGTAACAGAACAGAGTCTTCTAGCTGTTAAAATACTATAGAAAACTCAACATACACACTCATTACAGGTTCACTGCAGTAGTGTAGGCAATTTTGAAGATTTAATGGTTCCTGACTCCTCACCTCAGATTCACAATTTAATTTGTTCACAATGCAGGGCAATTAAAGCATTTTTGTCATAAAGTACAGTAGTCCCTTCTTTGCTGCCCCCTATCTGCTGTTAAACTACAACTCCCAGAATACCGTGACATAAAATGCTGGAGCTTGTTGGACAACATGACAAGATACAGACTGGACTTTTCTGCTTTAGGATGTTGATAATTAAAAATACCCCTTGTTTTGCAGGTTTCTCTGGCGGTAAATTGTTGACACGACCCTGCGTATTCTGGTTCAATAACAAATTAAAAAAGGTGTCAGTGATACTCAATATGTAGCTCTTGAAAAATCAGATTTGGCAACCTGCTCACTACAATTTGATTTTCCACTTGGTGTTATTTGTGAAAGAGCAGCTGTTTTTTTTTCAAATACAAAGAAGGAATGGTGAAACATTAAAACTTCTGTGTAAGGTACTTTACCTGCCTGGGCATGGATGTCCTTGCTCAAGGGTTCCCAGGCTCCCATAATGATGTGTTATTATGCAGTTCCAGAAATATTCTTTTATAGGCTATTTACATATTTTACTGTGCTTGTTCCAAGAAGCCTACTGGTTATATTCTGATGTTCTCCTTCTGGTGACCCAGTCTGTCTTCCAGTTTCTTTTTTGTCTGCTGCCTAACTGGACCTGCTTTTTTGAACCTTGTTGTCTGTCCTGTCTGGATCAGTCTGACTACGAGTTTGACTTCTCCCTGGTATGCAGTCACAGCAGTGGCAGTGTAAGACACTCGTGGGTCTCTTTTCTACATCATCACCAGAAGCTTCAACCTCTTTGGTTGTGGAATAGTGGCATGGCTGAAAGATACTGGGCCCCGCAGCCAGACCCTATTAGGATTTTCTTATATTTGGTAATAAAATATTTTTCCATAAACATATACTGAATCTTCTTATCAGTCAGTGCTCCACTGGGTCCTATAAGTCTTAGCTCCCTAGTAGCTGCAGGAAGTACTTTCTCTATAGATACACCCATAGTTTGAAAGCTAAAAATATCAAATATATGCATGACCCAAGTCCAGGACAATTATGCAGGTATAAAATTTAAAACAAATAAATCACCCACTTAGAGCCAGGTCAAGTAGTATTGGGGTACAGGGCAATACTAGCCTAGTGCCGTGTCTCACTTCTTTTATCTATTGTGATAAAAGGAAGCAGATATAAGTTAATTTCCTAGATACCACCGAAGATTGTGTATTGATGACAGATCATATTACTGACATCTCATTTTTATTCATTATCTCTGAATATCTGTCTCTAATAAATGTTATATTAAAGAAAATATAAATACAAAAAAAAAAGGTTGCAGCCAATAACTAGTAGAAAATACACAACAATTTCACATATAGACATAGATTCAATTGATGATAAAAGCTTATCTCCTTTTTCAATTTCCGATTTTCCCCACAGAGCCAAATGCAATTCAAAGAGAAAAACATATCTCACTGTTCATGGCATGAAAACTTTATTGATGTCTATGGGGAAAAACTGGAACTGAATCAGGAGAAAGTTTTTTCTCCTACGATTGAATCTTATAAGTTTCCACATAATAAACCATAAAATAACATGTTGTCACACATGATTTCTATCTGGCCCATAACCTTGTAGTTTTAGGATTAGGCAATTAAAGAGAAAATAATTAGATACGACGATAAAATAAAGTGTTAGGATTGCCATCAAATTCTGCAAGACATAGAACTTAACTTAATTTTGTCTGTATTTGTACTTTATATCATAGCGTGATGTCCTTTGGACAATGTAAGGAGACACAGCTTAGTTTGAATGACATTCTTTCCTACTTGGAGAGTTCCTAAATTCCAGTAACTATGGGCCTAGGCCCTAGCTCATTAAAGGGGGATCTATGGTCGAAAATTATAATCATCCTTAGCCTTTGGGGATTGAATACTGTATATGCTTATTTGCAATTGCAATGCATTGTTTTTTTATGAGCCATTTTTATGCTTCAATCTGCATTACCTTGCAGCTCTATCTCTTCCCCCCCCACATTCGCTCAGTTCAGTAGCGATGAAAACCTTCACAGCCATCTCTTCTGCTTAGCCCCGCCCACCTCTTTTGCTTAGCCCCGCCCGCCTCTTCTGCTTGTCCCACCCACCAATAAAAAGCAAGTAGGTAGTTATGTTTATAGAGGCCACTCCTACATATAACTCAGGGACAGGAAGTAGACTATCACATTTGTCATTTGCCAGCAGACAATGAAGTGAGTGGAGTTCCGTTAAGGTAAATGGGGAATAAAATCTAACACTGCTGGGCATTTAAATTTAGAATAAAAACGCCATTCCTATACACAGCTATGTAAGGGGGTAACAAATATTGATTTTGACTGAAACGACTTTAGATCTTTAGATCTAGACAATTTTGAATTGTCTGCGGCGGTAAATGTTTACACCCACGAATTGACACCGGCGTCAAAATTCGTGCTTTGCAAATTTTTCACCCGTTTCGTGTATTTTGCGGGAAATTCGCTTATTTTGCGGCAAAGCAAAACAGGACAAATTCGTTCGCATCACTAATTGCCACCATTCCAACAGATGTAGAAGCAAAATTCCCAGCAACCAATGTGGTAGAAATTATATACCTATAATACACAAAAGCCATGAATATCCTGTAAATTATATCCTTATAAACAGTGAGTTCTGATGTCATCAGTTATAAACGGTGAGTTCTGATGTCATTTCTGTCACATGACTCATTGAAATTTGTGTATTATAATAAATAAAGTACCCCCAGTTGCAAAATATGAGGATATTAGAACTTACCTCGGAGTTCCATGACCTGTATAAAAACACTCGGCCTTCGGCCTCGTGTTTTTATATGGTCATGAAACTCCTCGGTAACTTATAATATCCCTATATTTTACAAAAGGGGGTACTTTATTCACTATATAATAGTGAATACACTGCAGCTTGTTATCCCTGTTCTACTGTCACGCAGTTTATTACAGAACAAAACCCCATTAATATTTATGAAAAGATTTATCACTGATATCTGTGCCATTTTCACATAAGCTATTTTAAGATGTACATTCCATGTGAGTTCACCTTCTTTCAAGGTCACCTATCCATTTACTGGTACAGCAGTCTTTAGGTGAAAATGATGTTGTGTTGTTTCATCTAGAAATACCAATTAGAGGAAAAAACATTTGCATTAATAAGGCGATTTGCCAAGCAAAGAAAAAATATTTTATTTAATGTATATCTTGGAAGCCAGGAAATGCAATAACCTGATTATAGCTAGCTCAGGCATTTGAAATAAAACTTTGCAGTACTAATGTTTTTGTAACTGCTTTCATATTGTAATGATATTTTTCCAAGCACTGGTTTTATTTGATCTTAAATACCTTTTTGGGAAAGTCCAGTGAGCTGACTCTAATAAAATCATGCTATTGAAAAAAGGTTTAAGTGGAATGTTCAGAATAAATTACAAAACTGCATGCAAGAATACCAGTAAGTGCCTCTATAAAAACCTGGAAAATGAGTATTTTTTCCAGTGCCTTTTAAAGACATAGTATCAGTTCAGCCAGCTTTCTTCATACACAGTATTCCTAACAACAATATACATATTTTTTATGTTTCTTAACTAAGATTTCATAGGGTTTGCTAACTTCTTTGCCTTCAGTTCTTCTAAATACATAATATTTTGGGTAGAAAAAAACAACAATTGCCCATCAAGCATTTACTCCAGTATCAAATTCATGTAGATATAAAAGAAGGCAAAAACTATCCAACACTGAAGAGTGCTAATATGAGTAGCCTGGTCTTTTATCAGCTGCTTACAAGGCATATAAACCTTTTCATTAAGCTATTTAATACATCTACCAGTAAAAGCACTAAATGAAACCTTTCTTCTGATCTTCTGATGCCTTGTATCCTCTGGAATGATCTGAATAAGTAATTGCAGAGTTTATGGTATAGTTTCCATATATATATTTATACATAGAGATCATATCACCTTTAAACACCTCATTTCCATACCCTTCGTTCTTTATTATCCATGAGAACTCCTAGGTCATTCTTCATTAAGGGTTTAAGTACATTCTACATTTATGAAAATTGAATCCCATCTGCCACTTAGCTGCCCATATCATCAGTTTGTCAAGATGTCCCTGCATGAATCTTGGTTGGATCACTTTTTCTGCACAGATATGTAGCCTAATACTCTCTATAATATAATTTGTATATATGAGGATTGCATTTAAAGAGCTTCTTGATAATAATGTACATGGATCACTTGCTTTGATCACTTTTTGCTGTTATATTCACTCTTTTTAGATGGTATAGGATTGTTCTGATATCAGGGAAGCTTCATGAATACAGAGTTATCACTAATATCCCACATACGTAAATGCATGGAGAAAATCACAGGTGAATTATCCGAGATAACTTTCATCAGGAGAAAATTCACCACATATTTTGTATTTTCAGCCTTCTTCAGATTTTAGTAAATAAAAAAAAATGTGTTTTGTAAACAAAGAACCACCTAAGGTTTCAGTTAATACATTAACACAAAATGTTTGTGTTTAAAATTGTGTAAAAAAAAATTCTTTCTTTTTCATTATAGTTTATACAAGAGCAGTGGCCAGTTCCATGTTGTAGCTCCCAACCTTTTCAGCTATAGTCAGGTGATCTCAGTGGTGGCTAATAAAAGAGCAACCATGTTTGGGAGTTTTAACCTTGAAAGCAAGTAAGTTGCAGGTACAACTCCCCATGTAAACTGTATAATTAAGCATTAGAATTTTTAATAAATGAGTGGCCAGACCAGGGATGACTTTGACATAGTTGGCCAGCTTGAATATAATACAATATATGGACAAACAATCCCTGTTTTGTTTAAAAGGGAGGGCATATATGGGGGCACATTTATCAAGGGTCGAATATCGAGGGTTAATAAACCCTCGAATTCGACCTTTGAATTTAAATCCTTCGAATTCGAATATCGAATTCCAAAGGATTTAGTGCAAATCCTACGATCGAACGATCGAAGTAAAAATCGTTAGATCGAACGATAAAATCCTTCGAATCAAACGATTTTAAGCAATCGATCGAAGGATTTTTCTTCGATCAAAAAAAGGTTAGAAAAGTGATGGGGAAGGTCCCCATAGGCTAACATTGTACCTCGGTAGTATGTATGTAGTCAAAGTTTTTTTTAAAGAGACAGTACTTCGACTATCGAATGGTCGGATAGTCGAACGACTTTTAGTTTGAATCGTTCGAATCGAAGTCGAAGGTCGTAGTAGTCGATGGTTGAAGTACCCAACAAAATACTTCGAAATTCGAATTTTTTTTCATTCGAATCCTTCACTCAAGCTCAGGAAATGTGCCTCTTAGTAGCTTAATGCACAACATGTCTTATTGATCTTAATATACTAATAATGGGTGAGTGCATATATATATATATATATATATATATATATATATATATATATATACAGAGTAGTCATACAAAATGCAGACCACAGCACCATCATAGGCACAACAAAACCAAGTTATCACCAATTCTAATATCCTATTCCAGAGAAAGAAAATGGTTATTTATTAGGATGTTTTAGTGTCAGAACTCGATTATATGCCCCAAAATGAACAGGGTAAGAGTCATGAATAAGCACAAGGCTAGGGAAAATATCCATCTAGCACAAAGAAAAGCAGCCACCTGCTACAGTGGAATATTTCCCTGTTAAGAGATAAATTGCTTAAATTCAGGTCACTAGTAATTCATCTGCCAAAACCCCTTATTTTGCAACTTACATATTTCTGAATTTCCTTGAATATTTTTTATGATTGCCCTTTACTGCCCCCAGCTCAACATTATCAGCATGGAATTTATATAGCTAATGTGAAACTTTCGAAGTGTCACACACATCCTATATCATTATTACACACATGGTGCTGTGGCTTGAAATGTTTGCACACATTCCAACTGTCCGTAGTATAACAGAAAAGATACAATTTATATCTGAATAATTTTTTTAGAAGCTTGCTATTCTGAGTTCTCACTGGATTGTTTGGACACCAGCTTATCACAAATTAATTTGCAAAAGCCCACAGAGTAAAAAGAGTCACATACTGTACATACAATACATTTATGTAAATATGAATCCACACATTTTACCTGTGTTACATGTGGTTGAATTTATTTTTGTCCATTCCAACTCATGGTAACACTGGAGTTCCATAATTCGAGTTAAGCCTATTCGAATTTACCTTTGGGGGCCCAAATAAGCATCCACAACAACTGGTTTAATTTCCCTGATATACTGTAGCCTTAGCAATCCGAGCCATAAATCCAAGACACCTTTTATAGTCTGTCAACCCTCATTTTAAGGCTCCATTTTTCGGGCTTAAGTTAATGCTAAGGGAAAAAATGATCTAAGTTCAAGATTGTAGGGTTTTTTGAACAAAATTCTTCAGGAACTCAAACAGTAGGTATTTTTTAAAAAATAACTTTTTAAAACTGTTGCCAGAAAAAAATCTGCAAGTAAAAGATGTTGAGGTTCAATAGCAACATGTTGAAAAAATGATTGGAGTTACAAAGATTTGCACTGGTAAATAATTTAAATGCAAATAGACAATAGTTCTTCAAGGCCACGGGAGCAGTCCAGCTAAATTTCTTGCAGCACTATACACGGCAAAGGCAGATAATGTATCAACAGAAATTATACAATTTGTATATACATGTACAAATGTGTAGCCTTTGTATTAGTACATATAGTCCACAGATTATGGCGCAAGGTGACTTTCCTCTAAATTATAATAAGACAACATGGAATATGGCAGTATTAAGTTCAACCTGAAACCTACAAATAGACTTTTTATGTACTGATTTAAATTTTTTTTAAAAAAAGCATTTTGGAAATAAACAATATTGTACAATATTCCATGTCTACTACAGATAAAATGAAAAATTTCCAACTGTACCTGCACCTGTCCAATCCTGTCTGCATGGAAATTAAATGGAAACAAATCTAAAGAGATATGCCTAAATAGCATAAATACGCCCCACTGATTCTCATATGTGGTGATGTGAATGTCTGGGCAAAACTGGGGAAAGTCTGGTGCGAATGAATCCTTAATATTTATTATATTTATTTTAGATATATATATATATATATATATATATATATATATATATATATATATATATATATATATATATATATATATATATATATATATATATATGTAAAAAATGTGTGTTTTCCTGCTTCCTAATCTTAATGTTGATTATAATTAATGATGCCTTTGCAATAAATTACAAATTCTGGACTTGGGTTCAGTGCCATACTTAGTTCTTACATGCAAAGTTCTGGGGTGTGTGTTACATTACATTATATTATATACAGTACATTATATGTTAGTTTATTGACTCATGGCTTGTTTCTGACTATCCTGATCACTGATCTGAACTTTGACTAAATTGTTTCACTTCTGATACAACAATTTTTGCCTGATCTGTCTATTTCTTAATGCTGGATTCCACTTACATTCTTACTTCCTGGCCCCCGTGAACTTTTGGTCCACTCACCTGTATATTTGCCCCCATATGTAATAAAAGACACAAAGCTTGCAACCAATTCAATGCTTTTAAATGAGTGAGCAGTAAATACTAACTGCTGATTGCTATAGGTGACTAGACCTATAGCAAACTTTACACAACCCCCATATTGTTAGTTAACATAGTGTAAAGACAAATTTCTAGGCATTGATAGCTTTGGTGATCACCTATTTGCTTTCTGGTAGTAATTACTTCACCTTAGTTATAGTCATCATGAATTGCTAAAGCTCTTGTTACCAACAATAATACCCCAGCACAGCCAAGTGCCCAGAGAACTCAACAACAGGTATGAGAAATACATTTTAAGGTTTATTATTGCTATCTAGAATAACTGAATAGCTACAATGGAAGTCTTGTGTTGCTATGATTTAGAGATCAAGCCACTTAAATACCATTCATTTGCTTCCACATATATCTAGTACCTAGTGTTTTGCATTAGATATCCAACTAAAAAAATCATTTTTATTTAAAAGTAACTGGTTCACATATGTTTAAAAGTATATAGTATAATTTTAATGTAATAGTGCATGCTCATTTTTTTTTGCTGTGCAACTAATGTATAATTAACAATGCAATCCAAGGTAATCTTTTATGGTTGAAAGCTTAATGCAAGGAAAAGAAAATAATACAGGTATAGGACCTGTTTTCCAGATAAGGGAACTGTCCATAATTTGAATCTTAATACTTTACTTCTACAATAAAATCATGTAAATTTTAAACCCAATCGGCTGGTTTTGCTTCCAATAAGGATTGATTATATCTTAGTTTGGATCAAGTACAAAGTACTGTTTTATTATTACAGGGAAAAAGGAAATCCTTTTTAAAAATTTGGATTATTTGGATAAAATGGAGTCTATGAGAGATGGCCTTTCTGTAATTTGGAGTTGTCTGGATGACGGGTTTCCAGATAATGGATTCCATACCTGTAAAAAGAAAGGGCTTGTTGCTAAAGTCTAGCTGATACAAGTTTTCCGCATCAGTACTAGTTAAATGTTGGTTGGTTATGGTGATTTCAGAAGTTCTATTTGATAAGCAGAAGGAAATTTGCCAGTTAACCTGAAGGTGACCATTTAGTTTCATGGTGAGTCATGGTGAGTCTGAGAGGGGTAAAATGTAATGATTGTCAAGCTCAGACTCTTCTCAGCATTTCTTGTAATAGTAAAATATTTCTAAATACACCTTCCAATGCACTTCACCTGGTCTGAGCTGGAGAAGGAAAGTCTGGCGAAATGTTCAGTAAAATCCGCATCTTAGTGAATTTGCGGAGTGACGTCCATTCACCAGAGCGAAAATTCACCTGGCGATAGAGTGTGAATGAGCGCTAGTGCCTGTCTCTTTCGTTAACTAAGTTATGCCTACGCCCGTAAGTAAATCGGTGAAGTGCCTAAAAACTATATTTTGCCCTTTAGTAAATCTGCCCCCTTTATTTAAGACTAGAGCAACATTCTCTCCAATAAATTATGGGGAATATACTCTTCATTTTTAGGGGGTATACTGGGATGGAGAAGTAGTTTCTTTTATTAAATTTGAGCTTGATAATGTCACATTTTTATGAACATGTCCAATGGGTTTTTATAACTAATTTTGAGTTCTGACCCAGATCACACAAATATGTTGGCCTGTGCTCTGTGTACATGGCGATATCCTCTTATTAGGTGAAGTCACCAAATTACTAATTCTTTGTCCTATTTGGCCAGCTATCTTTGGGCCAAATTATGGATTTTATCATTTTAGCTTTCTACAATTTTTCAAATCAAAGGATTGGCCTGTGCAGATAAGACTGCCACTAACCCCAGGGCATTTGCAGTTGGCAGAATTTTTCAGTTTACCTAATCAGAATCTGAAATGAGATGATGATAATAATGACTCATTATTGTCTAATACACAGGTCAATAATCTGCCAAGTTGGTCATGAGCGGCAAAGACCGTAGCAAATAAAAAAAGAGTGTCAACTCAACAGACAATTCCAGATTGAGCCATCTGCAGATTTTATAACACTAGAAATTTTGCAGAGTAACATTTATTTCTATCCAACATGACTAAAATTTTTTATTTTTGTTTCTGAATTCAGAAAAAACTCTATTACACACAGAGTATATCATGAAGCAATGGGGAGCAGCAATGGATAACACATACAGCTTCATATACTGTATACCAGTTAGTAACATCTAATATACATAACATCTATTAAACTCATTGTAATCGTTAGATCTAATCAGGCATCATGCTGTAGGTGGGTGCTGAATGCCATGTTTACTTATATGTTCTGGAAATGCCTGGTGTGGCTCCTTGATATAAGGAAGATGTGGTGCTAGGAAATAAAATGAGGTCACTCTTGTGATCTGCAATATATTATACTGAAACACTAATAATGATAAAGGGGATAAATACCAATCCTTCTATAATCCAGCAATGGCTTAGGTTAGTAATATCACTCTTCCATTGATACAATTATCATACATAGCCCCTGGCTCTCCAGATTTGAAAAGATATGGAACCCATGGATGAATGCCAGTCCCTAGTCAACTTCACCCGCCAAACCTAACCCATAAGGCAAACCAAGTCAATGTGGTCTAGTCCATAAATATGATAAAAATTACTGTATTATGACAATTTGGTAAAATGAAGTCATGACTAATATGATACCTATATTTTATTGTAAACTACATGCGCATGACATGTCTTGTTATTGTGTATAAAGCCAAATAAACAAAACCTATAGAAAATATTTATTTTATGTTATTAAAATAAAAGACCCAGTAAAAATGTATTGCCGAGGTTTTTTCTACCTAAAAAATACATTACTTCTAGGCATGGCCATAATAAATTTCTCTAATTACTGTATACAGATATATTTAGTCATGTCTCATATAAAAATACCATTGCCGCGGTGCCCAGCCTGTCCCCTCCAGCTGTTGTTCAGCAATAGTTCCCAGAATTCCCTATTGCTGCAGTTTAGAAAATAACTGTAACACCAGTGCTACAAAAAGTTGATGGAATAAAATCTTAACTTGAAGCACTTTTACTGTAATAAAAATATAAGGTATCAGTAAAGTTGAGTTTATAGGCAAGAACCGAGAACACTTTAACATTTGGCTCAGGCACTGAACCCTGTTCAGACAA